>NW_026623238.1:3043032-3073105 GCF_030028575.1 Malurus melanocephalus
AAAAAAAAAGAAGAAAGCTTGCTAGCTTCATAGCTGGGAAGTCGATTGTTCAGTACAGCATCAGGGATTGCAACCAATAACAGAGCAACTGATGCAAGCAGAAGCAAAATACCACCCAGCTCCTTCATTTTGCCTCTTTCTGCCACTAGGTGATAGTATGGTGACACCTGTATTGTTCAGCTGCGCACCAGACCTTCTGTTGCTGAATTCCTGGCASCATTCACACTTTTATATGTAAAGAATATCCAGAAGCTCATCAATACTACATTGCTAGCCTTTGAATAGCAGTGCTTAATTATATCCCCCGTGATTTCACGCATTAATGTACCCCGAGTGTAGTGGATGCTCTTATTTGTCCATAGACTCAAACTGGGCTTTATTTAGACACAGACATTACGCTAAATCGGTCACCTCACTCTATTTCTGTGAGTTACCCATTCAGAGCTGTAGTGAGACATTTTGACGGAAAGGGCAAGATAATTACATTTCCCTAGCAGGAAGCAGGAGAATGGCTGGAGGTAACATTTACATTCTGCCTCATGGGCATCCCACTCACTGCCAGTTCTGCACATCCACTCGCTGCTTCTTCCACATTTTCCATTTTGTGCTCTCCCTCTTGAGAGGACTCCCCTCCTCAGCCAATGGAAAAGCTCCRGGCTAGGAGGAGACTCGCATCCAGAAAAACACCTTGAGCACACAACTGCTGTTCCCTCCACAAACCCCTTCTCTCACATTACACATAGTTTGTACACTCACAGCAAAATTAAAATCAAACTGTCCTTTCTCACAGCTACTCTGTAATGTAAACAGTCAAAATCCTTCACTGTACATTTTTCCCTAGGTAAATCTTTAAACTGTTTTCTGTCTAACCACAACAGCAAGGTCATTTTTTCTATTRGTAGGCTGGACTGCCCTCCCTGACCAGGAACATGCACCCCAAGGAACAGGTGAGTGGCCAGCTCCAGTTTTCACAATACCTCTCCCATCACAGCTGGCTTTACCAGCATTTCCAGGTCCTCATTGCAGACAAAATCCCATCTCTTCATCCATAATCTGTGGCAGACATAGAGTGATGAAACTGTTGGCACCACAGGCAAGCCAAAAATTGGAAACCAGAATCTCCAGTGAAAAGACACTGAGCCTTGGACCAGTAAAGGCTAAGGGGAAGCAGTTCAGAAAGTGCAAAGGGTAAAGTCACACATCATTGCACTGTTGGCTCATTCTCAACTCGAGGATTTGATTCAGCCATGACCATCACAAGTCACTGACCTTCCCACAAAAACAAAATTTGGATATAGACCTAGGGGAAAGCCTGGATTTCTGCTTTACAAATTKGGTTACTTTGACAACTTTTTGTTTTCATTCAGATTGAAAGTAGGTGTGTACAATTTTCAGGTTTAAAAATGCTTGTATTTATCTTATCTAATGATTGGTTTGGACATTTGGAGTAGTGTATAAACTACTAGTTATATGGCAGCACACTTATAGGAATAATTTTCATAATCAGTAAGAATATCTTCTATGTAATGTAGATTGAACTATYTATTGCTTTGTATTCAAAGCATTTACAGTGTCATAGCATACCCAGGAGGAAAAACCAATTCCAATGTCACACTCCTCCAGCATGGCAAACAGAAGTCTCAGAAAGATAACTTGTTCTCATTGGAAATCAAGACCTAAAGAATAAAGTAAAATATTTCAAGCATTTATACAGATCATTGTAACTGACATGGTGTAAAACATACTAACAATAATATAAAAATCAAATCCCTTTATGGGTCATAATAAAGCTTTAGAACTCAGAAATTAAATCCTAAATTCCAAAAGTAAATGTCTTTAAAAAATCTACTTCAAAAGTCTTCCTCCGTTGTGAATCTTCATCATATTTTACAATTAAAATTAGTTTAGTATCACCTTCTTTCACTTTTCATCAAAAACTAACAAAAAGAAGTCCAACCAGCTGCTGTTTTGTAAAGCATATTTGAACTGGCATTTCCTGAGCTTATGAAAAATGAAGCACTCCATTTTACTTACTGGATAAGGGTGCTCTATATCCCATGAATACTAATTTTTTTTACAGTTCTTCTCTGTGATATAAGAATGTTTAAAACTCACAGTCAGGGAAAAGTTCTGCTGCTAACAAACCTGTAACAAACCCATATTTCCAGKGATAATCATGTCAGCTGTCAGAGCACAGTGAGGAGCAGCTGGTTCACGAGAGGTGGCGAGCCAGGAGCTGAGCAGAGCAGCCAGGCAAGTGGGAGTAACACCCTCCACCGAGGAGTGAGGCTGTGGAGTGGCAAATCTGGATGGTGATCAGGATCAAACACCATCCAGGGCTCTCCCAAGATGCCCACAGGGAGTAAGAGTCTCCCTGGCAGTGGAGCTCCCCTCGGATTCAGCCAGTTCAATGTTTTACCTTCACCAAGCCACCTCCTTCCCAGGAGAGGGGTGCACATCCAGCGCTGACAGCAATACAACACACAGCCTCAGCACATAAAGGTGCAGGGTATTGTTGAATGAAATACACATTTTATGTCAAGAAGTCATTCAAGAACGTGAATGGGTGACAATATTAACAAAAACAACTGCTATTGTTGCCTTTTTTAATGCTACAGAAAGCCCTTTGTTTAAGAGAGAAAAAAAAAAAAAGGGCTACAGAGATATATTTATGAGCAAAAATCATTCATCAAAAATAGGGCATATAAGAACAGTCTGAGAAACACCAGTGCTTGCCAAACAGACATGTTCCAAAGGCTTTTGCAGAGCTACACAAAATGGGTAATTATATTACAATTACAGGTTTTAATTCACATGGCAAGCACSTCATGTAAAACTAACTTACCACTCATTTCATTTTTTTTTTTAAAAACAATAGCTCCAAATTCCAGTGAGAGTAATGGAAACCTTTCCAAGCATGTCAGCAGGCTTTGTGCAGGCTGAGACTACATGCAACATTGATTTCTGCCTGCAGCAAGGATCTACCTATGGGCATCAGGAACGAGAGGGTGAAAGAAATTACGAAGGGCTCRTTCATTTCCAATGCCTCCATCATTTCTCACCCAGTTCCTCGAAGGGGTAAATATGAGATGCGCAGTTGTTGCCCCTCACAGGACAGCTAGAGACCTTACACACTATATTTGCTTCCCCTGCTCAAAGGGTGAAATAAGGGCTGCTGCAGCCAGTGTACAGGTATGCAGAATGAAACTCATTTAGTTTCTGCCTCACGTATCAAGCATTGCAAAAAAAATATCCTGAAGAACATGAAAACTAGGGAAAATAAATGTTTTTTCCCATTGCCTTTATTTCGTCTCAAATTTTAATAGAAATTGAGACTGTTTAAATGCTCCACACATCAAGGCAATCTTTAAAACGTGGTGTGACTTCCTGCAAAAATAGGAGCATTTGGCATCTCAAAAAGCTTCCCATCTCCCTAAAACGCCTCTTTTCATCTTTCTGAGAACAATACAACAGAGTCTTTCAAAACCTAGGTGAAAAATAAACAGCAACTTCAGCACACATAATGAGAGAGCTTTAGATATCCGTATCTCAGGTTTGGACTGTTTTAATATAGCTACAGTTATTTGACAAAAGTATGTTGGARATTTAAACGGTTTCTGAGGATTTCTATAGCAGGCAGGAAACAATCATGATATTCAAAAGGCACTATTCTAAACAAATTGCTCTACTGGAATTGTTAGCTCCCTGCAAATTCTGTAGAGTCTTTGAATATTAGTGTAGAGACAGATTCACATTATTTAATATATTTCAAGTTGCAGTCRGAAGAATGACTAACACACAGGTATCATACTTATCTTTATTAAAAGAAAATAAAGCAATCAAAGGACTCATTCATTTCATGTAATTGTTCTGGAACTGGGCTGATAAATCAAATAATATAGGATACTATAGTATTGCTAGTGATCTCCAAAATTAATAGCAAACATATATATATATAGAAAGGATTGAGATTTACAGAGTGAATATAGCAAGCAAAGCAGTTTGTTCTCTTCGGTATACAAATCAAATAATGTCAGAGCCTGTGGATATGAACAGCATTGTATGGTCATTGATTGTTTGCATGCCATAGCACAGCAGAGTTGATTTGAGTTGTTTTTGCCTTGTAAGGARATCTCTGGGACCACATGCCATATCTGCTGTGGATATCCTATAGACCAATCTCCCATAATGAACAGACATGCATTTTGATCAGAATATTATTAAAAGGGATCATTTATCCTTAAAAATAATCTTAAAACACTGTAAGGTCTTCCTAAAGAAACAGAGTCAGTGATTTTGCAAATTTTGTTGATTTTTCTGTGCCTAACAGTGAGATGAGGTGTCATGCAACTGGATCCTGGGAAGATCTAAAGTAATTAATCATTTCTTTTGTGAAATTATGCAGGGCTTTTTTTTTTTTTTTTTTAAATATACATCACATTATCCATCATATGCAATTGTAAATTTGGTATATAAATTATTTGTGCAAGTTATTTATTACTGCTATATACATAATCAGGAAAATTTCAGAAACTTTTCTGCTCTTCAGGGGATCATCTTTACAACCTCTGCGAACATGTAAACTATTTTCTTACTAAAAGGAACTGATAGCTAACATGTTTTCAGGAGCTTAATTTCATATATATAAAGTCTACCTTAAATTGTGGAGGGCTGGTATTTTGCTTGATTTGTAACAAGATGAACCAARATTATCTTATAAAAATTTGGGGTCTGAAATACTTCATGCACTGAATCATTTTCATCTAAGGAATCCAAAAAAATCAAACTATTACTTGTACCTTACGCCAACCCCAAAACACCACCTGGATGGAGACTCTATACTKAATTATAAGAACTTTCATATCATAGAATCATGGAATCATAGAATAGTTTGGTTTGGAAGAGRCCTCAAATATTACTTAGTTCCAACCCCTTGCCMTGGGTAGGGACACCTTTCACTAGACTTTTTCCTCCCTCAGCATTAAAATTCAGCTTACTTAAATGCTTTTTGGTCATACATCTGTAAATAGTTTAATAAGGTAACATTATAAAATTGGTAGAAATCACAATTTGTTGCTTTGCTTTGGTCAGCTTTAAAAAAAAAAAAAAAAAAAAAAAAAAAAAAAAAAAAAAAAAAAAAAAAAAAAAAAAAAAAAAAAGTTGTAACATTCAGAAAACCTATAGTAATAGTTGCACTTATTAACTGGAGTATACAAAATATTTGTCTTGCTGCCAAAATACCCCTGTAGCATTACAAGTAATTAGCATTTATAACTACAAATTTTACTAAGATAAAAGAATATCAGGAATCTASTTCTAATCATTCTAATAATCATAATCAACTAGAGACCAAATTCTGCCTTCCATTACAGTCACAAAATCACATTTGTTAACTGCTGTAAGGGCAAAGTTTAGCCCCAAACCACTTTTTTTTCTAAACAGATATACTTTCCTACATTTAAAAAAAAACCCAACCAAGCTATGTCTTATTACTGCTCTTCCCTTCTGAAGGGTAAATACTGATATTTGAAATACCTAAATTGTATTTACAGCTGTACAACACCGATGCCACATACTTGCAAAATTTCACTTGTACTCTATAAACACAGAGTAACTTGCACAATTGTCTTAAAYGCTTTTCTTAAAATAAAGAGCAGAGCAGCCTAAACATTTTCTTTGTCGAATTCGCACACAAAGTACATGGTAATGTGACACGCGACATCGTTCCACCCTCCAGACGCCACCATCTCCACACAGTCCTCCTCGTCGTAAGCGTTGTTGGGCTCC
This sequence comes from Malurus melanocephalus, assembly GCF_030028575.1. Lineage (NCBI taxonomy): Eukaryota > Metazoa > Chordata > Aves > Passeriformes > Maluridae > Malurus > Malurus melanocephalus. The sequence continues at coordinate 3,048,820 of NW_026623238.1, forward strand.
CCACTGCGCCATTTGTTGAAGGTYTGCATGGGCGAGCGGTCGGAATAGACGAAATTCCCCTCTTTCTCCAGGTCGTTAATCCCGATGAAGACTCTGGTGAGCCCAGCTTGGTTGATGTACGAGGCAATCAGGTTGTTGGCAGTCTCATCCTTGGGCATGCTCAGCGTCCCTCCTCTCCCGTGGCAGTAGAGCTGGGCTTCCTTGTACCTCTTCTCCTCCTTCACCAGCAGATAAATCTTATTCTCTGTCTCACGCACGCCGGCAACAGCTGCGGGGGAGGGCAGTGCTGAAAAGTGAGCACTCGCATTTCTATAAACCAAGTCACTGCACACCCCAAAATAGCTTCACAAATCAGATGTGGAACGGCGACGCTCTCTGYGAGCGATTGCACCGGTAAAATGAGGCAAGAAAGGGAAATAGTTATATMAAATTAACCTACCATTTTTAATGAATTTTAGTTCTGTCGTCAGCTGGGCTACTTGAATATCCATTTCACCAATAGCCTTCCTCAGCTGGCTGCACTCACAAGGGATRCCTGTGAAATGATACAGATGCACCCAAAGCAAAAAGCTGCCTAATTTCAACAACTGTCTCAACCATTTTGTGARAAGACCCAGCCTGGCAGCCCTGGAGAAAGCTGTCTTACAAATAACAGACAGAAAATTAGAGCCTTCACTATCCTGCACCATTATATGATTCTCAGGGGTGTCTGGGCCTGTGCAAAACAGCTCAGTTCACTTCCCACGAATCTTCAGCCCTGAATTATTAGCRCTAACCTAAACACAGATAGATAATCTCTGCAAAAAAACCACAATATTTTTAAATTAAAATAATTTCAAAAAAATTCTCCTTTTAAGTAAACTTATTTTAAATGTCCTCAAAGAGTACTTCTTTCAGAGCAAAAAATATTATTTGCAGATTCTTCACAAGGAACACAGCAGATCCAAAATTCCAATCACATAATGCACATAATTATCTGCAAAATGCAGTTCTGTGTTTTTGAAAGTACAGAATTTACAACACTTCTGACAAAAAAATTAGACAATAGAAAATCATCTATTAACCCAAACTGGTATAAGTTTGACAAAGATAATCTGAATGTGAATATTAAAAGACTCATTGTTACATTTATGACCACATGTCTCAAAATGAGAATCAATTACAGTTTGCATTTATTAYAGTTAGCAGTTCTGTATGTAATTATTTACAATCTRCATTGGGCTACCCAATGACTCAGCYYAGTTGTCTAAATCCATTTAAGYATAGGGTGCTTGCCCTGCAAAACCACGCATGCGGGCCAGGTGCATGACACTGGCTCAAGAATTAGTGACAAATTATGTTTTCATGAGAAATCTAATCTGTGCACCTCCAAAGCACTCTGCCAGGAAGGGATGGGTTCAGTTCAGCCTGCCACTCTTGCAAGGCTTGTTCTTCTAATGCCAGGCTGTTTCTTTAGAACATCTAAATACTTCAAGGAAGATCCATAATACCTCCATAAAATAATCTGAAGAGGGGATCACAAGAAAATGGAGCCAGGCTCTGCTGGTGTAAGCAAGCAATAGGACAAGAGGCACAGGCAGGAACTGATGCACAGGAAGTTCCACCTGGACATGAGGAAGAACTTCTTTACTTTGTGGGTGACTGAGCACTGCAACAGATTGCCCAGAGAGGTTGTGGAGTCTCCCTGACTGCAGATATTCAAGAGCCATCTGGACACAATCCAGCAAAAGGTGGGACACATGATTCATTCCAATCTGATTCATTCTCTGATTCTGTGACCTGTGTTCCTGACAATCTCCTGCTCCTATAACAGTAATTCATGGAGGGGCAGGAGCATCCAACYTGCTCCTTTGTGTTGGCTGAAAGACAAAGTGAGATGTGCAGAGATGTCCCTTTGCACTGGTGATGAATGATGCAGACATCTGCACTTGAGCTCCCACCAGGCTTCTGGAGAGATTTCTCCTCTGAGAAGGTATGAGACACTGTTTTAGCACAAACTCTACAAGCCCAGCAACTACTGCAACTTCAGTGATTTTATGTWATTTGAAAATATCACAGTGAAATATTGCAGTACCTATGCAAAAATCATTCATTATTCCCTCCAGTATGTAAACAGTTGTATTTTTAGGGATAAAAAGTCTTTCACATACACAAATGTGTTATGGATTATTACCTGGGTCACCATTAGGACCTGGTGGTCCTATGTCACCATTATCTCCTTTTTCACCTGAGGACATGAAAAATAACATGTTAAGGCAGGCTTTTCTGTCAAAAATTCATTTAGCACTTTTTTTTTCCTAGTAAAATTCAAATGTGGAAAGTAGAAATATGAGAAATATGCCCAAGTAAAATTATTTTTCTGTCCTATTCATTCCAAACAAAGGCCAGGCAAACCTATGAAACTTGAACATAAAAAGTATGTACCAATATCTAYTTTTGACATTCATAAACTTCACAGAAGCAGTACATTCAGATGCTATAGAGGAAAAAGGGCTGGMTATACCTAAATTTCAAATCATAATCTAGATGCTTAGATAAACACTGGTCCAAATGACTTACCCAAAATCACATAGGAAGCCTATTAAGTAGTYAACATTAGAAAACACATCTTCTGGCTCTTAAAAATCTGCCAAAGTACAGCACATCTTCCCATCTGCTTTCTTAAATGTCCACACTAGTGGGACAGTGCAAAGTTCTTTATTTACCCTCAAAGCAGGACATTCACAGTGCTTTAAGGTTATCTATACTGCTGTCAGAGCAAAAGGTAACTGTCTGAGAGATCTCAGTGACCTGGCTGACTACAGCRTCAGAAAATCCYTACTAAGGTAAACTCTGAGACATGTTAGCCATTCTTTTGTCGAATATAAATGATCACAGACTTTTCATCTGAAACACAATGGAGAAACAACTGAATTAAACATACCTTTTGAACCAATAGGACCGATTTTTCCATGCCGTCCTATGCTGCCTTTCTGTCCTTTGTCCCCCATTTCTCCTGTACACAACAGAAAGGTGAAAGGCACAAGGTAGCAATGTAGTCTGATTCATGCAGATTCTATTATGCTCACAATGTCAGTTTTTACAATGAACAAAACCCCACTRTATACCAAATGTTCATTGAACTCCAGAGGTCCAGCTCATCCTTGTGCAGAACTTACGTATAGCAAGCTAGACAATGATTTTATCTTTGCTGAGCAGTTGGCATTTACAAGGCATGAAGGTGTAATTGTCAACAGCTCTTGGCTGAAAGCCACTGGAAAAGCTTTTGCAAACTTCTTTCAGCTGATCGTGACAGAATTATGTTGAAAATGCACAGGAGGGGATGTTGCATTCAAACAAGGATCAGCAGATCAAAACTATCATGAAGTTGAGAAGACCTGAAGGATCCAAGCACAGCAGATATTTCATTTCAGTGACTGCACTGTAACTGGGGGCTGGCTTTGGTCTTAATGACTTATTTCTATGATTCTGTCATATAGATGGGTTTTCCATTGTACCACACTATTAAAGCGTGGATATGGAGGGACTACAGGGATGAATGATTTCTGAGRCTCCCAACCTGCAGAAATCCAAGACCAAGACTGCTTTATGAAGTTTTTTCAATGATTGTTGACAAGATTGCTTCTTTGCTCAAAGSAACATCTGCTGTATTCAACCATACACGTGCAAGGAAACAATGAGATAAATTAGGAGGAAAATCTACCATAGGGATCCAGCATTTGGATTGTGCAAATTGTCATAGCTCTGCCTCAATTGTGGATCTATGGCAACTGAAGATCTCTTGCCCCCTGTTGCTACTGCAGCTGAACAGAATTTTTGAAAGCTGGATAATTTTATGACCCATTTTGTCATTCCCTTTAACTTAAAAGTGAAATCAGTAACAAATTTCAGAATATAATCACTGCTGGGCTAAGAGATGTCCTCTCTATTACTCCATGAAGTCTCAAGCAATTCCTGTCCCTTGATGACACGAGCCAGAAAAAAAACAATTTCCTCTGAGCTGAGAGAAGCCAAATGTGTGTGGTTTGTTGATCTAATTAATTATTGGCAAGTCCTACAATCAATGATTTTCCTTTGTTTCTAATAAATAAGAAGTATCAAATGCAGACACTGCTGGACATGGGCTTTCACCAGAAACCAAAAATATATTTTTCCCTTATCTTCTCCTGCTGGAAGTACCATCTTGTAATCAGTTTATCAAGTTGTTCTGAAACTCATGTCTCTTGTTTTGCATATTAATGAATTAGGATTACCATTACAGATTATCAAATGTTTGAATGCTTTCTCCTTTCAAGCCACTACACCAGAAATCAAATAAACTCATAAATCTAATGCACAAATAAAATACARTATATAAAATTATTTCACATTCTTTCTCGTAAAAACTGCCCAGAAAATGAACTGCTTCTCAGTCACAGCCAGTAAAATCTATGTGATCCACTCAGAAGTAAAATGAAAGTGTGTTATCTCAAGCAATGAAGACACACATTAAACCTCCTTAGCTCATTAAAAGAACTGTTCAGATTTGGGTTTCTCTTAGAGTGACTATCCCTTGCTTCCACTCCAGGGGCTTGCATATTCTGCTTCTTCTGCAGAATAAATCACAAAGTTTCAAGAGAGATCCATCTGCCTTGAGGGTTTCAAAAGTTTTAACACCTTTTGTAAAGCCCTTTTTAGTAGCCCTATGGTTGTCAAAAATGCAGTYTGAGGAGTCTTAATGAAATCCGGAAGTAATAGCTGGAAAGAAACCAGGATAATAAAAGAAATTAAGTCTCCATAGACCAAAAGTAGAAAATCAAACACAAAGTTTGAATAGAGAATTGAAGAAAGTCATCTGTCATCTCTSAGATGAAGGTGGCACACATTGCAASCAATTGTAGAAAATTTAAAGGATTTTGGGAGAAACTGAAGAGAAGTAAACTCTAAGTAATCTTCTTGGTGGCATTTTCAGACCCACAAATGAGAGAAGAAATAAAATCCAGAGATGAATGGTGGGCTGCAAAACAAGTGAAAAAAAATTAGGGGATTCACTCTGTGCAATACCATAAATGGGGATCTTCATACAGTTCGGGCAATYTCTCCAGGATTAGTTGGAACAGATAAGGAGGTATAAAACTACTTAGAAAAAGGCACCAAAAAGACAAAGCCAGCAGAAATGCAAATTCACCATGTCACACAAATTTAATTGAATCATGTTTCAAAGAAGAGAGCAGTAGTTTTCTTCCCAAACTTAAGGATTTAAAGACAAATCAAATCAAATTCATGATTTGACATAGAGGACATCACAGACACCTACCTAACAAGGAAAGTAGAAGTATACCAAACCACACCAAAGGCCTCTTGACTCTAGTGCCATCTTTGACAGCAATCTGCAGAGGGTACTTAGAAAAGAACATAAGATATAGATGAAGATTAAAGTCTTTCCCCCAGTGTACCTYGATAGTCTTGCAGCAGTCAGCACTCCTGATGCAAATAGTGAGCCTGACTTGAATGAGAATGACATTTTTAAAGGTTATAAAGATGTTATAGCAGTAATCTACGTTCAGGATACTTCATTTTTAAAAACTATTGGCAACTAGAAATCAGAAAATTCTGAATATGTCAACAGAACTCCTTTAAGCTGAAAAATATGAATTATCCACACCAATGAAGGTCAGTGATTGGTGAGGGAACTGGGCTTGGCTTGGTTTGGCTTGGCTTGGCTGTGGGCTCCCAAGAAGCAGGGAAAGCAAGCCAGTAAACTCCAGAGTGCTGAAGGAAAAAGCGAGTATAAAATGAGCAAAAAACCAAGCAGATCATCCCAGACACAAAACAAAAACAAAAACGAAAACAAAATGGGATGGGATAAAAAACAACCCCCAAGACACGACCACACCACATGGCTTAGTGGTAYTGGTGAACTTCCTGGAGGTGCACTTGATCCCACTCTCCATGGGAGTAACAATGTTAAACAAATATTCTTACATGAATCAACAGCACATAATCCCAGGTGGCATTTTATGTAATTGGGGCAAATTATTTTCACCCAGCATTAGCCATCTTAAAGCTAGGGCTTTTAGTCTAAGATACTTATCTAGGTTCCCACAGTAGGCAGTAGAAAAATAAACACCTCTCACTGGTGATCCATCCCACTCATGTTAGACAGGTATCATAATGACAAAGTGAACTTTAAAAGCTTTGCATAACAGGAGGTGAAAAAAGACTAAACTATTATCAACGTATACTGACTAGAAATCAGAATAATTAGAAAATGTGTAAAGGAAACTAAAGATAGAAAGAAAAAAATMCAATCTAAGAAGGCAGCAGAAAAGTTTAAAGGATTTTAAAGTACATTCAAAACAAAAATGAAAATAGTAGGATACATTCCTGAATGGAGGAGTTTCTATTCAGAAGCAAAGAAAGAAAGAATGGCCCTCATGAAATACTATCTTGCTAGAATTAAGTTAACAACATAATGTCAAGCCTCTTCATAATGGCCCCTCTAGCCCAAGACTTTGTTTCCTGTGATGGCAGCAGAAGGTGCAGCACAGGAAGATCACACAACTCCAGCCAGTGTCTGCAGTCCTTTGCAGGTGGAATTGCTGGATCCATCCCCAGCAGCTTCAGGCAGTGCCTCCTAGCTCAGATGTGATGGGATCTGGTGTTTCTGTAACCTTGATTATAGCCTCCTTAAACTACCATGCACAGATGCAACACTCGCAACCTGTCCAGTTTCTCCTTATGAGGCAGCTCCTCTTTCACATTTTTGGTGCCCTTCTCTTACTTCTCAAGTCCTTCATGAGAGACAGAGGCCAGAAGAACACTCATTACTTGAGACAGTGCATGTCAGGCTTTTGTACAGTACAGAATCAGCTGTAAAAGGAGCTTCCTGTTTTGTCCTTTGTCCTTTTGTCATCCTTTTCTCATGAAGGTCAGGGTTCTGCTGGCCTTGGGACACTTGCTAATGATTTCAGAGCAGTCCTTGAGTTTTMAGTGACAGTTTTGGGTTTTGGCATCATTTAAGTATGGATTAAATTATGCATTCCTAATGTCCCTAGGCAATATATTTATTTACACTGAAGCCCATCTGCCATCTTTTTGTCCACTCAGTTTGGTACAGATTTTCTCAAAATCCTATTGAGCTCAGGTGGAACTGAAAGACAGTTTTGAGCCAGATACCCACTTTGTGAGTTCACAACTGTCAATGTCAGGACTTYTATATGGAATGCTGCCTGCTGCACTCCTTAGCGAGCAATAAATTCGTGTRAAAATGGACTCAGAAATGCAAAGGATTGATTGATTACATATTAATGAGCAATCAGTAATAATAAAATATAAATTAAGATATTATTACCTCTTTTTAGAATTTGATTATACAAATGACTGAGCACTCTGGCTCCAATCCAGTTAAATTAATGAGTCTTCTCTTCTACTTAAGAGGTTGTGCCTGTACAAGTAAATGCCTGGGACTGTTAACTGGCAGTGGGAACCAGGTGGCCAAGAATGGTACACTCCAAGATACTAAATTCTCTTCAAGCCAGGATAATCTTGCAAGCTGYTCATTGTGTTAGCCCCCAAAATATGCCCAAGAATTGCCTGGGAAAGTGTTAGCTTCCAAAAGCCAAAATCACTCTGTTAACACTGCAGAGGTAGAGACAGCTGAGTTCCAAGCCCAAGAATTCAAAAGCTCTATAATGCGACTCTGCTGRACATTCCATTATAGTTGTACATAATAAGGTACAATGTATAGAGGCTGAAATTAAAATGCTATAATAATATAATATAATATATTTTGAATGTTTATGGCTCTAAGAAAATTAAAATGTCTTGAAGAACATATTTTTAATGCCAGTCCTTTGATGTTATATTCCAAGAGCAAATTCACCTTCCCCTCCTTATTTTGATTGCTGTAAGGTACTCTGGAAATATTCAGAGGACTGTGTTGTTACTGACCTATCTGTGTGGAATTTCATTGCATGGAAGTTACGCACTCACAGACCACAACAAGACTCAGTGAAATAACTGAGTTTACTCCCAGCAGGGGGGTCTAGAGTACAGCCCTCAGTGCAAGTGGGGAAAGTTCATTCCTCGCACTTCACACCCCAAAATTTGCACTGCAGTAGACCCTGCCTTCATCTGAAACCACCACTGTACTCGACCCATGGCTCCATGGTTTACATTAGGCCAACACAGTTTTATATTCTGCTGACAAGCTATGCATTATAATTGACCTATACAGTTAATTAAAAGCAATGAGGAAAGTAAGTGGAATTTAACCTTATTCAGCACCCAAAGACATCAGGTGTTGATGTCACCCTGAAGTACCAGGACAGCCAGAATGAGATTTATTGCAGGTAAGCACCAGAAAGTTTTAATGTTTATCAGTTTCTGAGTTACCAAAATCTGAAAATATGATGAGAAAAGGATATAATAAAAACATTTGGAGCACTTTCTGATCTTAAGCTGTTCATTTCAGGTCAAATATGCCATAAGAAAATAGTTTCTTCTGTAAGTTATTTTATGGTTATTATATAGCTATGGAGTTGAAAGAAACTAAGCACATTTTCTTAGATGAACTTGCTAGGAAAATGAAACAAAGAAAGGGGAAAGAAAAAAAAARGAAAAAGAATTAGTGTGATTCTGATAATGAAAATTAAGACTAAAAGTAGAAAACTCTACAAATGTGGCAGAAGAATTGCAATTTCTCCCTTACATAAACCATCACTTACTCAAATAGGTGAAAAATAAAATTAAATTTAGCAGCTTCCCTCAATAGAAGGAGCCAGATATTAAGACAAAAGTTAGCAGGCTTCAGGAGAAATACAGGGGGTGAAATACATGCTAACACAGTKACCAAAATTTAACAGAATACTATGTAGAAACAGGGCTGCTGTGACTCTCCATGGGTGTTTTTAGGGGCAAATGCAAAGTGAAGGAACAATGATTATTGTCAAGTATACTGTTATATTTCATTTTTGCCTCAAAGTTCCATCTTCTGGATAAKAAATGGGAAAATCCTTGGTCTGCTGGAAGAGAATATACTCAGTCTCATGCATCTTGAGACTCCAGAAAAGTAATTATGCCTGAATTTAACTATAGATCTGCACACTATATACAGTCTGTGGAGGTTAACCAGAGACTGAAAGATTTTTCCAGGTCAAAGTTGGATATTCTTCTGTGTCCTTTCCATAGACTAGAAATGACATCTGTGAAGCCTGTTTGCTTATCCAGTCAACACTGACATTCCAAGCATGCTGGATAGAGTACCAGGATGACATGGAGTACCATATAATCCAAACTGGTTTTAAGGTAACAATGTTTTCTTCTTTATAAGAAGCATTTTTGGAAAGGAGTTGATGAGGACAAATATCTACAAAATGTACAGCATTAATAAGAAGACTACTGAATTGGAATTTATTTTAAACAAAGGCTTGTTTGGAGAGATGTCTGGATGCAAAAAAGGAAAGCAGAAAAAAAATGTTGCTACAGAAGCAGTCAGAAATTTTGCCGGTGTTGAACTGAAAGTACTGTCTGGAAGAATACTGATAAAGTATGCATTAATATTCCATTTTCTTTAATCTCTTTTCTGTTTCATATATATTTTCTTGYAGTGCATTTCCACTTCAGTGTTTCTTCTTTCAGTCTCACCAGAATTTTGGACATTTTGAGGCATGGAAAAAAGAAAACTCCTATTATTATTATTATTATTATTATTATCATTAATCAAGCATACCTCATGAGAACTATTTTTCAGACAAATGCAATTTTACAGTATGAAAGAAATAAATAAAATGCTACATCACAGATTGGCCAGACTGAAAAAGAGCACTTCCACACCTCAGATGGTCCAAAGTATTTTGAAATGCCAAGAGAGACAAAATGCACAAGACAGAGTGATGAAAGAGTTACTCAAGAAGTTGTCAAGAAAATCTCATGCCAAAGGATAAGGAGAAGGCTGAGGCACTTGACAGGAATATCATGGGTTCAGCCAGATCCTAAATTCCTCACCTGTGATGCACTGATGAAGTCTGGTCAATGGCTGGGTGAAAAAACACCTTTGCATAAGAGGGCCCAAAAATCTTTGGTCTTACACATKGGAAGYAAATTGACATCCRGCTGAGGAAGATGGGTTTATTTAGCTTGGAGTASAGAAAGGTAAGGAGAGACTTAATTGCAGTCTTCCACTAATTACAAGCAGTTTCTAGAGAAGATGCAGCCTTTTCATCTCAGAGACACACAGAGAAAGGGCAAGAGTCACGATTATGAACTACAACTGGAAAARTTTCAGTAGGCTCCAAGGAAAAGGTCGTTCACAGTGGCACCAGTGAAACAAACCRTCCTTGGAGAATTTCAAAAGTCTAGTGTGCAAGGCCCTGAGCAACCTGCTCTGATACTGAAGTCTGCCCTGTTTAAATMAGGAGATTGGACTAGATGAGCTCTTTACAACCTTTTAACCTGAATACTTCACTTCATGCTGCATTGCCTTGCAAGACTTGAAATTTTAGTTTCCGGTATTTTTTTCTAAGAGTCGTCCTTGAAGGTACATCCACACGGGAAATACACTGACTGAACACACACGCAACTCATGCAAATCATAAATTTTTCAGTGCATTGTAGGGGGAAGATCTCTAGCTATGGATTTTGATCCCAGGGAAAACTGCAGGTATCAGACTCTTGAAACGGCCTAAAAGACCATCATAATGGATCATGCATCCTCACAAGGAAGCATAAATTATCTCCACGATTGCTTTGAAAGAAAGATTGCAAACTTGGTTTAATAAAGGCTAACTCCAACCTGCTGATGACAAGAATGTCAGTCTTTAATTTGAATATTGAAATAAAAGGGTTTGACTACTTCTAATTTGAACCTTTCAGAACACACACTTCCTGAAAAACTGAAGAAGGTCAAATTTCCTCCTTTCTTCAGGAGGAAGACAAATGTGAGAAGACAGAATTTTCTGCAAGACAGAAATGCTACATTTCTCTCAGCTGTAAAACCGAACACTGTTGAAGACCATCCCTCTCAAAAGCTAAAAATATTTTTGAACTACAATGCAAACAAATTTATCACCATTTTCCCATATATATTATAGAATTGTGATCCAAAAAATGTGGAAACACTCATGTTCATCTCTGCCTATTATGTCTTACTGCCTTCCCTCAATGGTTTTAATTAAGATGTTGCAGGTGATTAAATTCACAAGCAAAAAGAAACAAAAAAATCAAGTCTTGTGATTTTTTTCCCCTCTGATCTAATATGGGGTTTTCATTTGCAGAAGGCAAATGATGAAGATGACATTATGATGCCTTCCTTCACAGAGACCTTTCAAAAAATGATTTTTTTACTTCCAAAATGAATCTTTTTGACCAGAAAGTAATATTTAGTCTACAAATGAGTGCATTTAGTTGTACTGGTTTTGGTGAGGATAAAAATTTTTATCATTGTGGCTGGTAGGRTGCTATATTTGGGATTGTGACCAAAGTAACATTCATTATTGCTAAACAGTGCTTGCACAGGATTAAGACATTTTCTGCTCATCACCCCACCAGCGAGGAGCTGGAGATGCACAAGAAACTGGKAGGGGACACAGCCAGGACAGCTGACCCCAACTGACCCAMGGGAAATTCCCAACCATATGGCATTATGCTCAGTATGCAAAGCTGGGGTAAGAAGAAGGAATGGGTGACCATTTGGAATGATGGAGTTTGTCTTCCCATATCACTGTTATGTGTGATRGGCCCTGATCCCCTGGGGATGGCTAACACYTGCCTGCCCWTGGGAAACACTAAATTAATTTTTTGTTATGCTTTGCCTGTGTAGTGTGGCCTTTGCTTTCCCTATTAAACTCTCTTTATCTCAGCCCATCAGCTGTYTCACTTTTAAGCTTCTGATTCTCTTCCCGATCCAAACCAGGCAAGTGAGTGAGTGGGGCTGAGCTGCCAGCTGTTGTTAAACCATGACAATAGTAAACAGAAATGGCCAAGGATGATTTAGTCAGTCAGCAAAGGGAGAGAGGACTCCCATCATCATCATCATCTCACAATGAGATGATCATTTGCTCAARAATGATTTTCAAAACATCTTCTTTAACAAAGTTACCTTTTTCTCCTGGAGGTCCAACTCTGCCTGGACGACCTGGAGCACCTTTCTCCCCCTTTTCTCCAGCCTCCCCTGTTGACACAAAAGGAAACAAAAAAAGAATCATATTAAACCAGGACTATTTTCTGTTAGCAGCAGTGAMAAGAATGCCATTCTCTCTGGTGCAAAAACAGAAGCAGATTTGACGTGATGTGATTTAACAGGTTTATTTTTCTCCAGCTGTGTAGACACTGAYAGACCCTAAGTCAGTACATGACTGAAGTCTTATACAACAGGTCTAGCTTTATGGATGTTCCCTATATCACTGACATCCAAAAAGCCAACAGCACAAATCACTTAAGCAGAAGTTCAGAACTGGACCTCAACTTAGCCCATGAACTTCTTTGTCCACCAAACTGTTTCTGAGCCCCTGCTAAAGACATGCTTAATTCTCAAGTGAAAATGGCTTAACTGTGACCTCATTTTTTTTTAAATGCAATTTTTGGGACCTATAAGAAGGCATTGYTACATCCATCATTACAGGACCATTTTTAAGCATGAAAGAGTAATTCTCGACTACATATCCTCAGTTATGTACTGTGCCTTTTAATCTCTGAGGSATGAACCACTATGCAGAGTACTTACATTCACATATCGCATGGTGCATCATTATATTCAGCAAATTTAAACATCACTTTCTGCTAACGTTTGCCTCCCTGGTGCCTTTCATTGAAAATTTGGGGATGCCTAGCTTGTTTTGCCTCCTACTACTCTACTACTACTGTAGTTAACCATTGACATAAAATTTAAATCTCTTTGACAAACAGAAGTTTAAAGAATGATTTATACAGCCACCTTGACAAAACAACATTTATGCGATGAAGGAGAAGAAAGTTCTGTGGCTTCCACAGAAAATCAAATGCCGGTAGTAAAATCCAGAGTCAGCACAGCACACGTGATGTCCCAACGCTGTATTTCCATGGAGGAGAGTGAGSATTAGCTGCTCTCCAGGAAGCTGACAGGAGCACTACAGCAGGAAAGTCAGTGGTTACTCCACCAGCCCAGCTCTCTGGCATAGCTGGCAGCTGTGGTCAGAGGGGGTCACAGAGATGACATGTGAAAACATGCCACAACTTGGCACATTTCAAATATGCAGCCTCCAGCTCTCTTTCCATCCCTCTCTTTGTTGYAGACCTAGGTGGCTGTGAGCTGAACTCAGCCCTCCATCTGTTATATTTTCATTCTTCAGGCTGCCAGCAGGCTCCAGACAATCTTCCCTGCCTTCAGACATGCAAAAATAGGCCATTCTCTGACCTTAATGAGGACAAACTTCACATAATCCCCAGTGAATAATATTGTTAGTATGAAACAGGCTATAATTTGGCACATTTGGGAACGTCACATTTTTATTATCAGGTAACCAATAGGCTTTGTATGATTGCCTTTCCCCCCTCAGGGCTGGTTATGAGTTCTTTGCTTCCCAAAGATAAATCCTGACAATGACTTTTCCTTGCTCTCTGGAGGCTGAGAGCAGGCTATTACAGCCTATTGCTGTACACGTTCTTCAGAGTGAAAGCTGTGCATTAGGGATCAATAAAATAGATCACTCTTGCTTCAGGCCATTACACTTGCCTGCATTTATTCCTRTAATACGATGACACCGCATTCCTTAGTGTGGGTGTTTTAAAAACTTTCTCCAGTAGGAGAATACTCCACTGCAGGCCCAGCTACAGACCAATCTTCATTTTTTTCTTACCAGCTCTTTTAAGGAGCAAGACCTTGGCCAAGAGGGASTGATCAGTGGCCCAGCTCAGCTTTGCCTTATATAAGTCCCTATTTTCTTTCCATTACTCATATTCCCTGTGTGAGTAGATGCATCAAGTGTAAGTGTAAAAAAATTTGTTTTTTTTTAACATAGCATCAACTTTTTTTATGTATTGAACCTCATTGAGACCATGAAGACAACTCCTGCTTTAGACACTAGAMGGGAGACAAAACAAGATGGCAAACAGAATTTAAGCTTTGAAAGATTCTTCTATGTTATCTTTTKCTCCACAGTAATAGTAACTTCAATTTCATGTGACTATCAAAAGAAACTGGACTTCAGGAAGAATATGAGTGAGCTGTGTGGTGAGGCTCCATCATCCATTGCTTTTTCACACTCAGCACAGTTATTAATATTGTTGGCTTTCTAAAACATGGTTGAGTCAGCTGTCTGCATTCTCAGAGCCATGGGTTTTCCCAAACACTTTTCTTTACTTCTTTATACTCTTGAGTTAAAAAAATTACCAACCTACCAAAAAAACCACCCAAAAACCAAGCAAAAAGCTCCACAAAACCCCCCAAATTAAAACAAGAAAACCTAAAAAATACAAACAAAAAACTCCCAATGAATCATCAAAACCAGTCCCTAAGACCTAAACTGTTAACCTTAATCTCATTTGTGCTTTTTCTGTTCTTGGCGTCTTTACTGGCTTTCTTCAACATCTATTTCCACTTTCATCCTCACCTCATCCCCCTTCTGATTTCCTCTTTTATTCTGTAGCATCCTAACTGATTTTGTGTCCTTTTCTGTTTTTTTTTTCCAGTCTCTCCACTCAGTTTCATCCTTTGAACTCTTCTCTTTTTTTTTGTTTTTTTCCCCTTTTATCTCTTTCTGTTCTAAAATTCCTCCATTACCCTCCACTGCTTTTGAGTACTTTTCCCTGATGACTTCCTCCTTCCCACCCCATTTGGGCTCCACTTTTTGCACCACTTCTTAAGTGTCTCTCCTCTGCCAGTCCCATATCCCATGTTCTCCCTAATTTCTTCCATTTCTTCCCTGTACCTCTTTTTCCCAGATTCTGACAGAGCTCAGCAGCAGAACGGCGCTCTGTTCCTCCGCCACTGGAGATGTTGCTGGCAGCCCAGCAGAGGAGGAGATTTTGCAGATCTAAAAGCTGCAGTGAGCAAATTCCTCTGCATGGGAGCTGAAATTTGGGCACGTGGCCACACATGTGCTCAGTTTAGAGGAAGCCTTGGCCAGGGAAGTGGGTTGGAGCTGTGCCAGCGGGGGACAGCAGCATCTCATCGCCTCTTCTCTGAGCCAGTCCCCCTGACAGTGTACTTGGAGCACTGAAAGCTTTTTAGGGGTTTCACATTAACAAGGTCTGTATCTGGCCATTTTGTGCTTCACTGAATTTGTACATCAATCTCTCTCAGTTTTGCAAGGCGAACTTCTCATGAARCGGGGTGAAGTCATTAATACATGGTGGTTTTCAGGCCTCTCTCTGGTTTCCAGGCTCAGAATTGTCTTCTGCCMAAGGGTCCTGCACTGTTTACACACTTTAAAAACCTCTACTGCATATAACAATAATGATCACTGTATTAAAGTGATAATCATAGATTTTGACTGATTACACAAATAAGGAAAACAGTGCAAAGAAGTCACAAAACTTGTCCAAGCCYGTCAACTTCTTTTGTATGAAAAGTATTTTCAAAACTTCAGTCCCCAGGGCAGTGGAGTCTGACCCTTTGACTGATCTTTCATGTGTATTTGGACAACATATATTTAACCTGATTGTGTTGTCYTCTGTAAGTCACATTAACAGCACTATCTTATGTCTTTTATACAGTAAATGTATCAAACAAATTAAACAACTTTACTCAAGTCTCAGAATTCAAACCTCAGGAGGCCTGGATAGAGCTCTTTCTAACTAGAATATCTGCAGAATGTCTAAATACTGTTAAGATCAAAAGCCACTTGATGAAGTAAATAGAAAAAAAATAGTTTTTGTTTGAATTCATGCATCCAAAGCTGCATCTATAATAATAATAGACAAAACAATAATAAATATTAAAAAATAAACATATTCTTAAAGCAAATTGGCCAAGAAGAACCCACATCCCTGTAGCCCAGTTCTCTTGCCTCAAAAACAGGGCAGCCACACACAATTTGGGTAATATCTAGAAAGGGCATTTTATACCACAGCCAAACCCTGCTCAAGCTGGGCTCACAATTTAGCTTTTCGAACAACTGCAGAGCAGAACTGAGCCTTGCCCTTCCCAATCAGTAAACCAGAACAGAGAGAGCCTGCAGTCCATTCTGTGGCCCTCAGGCAACTGGGGAAAGAAAGCCCAGGTTTGTACAGATAAGATTAATGGCACCAGTTCTGGTTAGGTGAGTATTGTGACACTATGAGGCATAATCACAAGAAAAACTAAAAGGTTTGTTATGGGTTCTCAAAAAATGTTTTTTTTTTATTGTCGATGATAAACTGGTGATTTTCATGGGGGTTTTTTTTTTGTACTTAGTTAACAAGTATTTTCCCATGTTCAGAAGTGTTATATTTCAACAGAAATGCCATAGTCTACACAAAGGGAATTACTGTTATTGACTAAACAGGGCTGGGATTTCAACAACCATAATGGATGCTGTTGCTTTAAAATGCCAGTTCTTCCCAGTGGTTGATTTCTTATGCAAGGTATATTTTTTTCCTGTGAAAAGATCAATAATTTATTACACCATCTTCTYTGGGCAATAGTTTGGGGGCATGTTCTGCAAAAATGTTGCCTTTTTTCCACAAAAACTATAGAAATGCCCAAAACCTAGCTAATGTTTTCTTTCTTCAAAGAGGTATTTGAGGTTTTAAAATATCAAAAGAAGACAAACAAAAGACAAGAAAACACAAAATAATTCCTATTACATTGCAAAATAGAAATGAARACTTCTCCAGGTATAAAGTAAGGCCTGATTTTACAGTCTTTGGGTATGTGTACCACTGCTGAGTATAAACACAGAGAGATCAAGCAGGCAATTTAAAAGAGCAACAAGAACTACTGATCAGGAGCAAATCTGGGACACTGGCATGCATTCTCTGAACCATTTAATTTCACCTTATGGACCTTAAATTTCATTTTTAAGGAGACTACAAACAGGGGCAAATGAAAGGACAACTGAGAGRCACCTTCTTTGTCTCCATTAGAAACTGTCAGAGATGCAAATGAGCCTGGTAGTACAAAAAGATTAATATTTGAATAATGGAGTAGGCTTTCACATTACCTTTGAGGCCTGGAACAAGAATCTGAACAGAGCAGGACTCCTCTGCAATGTGTTGAGGATATCCAGATCTTAGCAGTGACAGGAAGACAAGGCTAATTAGAGTCACCAAGAAAACCAGATCTCTCTTCATAATGAGCACTTACAGGTCACTGACTCCTAAACAAAAGAATGAATAAACAGTTATAAGAATTCCACAGGCTTTCAACAGTTTCTGAACACATGCAGCATCCCACTACAAATGCAATATATATTTGTGTGCCATAACCTACATCATGAGAAGCACATGTGCAGCTCCTCCAAGCAGGTTTTGTGCTCCTCAGACACACACAAAACAGGCAGCAGCACACTTAGCAGGTTTTTTTTTTTTTGCTGTTAGACTGGATGAGATAAAGTTCAGGAGAAATTTAATTAAACAAGAAGGAGATTAAGCAGGGCTAATAAAAGGCAATTCTGTGTTCATGATTTCTCATTGGAGGCAGCAGTCTGGAAAGGTGAAAGAAGAAAATACAGCACGCAGGCTTAGAATCAGAGAATTGTTTAGGCTGGAAAAGATCTCTAAGGACATCGACCAACCTTAACCCAGCRCTGCCAARTCCATCACTAAGCCATGTCCCCAAGTGCCACATSTCCCTATCTTTGRAATATGTCCAGGGATGGTGACTCAACCCCWTYCCTGCACAACTGGCTCCAGTCCGTGAAGTAATTTTTCCTAATATCCAATCTAAACTCTCTCTGGCACAACCTGAGGCCATTTCCTCTATTCCTATTTCTTGTTACCTGGAAAAAAAAAACCATCTCCACCCTGGCTACAACCACCTTTCAAGTAGTTTAAGGAGCAATAATGTTTCCCCTGTGGCTCCTTTTCTCYRGGCTAAGCCYCAGCTCCCTCAGACACTCTTCACAGGACTTGTGCTCCAGACCCTTTTCCAGCTCTGTTGTCTTTCTGGRCTCACTCCAGCTCCTCCATGTCCTTGCACTGAGGGGCCCMGAACTGGGCACAGGATTTAAGGTGTGRCCTCACCAATTCTCAGTACAGGGYGACAATCGCTGCCCTGGTCCTGCTGGACACACCATTGCTCACACTGGCCAGGATGGCATTGGCCTTCTTGGCCACCTGGGCACATGCTGAAAGTTATTAGTACCAAGTTCCCACTTAGAAAGTGTGGATCCCGCTATAAAGAGGAAATTCAGTAACAGATGAGACAAAATCAAAGGCCTGAAACTTCACTTCCCATCAACCTGAGCACTGGATTTGTGCCCAGGCAAATTGTCTGATACAATAGCCCTCATGCAAGTCATTGAGGGCAGAAGGCCGGTAATATTTCACTGTATCATTCAATAAAGTTGCATCAGAATCTTCAATAACTCCTGAAGRGAATCACCTTTGAAACATATCCTTGTCTAAGCCGACAAGTAAAATGGCTTGTCTGAAATTAGRCTGTGAAGAGATGTCTCAGAAAACAACTGAAATGAAATGGAGTTTGTGTGAAAGCACTGTCAAAAGAGAGCATTTAGGGGGCCTGTAAAAATACTTTGACAAAAGTGTTATTTATGTATTTCTGATATGTTWTTCCAGTCTTTCTTTAACCAGAGCTCTGTACTACACAAATAAGCTGAAAGTCATGACAGGGTGTTTGTCATCTTTTACAGCCRCCATAAGGACATGTGCATTTTACATCTAGAGCAAGAAGATTGGGCTATATTAATTTCCACTCCCTGAATCCCTTCAAAAACAAGACAAGTAGGATTAGGCCCAGGTGTGGGACCAGTATGTGGGTCTGTTGGCCTCAACATACTGTGGATTTAGGAGAGTGGAACTGTTATTTTTGGGATGGCCTGAAGGTGTTAACTGGCACAACAGATGTCTTAGCAGCAAGGCCAAGCAGATGATTTTGGAGTTGGGGGAACAAATTGTCCCTCTGAATTACCCTCCAGTTTGTCCTTCCATTATCCCCTAGGAGACCACAGCAAGGGGATGCAATGGGAGCAGATTTTGTCTCCTTCCTCATGTGTGGAGGGTGTGCCATGAGTTGCAGTCAGGGCTGCTCTGCCTCACAACCCCCTTGCTACACCATCTGTTGCTACACCCACACTGCAGGACAGGGGGACTCCACAAAAACCCCTGAGYTCTTACAGATCATCCAGATYKGGGGCAARGACCTGTGCATGCTATGAGTCCCTTTTGACCCAGCTATTTTCCCCAACTTCCCCAAAGGAGAGAGACCTGCAGCTGGGGAACCATGCCTTAAAAAGGTGTCTATGCTTGGACCTGGAAGAGCTCTTGAGTCAAGAGATCTCAACGCAGTCATAGTCTAATGGGCTACAGTGGGTCAGGAAACCTTGAGGAAACGTTAGTCCTGGGTAAGGCTCGGTAATCCTCCCATGGGGGAAGGGAGAAACAGGGACAGTCTGAGGATTTCCACAACCGGCAGTGCAATCCTGTGTCAGGTCAGGCATAAACTACTTCATAGACAAGCTTTGCCAACCACAAAGAATGCCTAGGAGAGTGGAACTGCTGCTCAGGTGTTTAGGCCATGATAAGTTTTGTCACAAYTGCAGCAATTATCACTCGAGGCTTCTCATGGATACAGGACAAAACTGATTTTGGCCACCAGAGGATGAGAAACAAGAGCTAGAGGAGGAGGTACATCATAAAGCCATGCATGGACCTGTTAGAAYGTGTCCTGAGGAGWGTCAGAAAGATGTTYWGAGGGCTGKRMSACCTCTCCTACAAAGACAKGCTGAGAGAGTTGGGGCTCTGCAGCCTGGAGAAAAGAAACAGCAGAAACATCCCTGGGATCTTCCAGTACTTAAAATGGGCTTAAAAAAGAAAGAGGGAGAGCRACAGGGCCCTGAGCAACCTGTCTGGTAGAAGATGCTCTGCCCATGGCAGGRGRGTTGGAATTAGGAGATCTTTAAGGTSCCTTCYAACCCAAGCCTTTCTGTGATTCTATGATCAAGGTAGACATAGAGAACTGCAATCATCAGGGAGAAAAAGGAAGAGCAGTGGAAATTTGGGTGATAGGGAAAAGCAGCAACCAGGCCAGCTATCCAGACAAAACCAGAAGAAAGACGTTTGCTGTTGCTGAACCCTGCTTGTTTGAGCTACAGCCTCCCTTGTCCAAGCACAGGGCCAACCACAAGTACTGGAAACAAAGAGTCAAGTCCCCTGCCACTTTGCAGTTGTTTTCTAAGGTTATGAAAACTGTTTAACCACAGCCTTGAGACAGTTKTGAACTATCAATCTCTGTGAGAGCACTTTTCTCCAAAATATCCTCATGTGCATAATAAAATTACTTCRCAAACATAGGCTTGGATCTGGCTACATCTCCCCAGGAGATTCCTAACCCCTGGGTACAGGACACTCATCCACAGTGCACAGTCCTGCTTCCTTTYCCTGTCTCTGATTCACAACACTCAGCAAGCAAGAGGGAGAAACAAAAACTAGCCAGAGGCAAAGGTTGAGGAGAAGGGTGTTTTTTCAGACCTTCAGTAGTTCTAAGGCCAGTAGCATTTGAGTAGTGCTGGTTGACTGCATAATGAGGGTCCATGGCAGGAACAYGATTTGCAATGCCAAATCAGGGTCCAGTGTCCTTTATGGATGACAGCAGTGAGTTGTGGTTGCCTCAGCCAGCCAGGAGGATGTGCCTGGAATGCTCTTTCAGACACCCTCAGGAGCAGCCACTCTTGAGAGACAGAGTTTGCAGCTGAGCAGATGGAGGGTGTGGGTCTGACCCGCCTGACCCTGCAGGACCCACCCTAAAGCCCAGGAGAACCCCTGGTCAGCAGCCTGCAGGATATCCTAGGCAGGATATCCCAGCTTTTCTTTGTAGTGGAAGCACTTCAGGATTCAGAAGATCAGACAAAGAGGCTTTCAAGCCAAGTGGTTCAGAYACCCTGCTGAAAGCCTGGAAATTAGGCACTTTCAGCATGAGCACCTGGCGGACTGATGATAAGGATTCTTGACGGACAAATTGGAGAGCAGAATAAAATAGCCTGAGATGGAAGAAGAAATTGAAAATAGGAGGRTGCTCAGGTCTCTGCATTAGCGAGTAAAAGGCAGCATCATCTCCTCTGTCTGCATTTTATGAGGATTTAGATGTATCCAGACTCCAGCTGAAAGATCAAAGACTCCAGGTATGTTAAATATTAATCTGCCTCTGCAAACTCCTACACAGCTCAGAGATGAGACAGACATCGAGCAGCAGAGAACTGTCAAAGCTGCTTCTTGGCTCTGCTCAGCAGCCACATATGAAGGATTTCCTGGGGAAAACAAAATCTCCCACAAAGCTTCAGCACATTCCCTGCTCTCTGCTCGTGGGTTTACACGTCTCAGAGACAGAGGCAATACACCCCACCTTACCTCATGTTAGCTCAACTCACAGAAAAAATGGATTTGTTCTAGAGAAAGGACTGCTCTAGTGTTATTCAGGTCACAACACCCAGATCCATAGGAATGCTCAGGGAAATTACCTTGGTCTGAGMAAAGCTAATTGCAGAAGGAATCTCTGATGAGATTGTAGATTAAATACTCTATAGAATCTGTGGCTGCAGTAAAGGGACACATTAATAGTAGAAATCAAACCAAAAGCACTTTGGACATCACTTTCTCCATCTTTCCCTGGTTTCAAAAGAAATCTCTTCTGCAGCTAAAATTGCTTTCTATGATTGAAATAWGAGTTTGATCTCCAGGTATGTGCTACAGCAGTACTTTTCACTTTAAAATACTAGAAAATTTCTTGCCTTTCTGACCTACTTTCAAGTCCTTTTAGACCTAGATGCATAAAGTCATTWATGAAAATTAAATCCCATTGAAACTGGTCCTCAAATAAAGGTGCCAGCCTGTTTTTTCAAACACTGTTTTTGCCCTGGTACTTGGAGTATCTTCAGCACTGGTAAAACCAATGCCAGGAAGAAACCTAGAGATGTTCAGTACTTGTAAAAGTATGAATGTTTTCTCACTGCCTATGCAGGGGTCAGAAATCAAATCTGGCCATTAACAGTGGCCATTAAACCAGCATAAACTGAAAATATTGAAAAAAAATAAAAGGAGAAAGAAAATTTAAAAAGGAAAATTAATAAAGTACCTCTATTTCCATTTGAAATGAAAACATGTCAATGCAACCAGCACGATAATTTCAAAATAACTTTTAAAACCTGTCAGATTTAGGAAATCTGCCTCAATTGCCAAGAGAGAAGAGGTTTCTCAAGCTAAGCTTCAAATGACGAGTCCATGAGAGGTCATTGGAGAATCCCAAAGGCCCCACAGGCTCGTTCAAAACCACTGCAGGACCAGCCAGGCCAGCTGGCACTCASTGAGTTCCCACACTTCCCCCCAGCCATGGATGGGAAGCTTGGAGATCACTTGGAGATCACTKGAGCCAGCAGATGCCTCATGCATGAAGTCCCTGTATCTGCCAGTGGCTGCTCCACAAATGCCAATGGCTTATTCCATGTTGTTATTTTGGACCTGGAAGAAACACAGATGATCTGCCAAACTGAAACCAAATGGATGAAAAATRCAGAAGACAAATGATGCTTGCTGGCATTAATGCTCAGCCACCACCAGAGTTTCAGAGTAACTGTAATTCTCTGTATAATCCTATAGGACTCATCTTCGAGCTATTTTTGTTTCACTACTACTTACACACTTACTTCAATTTTTTTTTCTCTTATTTTTAAAACTATGCTTCATTCTCAGGAATCTGAGCTGAATTTTCTATATTCTGAATTGAGTATGCTCCTTGTACAGACACACAAATCTGCAGAGCCACAGCCACATTTTGTGAGTGACTTTCCCCAGCCATTTTGAGTCAGCACTACAAGCACAGCAAGAACTTGCAGCAGTTTTCACTCCCCTGACTTTTCAAGTCCTCGTCATCCACATCTCAACACCTCAGAACTCTCTGGCAGCTCATGTATCCTCAAGTATCCTGCAGGCCCTAAGCCGAATTCTAGGAGATGCAGCACATGCCCACAAAATCATGCCTGTGAAATAGCAGGGTGTGACACAGACTTCATGCCATTTCAAACATYTTGAACAGATAAAAGACCAAAGAAAAAAATTAAATGAAGTCCCAGCATYACCACCAGTGCCCAGCACACATCAGGGATAGGTTTCTGATGGAAGTGGGGAGAGGCAGCAGGGACAAGCGTCCAGCACCTTTGACACAAGCTGCTTTTCACCCCTTGGCCCAAAGGATCATTCCCTGGGGAAAATGTCTTTCACAYTGGAGATGAAACCTGTGTCACTGACCTCATCTTTCTCCATTACAGCCTTGCTGATCATCCTAACCTACAGAATGTTTTGTGCAGCTATGCTTTTACTTTATCTAAGCATTTTCTCATTTGTCCTCTCAGCTCCCTTGCACATTACCTTGGGTAATCAAACATTTGCCATTTAGTTAGACTATAAAAATCAGAATCAATTACAAAGCTGCTTAAACATTGGGTGATCATTGTCATAACATTGCAAAGCTCTCAAGTTAAATTCTACTTCTTGATTTAAAGGTTAAAGCAACGGACTTGAAAGACTGAAAAACCCCCTCAATATTAATACTGTGGAATTGCAAAAATGAGGGCCATWACTGCCGTGGTTACCAAGACTCTGWGAAATCTATGGAGCATGGAGAAGCATAAAGCAGATATAACACATTTCAGCTCCTGATGAYGCTGAAGAACAGCGAGGTTTGCTGTAGAGGACAAAAGAGTGAGTCTAAGCTGATGGGAAGCTAGCATTACCTGGAAACCAAAAGGATAGGAAGTCCTTGGTACTCCCCAAAGTACACTTCATTCTGGCACAACAGAGCCATTTCCTCAGCCARTGTTTGTGAGGTGTAAGGGACTTTTAGATTGTCAACATAGATGCCCTTGTCAGATGTAGGTAGGGTGTCTCATTTTTTCACCAAGAAAAATGTTTTAAAAAATTGGGACAAATTTCTTCCTGATGTTGCTCTGCTGAAGCCAATAAGTTCATGTTAGAATTAACTTACTGTCATCTGTGCTGAAAATATAAAATCAAGGCTTCAGCAAGAGTGAGGTGGAAGTAGTGTCAGAAAGGGGCAAGCTTTTTTTCAAAACTTTTAACTAGAGGGATATGAGTACCTGAGTGCAAAATCTTTCACAATAGTTCTCTATGAATATTTAGACAGTAGAAAATAATACTCAAGTAGATTTTTATCTTTATG
>NW_026623238.1:3073360-3091859 GCF_030028575.1 Malurus melanocephalus
AAGAAGGAAACAGACAGGGCTCTAATGTAGGTGCCAGTTCTTCTAAAACCTGTGTCTAAACTGTCTCAGTTCATTCCCATGCCTATAAAGCATTCACATGAGGACCTGATGCTATCCCCACACAGTTATTGTAGGAAATTAAAAAAAACAAGAATTCTTCAAGAATCAGTTAGTGACATGGAGAATGCTGCAGGGAACATTTCTTTACATAAATAAATACATAACATGAACATATGCATTTGTAATTTTATTTATGAAGCTTTAAGGCGTCGTTTTTCAACCCTTCCCATCTACAGAGGCTTAGGATGAGCTGCAGAAGTTGGGATATCTGTGCAATATTATGCTCACTCAAACAACTTACACTTTCCAATACATTCTCTTTCTTCAGGTGCTTGGATGTTTTCCTAGATGRGCCTGACAGTTGTCATCTTGAGGGCACTGGACAGGCTCAAAAAAGCAAACTCAGCCTGGGAGGGGGCTGTTCCAGCCCTGCAGCCACTTTCTTGAAAGTGTAGAGAAGAGGCACAAAATTCTATCAAGGCCCCATCCAATCATCCCAGCCATGGAGGCAGTGGCACCTGCCTTTTGCACAACAGAAATGTCACTCAGGTATTGATCCAAAAGGTGTGAAGTAATAACTAGGGAACATCCTTAACTTAAAAGGATTGAAACCCACAGCTCCAGCTCCCCAAGAGAGTAATTGCTCACACTGGATGGACACAATARGTGAACTTAGACTACACTCAGGCATGCCACATTAAAGAATGAAAGGAAGCAGAGAAGAAGCCTGATGATGAAGCCAGCTCAAGCCTAGTGGTAGGACAGTAGACCAAAACTGCGTAAAATTATTCTTCTCCCTTTACTTATTCCTGTTTTTATGTTTCACAACTGAGTCATGTATTAACACAGAGACAGGTCAGGAATACCCAGACAGAAGACAAAATCTAAGCAAAACAGTTCATGAGGTTAGGGGAAGAATAAAGACAATGAAGAATGAGACAAGACATAGGATGTAGATTACTAGTGGGAGAAATAAACAGCAAAAGTGAAAAAACAGAGGTTTGACCAGGGGAGGACAGCAGAGGAAGGAGAGAGGAGCAATGGCACCATCCCTGAGGGCATGTGGACAGGAAAAGGTTTGCTTTAGGTTGCCACAGTATCCAACTCCTCATAGAGGAGAAAAARTGAGCAGAAACAGCTTTTGTCCCCATTTTCTCACATATTAGATAAGTGACAGCCTCATTTAAAGGAGTTTCCAAGAATAAAGGGAAGACACTTGACTGCTTGCCCAGTTCCTCCCAATGCTGCAAGTATGACACCTCAAAAAGCAAGACAGAGCACAGCTGCCATCAGCAGGTGCCTATTKACCAGGACAACTTTGCTTAGATCCAGACCTCAAGCTAGCAAACATTAATTTTAAACAAACTCTTGGGTGGGATTTAACTCTTCTGGCTTAGGTGGTCAATCTGAGAAAAATCCCCCCGAGCCCCCTGTATGGCTGAGTCAGAGAAAGGCACCCTGGCCTAGGGATCCATTTCATCCCGACACAGAACAGAACAGGTGACTGACTCTGGAGGTGCCTGCTCATTGCCCAGTGTGACTGCTTCAGCCTGGCAGCTACATCAGGCTGGGTGAGGGGTGTCCAAGCATTGCTAATTAGCAAAATCAATCTACAGGAGGGCTAACAGCAGCCTGGTTCCTGCTGCAGTCACACATCAGCTTTCCCTTCTCTGTACTGGCACCAGTGATCCCATCATGAGCTAGCACAGGCTGCTATGCCAGCAGTAAGCTATTCCTCTACTTGTAATGCTGTTTTCTCAGTTGATTTAGTTCCTTGCTTCCTGGCAAGGGTAAAATGATCATCATTCCTGTGAAAAATTATGCCAGCCAAGAAAAGAAATGCCCTTGGCAGCAGCTGAGATAGCCTTCAGTGTGTTACAAAACTGTGCCCTTGCATGCCAGCAGCATACAGAAAACAGGAAGATGCTTAAGTGAAAGAATTCAAGGAACTAAATTCACCAGTAAAAAGAAAAAAAAAAAACCCACCACAAACACAAACAAATGCCCCCAAAAACCAACCTAGCACATAATTTGATGGGAACATTTTAAAAGATGGAGAAGTATGGCAAAATACCAGGCTGCAATGGAAAATAATAACCCACAAAAGATACAGAGCATAGGAAATATCATGACATCAGGCATTTTGKAATAGCATGCAAGCCACCAAGAGTTATGGAAAGAATCCAAGAGTGTTATCCTCAAATGACAAGGACATATTTCTTGGAATGATACCCTGAACATAACAAAACACCATAGTACATAAGCATGCATGRTCAAAATCTTGCATTTGAACTTTGAACAGTGTCAATGTTATTTCAACAAAAGGTTATTTTTATTYTTAGGCTGAGAGACCAACTAACACTCTACATGTAATCCTACATGATTCCACATGTGACTGCATCAGTGGACAAGGGAAGGGCTACAGACATCATTTACCTGGTCTTCTGTRAAGCCTTTGACATGGTRCCYCACAACATCATATTCTCTGAATTGGAGAGAGATGGATTTGATGAGTGTTAGACAGACAAGAAAGGGTTTGGACAACAGCTCAGCATCCTGATGGACATCAGTGACAAGTGGTGTCCCCTAGGAGTCCATATTGGAGCCAGAGTAATTAATATCTTCTATTAATGACATGAATTAAGGGATTGAGTGCACCCTCAGCAAATCTGCAGTTGTCACCAAGCTGAGTGGTGCAGTTGACACTCCTGCAGGACAAGATGCCATCAAGAGGGACCTGGACAAGCTCGAGAAGTGGCCCATGGGAATCTCATGAGGTTTAACAAGACCAAGTTCAAGGTGCTGCACCTGGGTCAGAGCAAACCCCGGTATCAATCCAGGCTGGAGGATGAACAGACCCAGAGCAGCCCTGCTGAGAAGGATTTGGGGGTGCTGCTGGGTGAGAGGACCCAGCCATGTGCCCTTGCAGCCTGGAGAGCCAAACGTGTCCTGGGCTGCATCCAAAGCAGTGGGGGCAGCAGGGAAGGGAGGGGATTCTGCCCCTCTGCTCTGCTCTGATGAGACCCCCCTGCAGTGCTGCGTCAGCTCTGGGTCCCAGCACAGGGAAGGACATGGAACTGTTGGAATGAGCCAGAGGAGCCCACCAAGATGATCAGAGGGATTGAGAACCTCGTCTATGAGGAAAGACTGAGAGAACTGGGATTCCTGTAGAAGAAAAGCTTTGGGGTCACCTAATTGCACTTCCAGTGCCTAAAAGGAGCCTAAAGGAAAGGTGTGCAGAGACTTTTTACAAGAGCATTTAGTCACAGGACTAYAGTGAATGGGTTCAAACTGAGAGCAGGTTTAGATTAGATACTGGGAAGAAATTCTTTACTGTGAGGGTGCTGAGGCACTGGAACASGCTGGCCAGAGAAGTTGTGGATGTCCCATCCCTGGAAGTGCTCAAGGCCAGGTTGGATGAGGCTTTGTTCAGCTGGATGTAGTGGAAGATGTCCCTGTCCATGGCTGGGGGGTTGGAATAGGATGATTGCAGAGGTCCCTTCCAATCCAGGCCATTCTATGATTCTGTAATATCTTCACTGGACAAGTGATAGGTGATCTCAATAGCAAAGGTACTACCCAATGTCCTTCTTTTCTTAGAGCCCTGACACACCTTTCCAAATGCAGATAAGGGAAAGAAGGCAAAAGAAAGGGGAACTTCTCAAACAAGCTGCCCAGGGTAACAGAAAATATATGGTTAGTACCCAGAAATAATTGTAAAAGCAAAATGCGGTGGGAAAATAAACAGTTTTCTATGTGTCTGATGTGACTTAGTTGAAGCACACACAAAGACAYTCGATTCCTGCAGATAACTAGACATTAACAAAGTTCTAAGAACTCAAATTATTCTTACACTAGTATGCTACAGCAGACTTTCACTAATCAGTCTATATCATTGGCAATAGTCATGATCCAACATAAAAGCTATACCAAAAGGAACTCAGTTGAAAGAGGCAARAGCTCCCAGAGCAGTTCTTACACATAGCACAACTCATGCACTCAAAATCCTTTACCATGTTCAAYGCAGTGGTTGACAAATATCTTTAAAATTTGAGCAGAGGCACAAGGGATTGCATGCAGTTTGAGATACTTTTGACAATCTCATCTCATTTTGAAAAAATGAATTCAGAAAAAACAGATGGAATGTGTAGAAAACAATTTCCAAGCAAGGGTSTTTACCTGAATTCATATAAACTGAAGGTGTTACTTCCCTTTAACCGTATATTGTGATGCTTCTGCTATCAAAAGATTTTTGAGGATGACAACCCCCTTTGAAAATTTTTCATTAAAGTCCTTTCATCTAACCAACTTCCCTCAGAGATTTCTGTATTTTAATAATGTGCATTTCTAGGGAATAGTATGACAAGCTATGTTAAGTAAGGGATAACTACCGGCATTTCCACCTGCTTTGGTACTCAGCAAATTCTCTAACAATAGCAGCAGATGTACCTTTCACACAGCTAGAACAYGACCAGAGGGCAGCTGTGCACAAATTAAGAAGCTGCAGAACAGCTAAGCAGTGATCACTTGAACCTCCACATATGTCTGCTCAGAATTTATAGGGCACTTACAGGAGCAAAAACTAATTCTACTGCTCTGATTGTGCAGTAAAATAAAAGGTTTCAGTGGTGTTAAAGARTGCACTGACCTGAAATCCCAACATCTGCCAGCTGACTTAAAGAATGAACAACTAAACCAAGACTTGYTGCAGTTACTCAGTGCAGCCAAAGAGATACAGGGGCATCAGTTCTACACAAATCAGAAACTCCATGTACTCAACTCTGTAGTTGTAATGTTTAGTGTCATCTTCCCTAAAATCAAGAAAYGGTGTGAATGTAATCACTTGTACATTAAGTGTGAATAGGAAAATGTTTAAATACAGAATTGCTTAGGAGACAGACTGTCGGATGTGATGGGTTGACCTTGGCCAGATGCCAGCTGCCCACCAAGCCACCCTGAGAGTTTTATATAACAGTCATAAAAAGTAGAGAGCGGCAATAGAAACATTTTGATACTCCACAATTATATAAAAGGCAATTTTGACATATCATATATCRTATCATCAAATGGGCTGGGCTGGAAGGGACCTTAAAGACCATCTGGTTCCAACCCCTCTTGCAACGGGCAGGGAGAGTTTCCACTAGACCCAGCTGCTCAGAGCTCCAACCTGGCCTTGAACACTTCCAGGTTTGGGGCACCCACAACTCCCCTGGGCTGCCTGTTCCAGTGACTCACAGTAAAGAATATTTTTCTAATATCTAATTTAAACCTCCTTTCTTTCAGTTTGAATCCCTATCCCCTGTCCTGTCACTACATGCCCTTATAAAATCTCCTTYTCCATCTTTCCTGTAAGTTCCCTTCAGACACTGGAAGGTTGCAATTAGGTCACCCCAAAGCCTTCTCTCCTGGCTGAGCAAAACCAATTTGTGAAGATATTAAACAGCAAACGTAGATAATCTCCAATGAAGATGTTTTTCAGCTGCAGCTCATAGCATGRCTCTCATCACATCATCTCACTTCATCTCTCCATTAACTTTAAACTGCAAGTTCATTGCACAGCTTGAGAGAAACACTGCGAATGCACCTGTAGGTGCTGCTGACAGMTTGAGCACCCTGGAGTCTCAGAATGCACCATCAGTCCTTTTCTTGCTCTGCCACATGTTCTCAGTACTGGTTTCCTAAAARGTAACTCCACTCCAATGAGCCATCAGAGACCTGTTTTCTCATTGACACCATTCTGACAAGAAAGCTCATTGACACACATTTTTCTTTTCCTATGTAATAAGATTTCTTTTTTCTGTTTCCTGTGCTAGGCCTTCATTACATTCTTGTCTGATGTTTTTAAATTGATTAGCTATAATTACTGTGCCATCTAACATTGTCAGTTCTTTCACAACAATTTTTTAAAGCTCTTTAATTCCCAAAATTCAAAAGATTTCTTACAAAACTTTCTCTGATGATAATAAAAAATTCTGCTTGTAAGTAGAAAAAAAAATTATACAATCACTTATATCATTTTGTCCCCCTAAAAAGCAGACCGACGCTGGCATTTAAACCAGATGGAGATCAAATCAACATCTCATCCATGGTCTCCTGGAGGCCCATAAACTATTTCTAAAGAGTCCACTAAAGATAAATAAATGCATTCCTATTGTCAGCAAGTTCAAGTATCTGCTAAAATTGTCAGCACCATCACAGGAAATTTTGGGATGATCTACAACGAAGCCTGAAAATCACTGAAATTTAACTGAAAATCTTAGAGTATTGTCTGTAGGATCTTTTAATTGTTATTATTCATGCTTATTCTGCAATTAGCAAACAGGACAAAAAGAAAATAATCACAGAGAGCCATACTTAAACCAGACAAAGAGGCACTGGGAATTTAAGCACATCTATGGAYGCAGCTTCATTCTTTAAGGTCCCTACTCAAACAACAGCCAAAGCTGAAGCAGTTTCTCTTTCCATTCTCCATTCTTTGCCCCCATTCTTCACCTCTAAACTAAGTGCAAGCTGCTTAAGTTCAACACTGACAACCTCTGAATCTCTCTCTGCGGCCTCATCCCAAGTTCAAACAAAGCAACCAAAACCATCTCCTTACAATTCAGACATCTTAAGAGGTAGGAAGTTCCTGAAGTTTCATTGGAAAACTTGAGTGCCTAAGCTTTTCTTACTGCACAGACCAGAGATGGTCAACATCTTGCCTGAAGAGAGTAACAAGACACTCTTCTCCCAACTAGCCCATTTCCATCAAGGAAATATATCCAAAATCATTCAGTCTCCTCTAAGCACACCAAATTACTATGCTGATGAGTAAAAATGGCACCTTTTCAGCAGATGGGAGGTGGACTTTGGAGCAGTGCAATGAGCTGCATTTAGACCTTCTCTTTCTCGGGTAAGTGGTTGTTATGCCAGTTGTTGTGTGGCATCTGGGTGGCAGCAGTCTATTTTTCAAAGAGAACTGCAGAAAACTTTCCTCAGAGCCATTTTTCAAAGTATCCATGCCTGAAGAACAACTCAGCACACATATTCAAGGTAYATTTCCACCTTCCAGAACTCCAGTTCCTGCAGGCACTTGGCACTGAAGACAGGGAATTGATTCACCTCCACATCCAGCAGAGAGAACCATGGAGCATCTCTCTCAAGCAATTTTGATATGGTTGCTGTGGCCATCACACACTTGTCTGACTGTGGTGAGTCACTTTCTTCAGCACTTAGCACTCCTCCACTCACTCTGTATTGCACATAAACATTGCCTGCTCTTGGTCTGGAGTCTGGTATCCAACTTGCAGCACTGTGAATCTCTTCATTGGTGTCTGTGTTTTGTTCACGTGCYGTTGGACTAGATCTTTAGAAGTCCCTTCCAACTCAAAACATTCCATGAWTCAGTGCAGAAGGAAACCAGTGCAACCCTAAAACTCCTCACCATTTGTGTTACTACTCCTGGCCTGCAGGACACCCTATGGACCTCCTAACCAATCTCCCGATCCAGTTTTGAGGAAGCAGCATCCAAGGAGTYCCAGAAGCTAAGGATCCTTGGATCCTAAGGAAAAATGAAGAGACTGGTGCACTGATGAAGAGCTCAAACAGACCCACGCTTCTTTTTTTGGCTGCAGACATTTTATGCAATTATAGGCAAATGACTCAGGACTAGATTTTTCTGAAGAGGCACTTAGACGGGTGAGATGATACCTAGCTGGCTTTTCAAAACCACCTCTTTCTAAAGCTTCAGGCTCCTAGTAGGTTTTTTTTCCTCTGGGCTTAAGAGTTCTTAAAAGATCTTAAAATCCAACTACATTYCCTTGCATTTTTCAATTCCAAATAAATAAAATGGAACACGTTCAGTGCAAAAGTCAGAAGAAGCATTAACAAAGCCTTAGAAATGTCATTATATGTTCTCTCTCTTGTACAGGTGWTTGCATGGCTAAAAATGTTTTAAACCATCTGCTGACACTCTCTTGAAGGGTCATGCTTTCATGGCCAAAAATCAGGATGGCCTGTGGCTTATCTGCAAACCAGAGGGAAGCCCTCGAATTTTAAGAAGCTGCCAAGTAGTTATCATCCAGTTAGTGCTTTACAAGCCCAGTCTGTGCCTCTTTCACAAGACTATCTTTTCCAAAATCCATCCTCACACTCCTTTTATCAAGTGAAATTAAAATAGCAAGACCCTGACACAGGCTTACGGGAAGCATGGTTCAGCTGTGAAGTTCAGCCAGTAGTGAAATTCAATGCAAAGCACAAACTACACTTCCCAAGAGACACCATGAGAATATTTTTGGCTAAATTCTCCTGGTTTTCAGCCAAAATAATCTGACAAAAGAACTGAACTATCCCACAAAACTGACACTTTTCTTYAAAAAGCTACTCTGCCAAAAGTCTTCCTACTTCAAAAGGATTCTGGTTCAAGAATTTTTGGACAGCCCTAGAGATGACTAAAAAGAGCTTTAGAARCAGTGTAAAATCACTCAAAATAATCAGAAAAAAATAGCCTTGAACATAATGTACAATTAGAAATCACATAGTAGATTTCTGCTTCCACAGTGCAATTCTCTGTTGACTCTAGGACTATGACATGTTTAAAATGCTATTTTGACTATGAATTTAAGTTACATGCTCTCCTTCATGCATTAATTAAAACAATAATTTCATTTTAACAGATACATCTAAGAATTTTACAAAAGACAGTCCAAACATTTTTAAAAGGAATACTTTTTGTATTTTGTACTTGAAAGTCTTACTTCTTGTCTGTAACATTGGCACACCTTATTTATGCTGCATCAGTAACATAATAAAATTTTAGGGATAGCATCATTGTTATGAGTGAGACCYTTAAATCAGTGTTTGTTTTCTATTTTCTTACTACTATAATGCCTTAAATGTCCATGATCACATAAATGATCATGCAGATATGAAATACAAAGATCTTAGCAACAGAGAGGAAAACATAGGGCAACAGTTTTTATATTTGCCACATTTTAAAAATCTTTTGACGCCCAGGAGTCAAAGTCATAGTATTCCCAGTCCAGCTGCACTGTTTCACTGCATGGCAAGTAAAGTTAAGTGTTTAAGTTCTTCACAGCAATTTGATTTTGCTAGAAAACAATCCACCTCCAAAATTTCTGGAGGTACTGCCTCTACTRAACAYACATGTATGCACAGAGGTCAGAATRGAAATTTGCAAGTCCCTTATGAATCCCACTTTTCACAGCTCATACCTGAAAAGCAGGCAGTGCCCTTCTGCTTACTGAAGCATGGCTTACTCTCAGATTCCTGTTCACGTGCACCAAGATTTTGTATTGTTATACATCTTTATATCTCACTAAGGATTTTTGCATAGTACTACTTCCAATGTGATTTGGTTTTCACTGAGATTGCTTTTAATTATCCAGTGGTGTAATTCCAGCCCTCATATATTTCACTGCTGCAATGCCARTCTTCATTCACTACTCTGCAGCTGTATTAAAAGATCACTTCTTAGAGTCAAAAACAGACAACTGCCTGTATCTGTTACCAGAAATTATAATTCATGAACGAACTAAAAGAAGTTTCAATTGCAGGAAAAGTTAAAATTCATGTGCTATGCCCTGTTAAAAGGAAAGTGAGCTCTTCCAATTGCATTTGTACATTTTAAATAGAACCC
Organism: Malurus melanocephalus; assembly: GCF_030028575.1. Lineage (NCBI taxonomy): Eukaryota > Metazoa > Chordata > Aves > Passeriformes > Maluridae > Malurus > Malurus melanocephalus. The sequence continues at coordinate 3,083,058 of NW_026623238.1, forward strand.
CCTAAACTAAACTAAACTGGAATTCAGTGATCTCACCCACATGGGTACTTCTCAATAGAAAGCTCCAACGTTATCCAAGAAAGTAAAGCCAGTTCTTTTTTCCTTTACCTTCCCCTATTATTTGKGTATTGTCAATCATATTTTCCCATMTACAAAGCCCCTAACAAACATCCAGACTTTTCTCTACATGTTTTTACAGAGTGAAAGCATAAAAGTCTCTTACCTTATGGCTGCTGAGAGAATGGGAACTGCAGAACGCTGTGTGCCTGCAGGGACACTGCACAGATGAACCTCATTGCTGCTGTTTACAGAAGTCTGACAGTTTTTAATTTGAAAAGAGGTTGTCTTTTGCTTTTCGACAGTTCAACAAATCAGACAAAACAGTTGCAAGTGTTATCTGTAAACAGCTTCCTGTTTGAAATAGATCAGCTGTCCTGCAGGACAATAATTAGGGAAGAAGTGTGGGAAAACTGAAGAGGTCCATGATGTAAGCTTTTTATTTTGGGAATGTACTTTTTTGGGAATGCACTCTTACTTTCCCCTCCTCCTCTCTAGCAGAGAACCCCTTTTTAACCATTTACATCTATTCAGCTCTAAGCCATGCATGCACACTGCCCCAGCACAACACTTTTCTTGCTTTGCTTCAGCCAATATGGAAACACATGAAATGCAGYGCTGAATGTGAATATCTTGCGTGGATAATTAACACGCTCTCTTCTTACTGAAATTCTCTCCATTCTTGCAGCATTCTTGACCTGAGTAAAATGTGTGACTGTTTCAGAGCCATGTCTGAACACCTCACAACAATGTAAAYGCTAATTTATCCACATGACAGGCATCTTCACAAAATTTTGCRTTTGTTTTTTCTTTTTAGACACCTTTTGATAGCACTTTAATGTTTTTTCATTATAGCTTCTAAATAGTTGTACAATTCTGGGTTTTACCTTAATCAGCTAGATTAGTTTGAGGCCTGGATAAACTACAGTACTCCACATATGTTCGAACAGCAAAAAACTGGGGCCAGCTGATTCTGGGAAGTGGGATTTTGAGAACACCCCCCTCAGTTACAGCAGTTTATATTTCAACAGATACAAATGGCTKCACTCTCAATTTCCAGGGCAAGTAGAGAGTGATTATGACTATACCAATTAATAYCCTCCAATGAAAGGCTGCTACATTTATAAGACTGTAGCTCTGATAGCTACAAAAAAAGCTTGTGAATCATTTGTCTCCATCCATCTTGTGCCAGTGTACCCCACTCCCAGTTTTTCCATGTAAGGTTTGAGGGGTCATGCTATAAGTGAGCACCCAGTGGGGAGCTGGGGTAACCCCCAATATGAAACCCCTTATTGGAAAGCCAGGACAGGAGCTAAGGGCAGCAGCACAAGGCTCCTTTCCATTATCCCACTGTCCCAAGATCAGGAAGTATCAGAACACAGAAAAGGTTTTAGATTGAGGGGGTAGAGAAAGCTGCAATAGAATTGTGTGTTCACTTCTTTATCAGATCTTTTTTGAGGTGTAGGCCCACTCCATTGAGAATTTCATGCTGTGGTGGGGCTTGCAGCACAAGCTGATGACACACATTAGCAATCAAGTCTCTTCCTGCTTTGCTCACGACATTACACACCCTCGCTCCCAGCACAAATCTCTCCTTAAGCCTGTGGTGTGCAGCCTCCTTGCCCACAACAGCTCCTKTTTTTCCAGCCCACAGCACAGCACACACTGACCAGCACTGATGGCAAAGACAAAAACAGGTACAAAAAGAGATACTGATKCCTCATACTCAAGACTCCCTGTGGACTACTTTCACAAAGGTTTCCATGTTGGACTGGAACCAAGCTGTCCTCCTCCATTGCTATGGACTTCTGTATTTTAATACACACTAAATGGTCATGAAAAGTCAAGAAGCAATGATCGCTTCCTCAGTAAAGAATGGGCAAAATGGTAGAATGTGAATGTAACTATGCAAGGACCACRCAACTCTAACTTTAAAGTTAATTTTTTTATGCATACAAGCCCCATCAGCCAGTGGGAGCAGAAGCCAATTAGCAGGACGGGGCCCTTGCAGCATTCTGTTGGCAGCAACTTGCCAAGACAAACATTTTATGTAAAGAATGCAGCAAAGTGACTGTAGTCCAAGCCTTTGAAGATCATATTACCATGGCAAAGACAACTCCATTTACATACACATCTACTCTCCCTGTAAACACAGGCAAATAACTTTGAGGCCAGAAACAGAATTCAGTGGAGAAATAGAGCCATTCAAGGAAAGTTAGTAGAAAAATGGGAAAAGCAGAAGTGAAAACATAAACTACCAGAATTCAAAAGGAAAGGGCAAACACTATAAATGCAGTGAAAGTGCTTTCTCTAGGAAACGGGAAAATAAGTTACATGGTTTTCTTTCACATGAGAGCAAAAGGCATAGTCCCCCTACAGAATGGCATAAGTAACCTTTTTCCACCCCAAAAACCAACTGGAAATTGTGTAGATATATTGGTGCATCATCTAAATCAGGTTACTCTGTGCAAAGTGGGGTACTGATGCATGGACCATGGGGGAGCAGCTTAGGTCACCACCAGGCCACAACAGCTATTGGTTATCAAGTTCTTTATTCTGTTAAAATGCCTGTCTAGGACACTGTAGCACTTGAGGAGCTGATTCACAAGACTTTGAGCGATCCTTGCTAGATGGAGGGACAGCCTTCAGAGGCCATGGCATCCCWGCACAGAGGAACAAGAAGCTCCTGGACAAACACAGAAAGGAAGCCTGCAGAGGGTGGAWGCAAGAACRGCTTACCTGGGAGGAATAGAGATTGTCTGAGCAAACAGGAATCATAGTGGGAAAGCTAACATGCCCTGAAAGAATTAAATCTGGCCCTGGGGCATCAGAGGCAACAAGAAAAGCTTCTTTGGGTACACCAGTGATAAAAGGAAGGCTAAGGAAAATGTGAGTCCTCTCTGCAAGGAAACAGGAGACCTGTTTGAYAGGCTTGAGASATGGRCCTGTGCAAACCTCATGAAATTCAGCAATGCCAARTGCAAGGGGTTGCAACYRGGTTGGGGCAATCCYAAGCATAAACACAGACTGGGCAGAGAATGGATGAAGAACAGCCCTGAGAAGAACCTGGGGGTGTTGGTTGAGAAGCTCAACATGACCTGGCCACRTGCACTTGCAGCCCAGAAWTCCARYCACATCCTGSGCTGCATCAAAAGYAGCTTGGCCAGCAGATAATGATTCTGTCATCCAAAAGATTCTGTCCCTCTACTCATCTCACATGAGAGCCCRKCTGYAGTGCTGCATCCAGCTCTGAGACCCCCAACATTAGAAAAATGGGGACCTGCTGGAATGAGTCTGGAGCAGGGCTACAAACATGATCAGAGCTGGGCTGGGGCAGCTTTCTAATGAACACAGGCTGAAAGAGTCAGACTTCTYCAGCCTGGAGAAGGCTCTGGAGAGACTTTAGAGCACCCACCATTACCTAAAGGGGGCTAGGGCTAGAAGAAAGCTGGAAGAGGGACTTTTTACAAGGACAAGTGTAGTGATAGGACAAGGCAGAAAGGCTTTAATCTGAAAAAAGGGCAGGTTTATATTACATACCATTAATTCTTTACTGTGAGAGTGGTCAGACACTAGAACAGGTTTCCCTGAGAAGTTGTGGATCCCTGCAGGTGCTCAAGGTTGGGTGGGATGGGGCTTTAAACAACCTTATCTAGTGGAAGGTATCCCTGCCCACAGCAATGGGCCAAGACTAAATCATCCTTAAGGTCCCTTGAAATCCAAACCATTTTATGTTTCTATACAGCAAGACACCAACTACCATAGACTGACCCACTACCCAATTTTTCCTCAGCCTTCAAAATCAGGTTAAATACCGCATTGACACAACTACAGGTAGAAGTCTTGAATTGAAACCAAAGAAAAAACCATGAAGACAAAATCCAACTGGCTGTAAAAGGACAATAAAAAGTTTTTAGAAAACAAGAAAAAAACCACACTAGCACATTTTAGGAGCATCCAGGCAATTTTTTCTATTCTTTGCATGGTCAGTTGGTTATCTTTGTGTCTGTAAGAGGATTAAACACAATACCTATTTAAAAACACTATGGCTTTTAAAAGTCTTAAGAGAAGATGACAAGGTCCTGATTCTCCCTTTGGTTTAGCAAAGMATCCAATGGTATCAGCATTTCCAAATCAGATTTTTCCAAAGAATGAAAATATCCAATACTTAAACTTSTTAAGAAATCAGAATCTAAGCTCARTTTCTGGAGCTCAGTTTATTGCAGGCGATCGCAAATGCTGTTCTTAGTGTTAGCGTAACACTAACTAGTAACTGCCTCACTAACCAGCCCTTACTAAGCCTCCGAGGGCACTCCCAAGTCTTCTAAAAGTGGCAAGGAGATGCAGCAGATGCAGGACTCCTCCATGGTACAGACATGCAAACAAGCACRCTGAGTGCAACCCCTCCTCTGCTCTCGGAGCAGCAGTGATACACCCCATTCCCTTTGCTTCACATAACAGTAACTCTTTAGCCAAGAAAATAGCAAACAACTTTACTAAGCATAAAGGCAATCCTGGTAAAACTCAGCCTGTAGATCTGTCCCTGTGAAGATATCCATCTGCCACCTGCACCTCTTCTTAGCACAGCCCTAGCACTTCTGCCCTCTGTGGACACACAGCAGAAGCTCTCCTTACCACCTCTTCTGTGAAATGCACGAGTKGTATGGTGGGAAAGATCTGTGTGGTCACAGCAGCACAGGATTAACTCTGCAACTGTATAAAATCTGGYTTTCAGCTTCATTAGTGATGTTGCACTTTTTTTTTTTTAATAAAATTTAAGAGCAGCATTCACAACAACTGTAGTGTTTTTTCTGTTACTCTAACACTGGAATAATCTCCTCAGTGCTTGGATTTATTCTATCTTTGCTGCTCCAGGGGCAGATCACAACTGAGYCACACATATTAACTCAATAACCAAYAATTAAAAACTTCAGCTATTAATCATTTCGCAATACCAAGCAGCAACTGCATGTTGCTAAGCTTAAGAATGATTTTCCTGAAAACAAGAAAGAGTAACTGGAATGTAGAAGAGGGAATACATGAACTCACAGACTTCACAAATCCAACAAACTTTCCTCTTGATGGCAACACATAAAGTCCTATCTCTCTATAGGGAACACAGCACTAGTACAAAGACATTCAGTCAGMAGTGTTTTCACACAAGCACCCTCAAGGCAGGCAGCACGGGCAGGCAAAGGCACTCCTTAAACAGCAGTGAACGATTAACATTGATCAGTGCTGCAGTCAGCCCCTATATGGGACAGGAAAACTCACACTCCTGCAGCCTGACCACCAGCCTTCTTTTTATGAGGCTTCATAACTTTCTGTAATCAACGTCCTCTTTTTTCTGTCATTCTGATAAAATGTCTAGAGGCCTAGATAGCACAYCCCACAAACTGGAAAAGGATTAGCTTTTCAGCATTGCTCTGATGTTCAGATGCAATTGAGAATCAAACTCAGACCTCCCACCTGGAAAATTTAGAAAAAAACCAAAGGAATAGGAAATAGATTATTTCAGTCCACAATGAAGGGGTGATAGGATTTTCTTTAAATGCTGCTTGGCATGAGATCACTGAAACTCACCAGCTGTTCCCACTTACACTCAAGAGGGGCTACTCAGACAYGATGTTATCATTTATCAAGTTACCCTGTTAATACAAGATAGGTCAAGCACTTACCACCCAAAACCTCAAGCAAGTTCTGCTACACTAGAATTGTGACACATCTACAGACCTTTTCCAAGAAAAGTCACTAGGGATCAGTCTTCCTCATAGGCAGAAATATTTGAAGATATTTGTGAAAGGATTMATATGAAATCAACAACTGAAGCTCKAATATCAGATGGAGGTCTCATGAGCACTTAAAAGATGTCAAGCCCTTGCTTCTCATTTGGAGCTACTACAGGAAAACAACTTCAATATATGGCTGTCTCTCCACATTGATACTGTCCACATATTGCCACGGCAGTCTTAGTACAGAATGCCCCACCACACTTCCACCCAGAGCAGCTGATAAAGCTYGTGGTGAATCACATGTTCAGAGTTCAACTGTGCCAGCATATGAAAGGTATAGGAAAAGTCTAGCATCATCTCACATGGAGTCTGCTTAGGTTAAGGTAGCATTTGACACCAGCATTCCAGCAGCCTCATTAGCACTTGACCAGATGGCATCAACTGACTTTCCAGATTGCAGGCATGCACTTGGTATGCTTGTCAAGGGACAGAGGGAGTTGTCTGACTCTATCACTGACACAAACACACAAGGGAGTCTGTGAATAAAGGTAAACTAAGCCCAAAGCCTTTTGCAAACACACAGCTTTGTACTTTTCTGCCACAAAGTCACCTTTCCTTGTAGCTTACTTTATGTAAAAACCATGAAGMGCTTTGACAGCATTATCCTTTCCCTCAAAGTTGCTTATGGGGCCATCATGAGCCTTTGAATATCATATAGTTCAAGAGGGCTTGCAACAAGAGCAAAGAAAAATCCATAGCCAGCTGGCAATGCCTGGGAACATTTGCAATCTTTACATTCAGTTTACTAGATTTCTCCTCCTGTGTTTACCCCCTCCCAGTCCTTCAAAAGAAACTCAACTGACATTTTTATTATTATGAAGAGATGAATCCTGAGTTACATTTCACAATGAAACAGAAAATGCTGTCTAGCAAAGCCTGCTGTCTGTGGATCACCTCTCCTTGCAGAGGTTACACAGCCCCAGCAGACCCACCAGCCTGTCACTAAAGGTAGTTAACATCTGTGAAGTCTCCAAATACTCCCCAAGCTGCTTCTTMCAGCCCACATCAGCCAAAGTTTATTCACACAAGCTGCCATCTGTGACTGTTGTAGTGGGAAGCTTACTAATGGGTCTGACTCAAGACTAGATTTTTGGGGAACAAGAGGGGGTGGCATTTTTAATCTGAGTAATACCCATTTTCGCATTGAAAACTTGATTTCAGAAGTTATGGCACCCTGTCTGCAAGACCTTTTACAATTATTCTCCACACAAGCAGCCAGGATCTGTGGTTATTATATGCCTACTAGTCCTCTATTCTAAGGGAAGCTGATGAATTCACTTCTGCTGAATCATCCAAGATGAACAATAAACAGTCAAGGAATAAATACAGAATAAATTTATACTCCAGAGACAGAAATTTSAAAAGGAGATAGGAAAAGGCCTAAGGGTAAACAAACTTCTTCAAAGATACAGCCCACTTTTTGTGCGAATATTCAAGCCTTGTCAGCAAGTAACAGGAAGTTTACTATTTGCAACAGGGCATGGTTTCATTCTCTTTGCATTCTCAGCACCAAAAGCAAAGGGCTCTCTGTCCTGCCCTAGTAGGTCATGTCACTTTTAAAGTCTTTCATTTTTTCAATGCAAAAGCAATGCAGAACTTGTTTTAGCCTTTTAGCTGTCCAGAGCTAAAGAAGAGGTCAAATGGGAAGCAATCAAAACTACTRTAAATGGAAAAAGGAAGTAAAGGTGCAAAGGCCCTCAGTGAGTGGCACTYGTCCTCCATCTGCTCTCAGGCAGAAAAATGCAAATCAACTGCTCCTTCACACAACTGGTTCCCAATTTAGCTCCCCACTTAATAGTGACTCCRTAATTAGTTGTCTTTTACTGTGTAAAACATTAATCCTAGTACTATGTTTAGTACAACAAAGTACTAAATTCTTATCATTTGCWCAGAACTTCACATGCTCAACTCCATGCTCCTCTCTGAGCTTGCATAAAGTGGTCCTAAACATAGACACTGAAGTAAAAAAATCTACTGTTTCTGGGATCTTTCAGCTTTCCCTTATCACCAAGCATGCACAAAATTATGTTAAAATACTATCTAAAAAAATCCTAATTTTTTGAGAGCAAGATCAATACCTAAAAAAACTTAGTTTTTATCCAGTAATATAGTCAAGCACTCCRAAGTATAAAATTCTTCCTATTTAGTCTGATAAAGGTGAAAAGCTAGAGTCTGCCTTTAGGTAAGAACTAGTAAGAAATGTTGCCTTTTAGAGCAAAATATTYAACCTATACCTCCCACAATATATTTCCTAGAAATTCAAACCCCTTATCCAGATGTAATTTATTTCATAAGTCACACACCACCTGCTAGTTGACTTCTTCCAGTGTCAGGAACTTGTAGGTTTCCCACCAGTACCTATCTGCAAAACTCAGGAGTTCCACTGCTCTACAGCAATTCTCCATATTCTCCCCACAAGGTGAGATTTGGAATACACAGATTTTTCRTTACAAATTCTTTTTTGCAGACTCWGGACTCTTTTGTCCAATTGTGTTGCAACAGTGTCAAGAAAATACTAAGAGGGCTACCATTAAAATGCTGGGGACTTAATACTTTGATACACAAGTGTGACTCTCCAGAGTGGCAAAGTCCTATGAACCAGTTAATCCCCATCTGCGTTTATGGAATTCAAAATTTAAATGAAATCACTCTGTTATATGAAGAGTTGTTTATTCAGCCATTTTTTGCATTTTACAGCTGGAATTCTGGAAATTCAAACACCACATCCTTGCCTGTGAGCTTCTTGTACACACCAGAAAATGTTTCCACCTGTGAAGACAAATAAATATTACTTATAGATGCTGTGTAAACAAGTAACTCTAAGTTAACATACAATAAGTTACAATATTTGCCRGTGTAGGCCAATTATTTTCTTCTAGATTAGGGCAGTGAAGGATTTACACAAAAAACACATTTCCTGTAGACCATTTGGACCCTCTTTGATTTGCAACCA
>NW_026623238.1:3092004-3107525 GCF_030028575.1 Malurus melanocephalus
AAAAAGAAAACCACAAACAAAACAAACAACCCATACAAACCCTATACATACAAAAAAACCCACTAAAACACTGCCTGTTTCCATGAAGGAACTAATACAGCTACTTAATAATGAAGGAACTTTGGCAAGTTGAACTAGAGCTTTAGTTCAAAACTGCCTTGCCTTCATTCCAGCATCTTTCTCCAGAAAAAAACAGAAGTATCTCCACTGCCCCAAGCCAAAAGGCAAGTCTGCTTAGGGATAAGCAGTCTCTTAGGGATATCAGAATGTCACCCAGACCGGCACCAGAAAGTAAGTTTTTTCATTTACCTTGTGTTCAACATTGTTCTGTTGTGCTTTGTCCAGATGGACTTTTATAAGCCTGCTGCCGTCCAGTTTTACACGGATTCTCTTGCCCACGATTTCACTTGGGAAGACCAGGTCCTCAAGGATAGCATCGTGCACTGCTGTAAGCGTACGGCTGAAATGCCACAATTATACCATTAAAACACATGCTCTTGAAAATTTTCCACTTTGACCAGGTTTAAACCTTCCATAGCATGCTTTGGCTGAAAAATTCAGTGGCGTTTTTTTCTCTTTAATGCCACAGTGTGACAATACAACACTATCACAGGTCATGCAAAAAGAAAAACTAAATTCTACAGAGTGCAGAAATGTAATGACTGCACAAGAAAAAGTAGCCAGGTTTCTGACCTTTTAGATCACACGTTTTGTGACAAGAGCCCTGAAACATTATTTTATTTCTACACATTTAATGAATATTTTATTTAAATCAAAACTAAACTGCTCCCTCTGCATTTCTGCCAGAGACACTGACTGGAACAGTCTAAAGCGTGTGAGTATCCTCAGCTGCACAGAGTACACTCATGGGAGACCCAGTTTTGAAAACAATGGATTCTTCACGTGCCTAAACCCAAGCAGCTTAGAAGACCAATGTAATACAGAAAAAGACTAGCTGGTAAATAGAGTCCATGCTTAGAAGACTCTTTGAAGTCCACATGCATGTTCCTGAACTGTCCAGAAGTGAGCCAACATGAGAAAAGGTAGCCCAGATTATTTTACATGAGTCTAGAGGACTAGTAAGACTTCCAGCATCCTGATTCACAGTTTCAAAGTAGCATCATTAGTAATTAAGACCTGTGTCTAGAGCAGCACTTCACACCTGCCAAGACTGGAATAGGTAAGGGAGACAGACATCTACAACACAGCATCTGATCTCATCTCAGGCTGASACAAGGGCAGTCCTGCACACTTCCCTCATGCAGAAAGTGGCAGCATGCTGCTCAGACATAAATGCCAGCTGCTCTAACCACTGTGCAGTGCTAGTTTTAACAGAATACAGGCAGACTCCATAAAGACAGGACTGCAGCTACGTGAGTACTGTGAAACTGTATTTTTAAAATCAATGCCTGAATAGTGCAAAATACAGTAATACATTACACAGGTACAATACTGGGGCAGGGAGAAGCTACAACACATGGCACATGTCATAAAGAGGACAAACTTTTAAGACACAGACTTACATAATGATATAGCAACATACAGATGAGGCACTGACAGCCACAGACACAGCAGTGTTGCATGTCTAGCAATCAAGTGACTAGATGAGAGCAGGGAGGCCACTTAACACAAATGACTATACTATTGCTATCAAATTCATATCCAGAGGGAACTAGTACTCGTACCTATACCCCTCCTCAGCCACTCTCTCCCTCATTGCATCCCCTTCAGTGTGCCAGCCTTGACTTCTGCACAGTCTAACATGTGAGGTGGAAGAGGCTCTTCCTACAACTTGAAAAAAAAATAGTTCTTGTCAGCACACTGTGGTAAGAGACAGCAGGTTGGGGTTTCTTAAGCCAGCACTGCTGGCTAAAGATTTGCTAGAGCTGTTAGCTGGAAATACAAATCCAGTGCTAAGAAATGCAACACAGTGCACAACGATGAGCTTTCTACTGCACACTTTAGCAGTCAAATGACAGATACTATTTCAAGCAATAGGAGAGAGGACWAGACCACCCAATCACTTGAATGACTTTTCAAAAACTCAACTAACTGTTACTTGACTAAACTACCAGCTACAAAAGAAGGTTGTCATACTGAATCACTATTATTTACTAACCTCCTGGGACGCTTTTGCTTGTTTTTTGTGCGGCTTTTTCTTGTTGGCTTGGGCAGAATCCTCCTCTGTTAAGGCAAGAAAAAAAAAAGGCATTTTTCAGTATCTAGTGGTTACAATCAACTCAGAAACATCTATAGCACACATAGYTTCTCTCCCTACACTAGAAACTGACGCATGAAAAGCCAAAAAGATATACTTCAGTATGCTTAAAGTTACACCAGCATTAGAAACCAGAGTTACCTGCAGAAGCTGAAGTGCTATACTGCTGTATTTCTCAATTTCTAATCCTATATTCAGTGCACTGAAATAAAAGATTTGCACTTCATCCCCTCTCCACAGGAATACAACCACAGTGTCTCATTAGCACTGTGAACACACTTCTTTGGAAACAGAAATCACAGGGAATTTTAAACTTCTGTCAGACTGAGCCTCTGATGCAAACTAGAGTAGTGAGGTCAGTTCCACAGACAGCTACCTGACATCTGAGAGTGAAATGCTAACTTTAATAATAAGATGTATTGTACAACCCAGATTAAACTCAGGCTTAAATATAACCTATTCCAAAATAAGGATCTAAATGAATTTATACTACTTTAGATCACTAAAACTTATTTTCTACTTCCCTACTGCAAGGGTGTATTGTTCTATAAGAYTGAGTTTTAGATGCAGTTTTAGCCACCTGCAGTATTTTCTACTATCACATCACAACTTCTTCATGATTGTATTCATGATGGGGTTACCATAATCCAAATTGGGTTATGTCATACTTAAAAGCACTTGTTCCTTTCTAAAATACAGATTACTGAACTGACAAGGAATTCTCAAGCAGAATCACASAATATGCTGAGTTGGAAGAGACCCACAAGGATTGAGTCCAACTCCTGGCCCTGCACAGAACATCCCCACAAGTCACACCATGTGCCAGAGAGCACCACTTTTTGAACCCAGTCAGGCTGGTGCTATGACTACCTCCCTGGGGAGCCTGTTCCAGTGCCCAACCATACTCTGTATGAAGAGCCTTTAGCAGAAGTGAGCCAGAGGCACTTCATTAAAATAAATCTTCTTGGCCACATAAAGACTCGGGGTAAGGTGCTCTGTCTCTTGAAATTATATTAAGAAAAATTTTCACTAGTAGCAGCTTCAGTCTAACTAAGTGCCCTCTATGAAGATTACGTACCACCCAGAGATCCCTCCATCACCTTTTCATGCCTTAGCTCCTGCCATATCTTTAAAACTTACACTGTTTTTTTTTTCTCCTTTCCTATCAACTTAAATGTTAAGTATTTAGACTGTGTAAGAGTAGTGAAGCTCCTGTTATCACCTGCTCCCTGTTACTTTCACACTTTACCTCTCAAACGTCTGGAGAAATAAGAGAGGTTAGAAAAAGGAAGTTATATCCTCCAAGAAAAAGTTTGTATCTCACCAAGTTCCCACAGCTGTCAACTGAAATAATTTTAGCTAACATCTACCAGATACTCATTACTTTTCCTGGTTCTACAATGAATTACTATCATTGTTACCTCGAATGGCTAATGCAACACTGGAACATGGGTGAGCTTGGACTAGATCACCTCCAGAGATCCCTTCAAATYAATATTTTTGTGATTCTAAGGGATTTTTACCTGAGCGATGAACACCACATGTTTTCCACTAAATTTCTTCTCCAGCTCCCGAACTAGCCGCACCTGAATCTTCTGGAAGGACTTCAGCTGAGGAACTGGTACGAAGATAATGATGGCTTTTCTGCCACCACCCACTTCAATTTCCTGATACAGAAGTACAAAATAAGCATTAGCTGGGGGTTGAGAAGTAATGTTTGGTTCAACCAGGAATCCTCTAAGTGCARGTACTGATTGCCTTGCTTCTGACTGTACAAGGTGGGGAGTGCATCAGAGAGCAGTACCTGCCTTAATGCTCTACAGACAAAGTGCTAAACAGAAAAACCTCTATCAGAGCACTTGCTCTGCTGTGGAGGAGTAATTGGCCAATAAATCCCACCACCCCTTCCAAAATCACATCCTCTGAACAGCAAAGCCCACTCCTTCTCCAGCACAAGATTCAGACGCTAGAACTATACTGAATGCTTACCATTACATCTGCAGTTGTGCTAATACAGTTTCAAAAATTACTTGCTTTTAACACAGACTAGACCAAGTTTACAAAAACAAATCTCTTACTGCTTCATGGAAATCACCTTCTGTCCACCACTTGCCTAGGCTGGCACCACTATTTAATCAAAACATTTTTCACCCCTCCAAATGCCAACAGGATTACCATATRCTAAGAGGTTACTTCTCCCCTGGTTTATCTCTCCAGTAGTTGATCAAACTTAAAKAAGTATGCATACGCTTACAAGGCACTTCTCCCATGAAACTGGCTGCAGAGGCATCCTCATTCTCCAACAGAATRGAAAGATGGATTGTTTTTCCACCAGCTATGTTCTCAAAGCTCAGATGCCCATGGGAGATTCCTCACAAATAAAATCAAGTAGCTAAGTAAATAACCAAGACATTTCTAAAAACCAGCTAGCACTGCTATACTTTCAGAGAGATATGGTCTCTTCTGAAGGCCCCTCAGCTCATACACCAAGCTGCTTTCTGCATTCCCAGATTCTTTAACTCAACTTTAAGCTGTCAGACCCCTGTGCCTGGGCAAGAACCAAAAGCAGCCCATTTAAGTCTGACTGGAGCGAACAGCTTTCTTGCTACCATCCAGTCTCCCAGGATGACAAATTCTAACACTAATTTTCTTTCTCCTTTTCCACTAATTGTCTTCTTCCTTTTCTTTCTTGGTATTTCAGTTGCCTGCATGATCTAAAACTGAAATGTGCAAGCAGCCTAAGCTACATGRTCAAGTCAGTCTATTACCTTAATCCACCTACCACCTATTACTTGTACATAAAAGACTCACAACAAATCCTTTACACGAGGCATATTGCAGTTTATGTTTCTGACTAAGTTTCTGTAACATCTACATTTCCAGCCAATATCTACAYGSAAAAAGCCAGTTTCAGACCCCAAAMCCAGTCTGCAGAGACATAAAGTAGAATCATTATTTTTAAACACTTTGATTTAAGACATTAAACTGGTATTTGGGCTTTTACAGTGACTTTTCAGACTAGTTCCTAAGAACAACACTATTACGAAATCCCGTGTGCTAACAGCCAATACCAGAAGATAAGCCACAACAGCATATAATGAAACCATCACAGACCATAACAAAGGGCTTAAAACCCCATTCAWCCAGTACATTAACATCCACAAAAATTAAACATACGCGGAACAAGTCATCACTCATTTCTTGGTAGAGGTCCAGCCTACCTTAGCAGCTGTGATGTTCAACTCCCGCAGCTGAGCCTTTAAGTCGGAGTTCATTTCCAACTCCAGCAGAGCCTAGAAAAGTGAAGTTGTGGAATAATCYATTACATACAATTTAATTCATAAGAACCCTTGCCATCAAAGTGTGTCCACAGTGCCAGAATCACAGATTAAACTTCAYGAAAGACACACCAACATGCAACAAGTTTAACTGAYGGAAACAGAGRYTRACTTAGTTCCTAAGTAAAAAAACAYKTTTAGACAGRATGAACCTCAAAGTTTAGGGTCTGGACAACSGTCTCTGTAACTTTAAGTGAATTACCAAAGAACAAAAGGAAAATCCACATACCTGGGATATACCAGACTCGAACTCATCTGGCTTCTCGCCATTCGGCTTCACAATCTTGGCGCTAGAGCTGAACATGGCCTTTCTGCAACGCAAAAGAACACTTCGGCTGTCACCAGGCACATGTCACCTGTTCCAAACACAGCCGGGACTCCACAATCCGGCTAGGCACCCACACGCTCCAAAACTAAGCCAGAGAGCGTCGCAAGGGTCAGGCCAGCCCCAGCACGTCGCTTTAAGGAGGTGCCCACCAGGACACAAGGAAAGCCGTCCCGGGGAGMGCAGGGCCTGCCCACCTCAGGGCCCGCTGTAAGGCCCCGGGAGTCCAGGCAAGCGGCGCCACCAGAGGCCCACGAGCCGCCCGACGGGCRAGCGGCGCTCCTGGGCCCCACACCCGGCCCAGGCCTCCTCCTCCCGCCTCCCGCGGGGCGCCGCCGGGCGAGGCAGGAGRGAAACCCCGCCGGGTGGCCACCCCCGGGCCCGGGCGCCCCGGCGGCCATCGGGCCCCGGACGGGCGGTAATCGGGCGCATCCCCACGCCACGGTGCCGCTGGGGGCCCCACGCCTTGCCCGGTCCCGTATCACARCGAACCCGGCGGGGGAACGGCGGCCACGGCCAGAGCACCCACCTCGCTCCGCGCCGGCCGGGAAAAGGGGGAGCTCTCGCGAGAGCAGCCCAAATCGCGGGCAGGGAGGGCGCTGGCCCCGCCCACCGCGGGTGAAGCCGGGGCCGGAAGAAGGGCAGGGCGGCTATGGACGGGCACGGCGAGCACWGCGCGCCTCCGCCACAGCCGAGCCCGAGCGGACATTTGCAGTCCTGGCAACGAGGGCGCGGGCTGGTACATGCGCAGCGCCGTGCAGCGGAGCGGGCGGGCGGTGGGAGCTTGTCTTCCCGTCCCGCCACAGCCGAGTGCGCGCTGTCTGTGGCAGGGAGCGAAGGGGAGGGAAGGGAATGCTGCAGCGCTCTGTTCCTCGCTGTTCCGCCAAGCCTTCGCTGATGTTTGCTTCTCCGTGGCCGCCCTGGCCGCTCCCCTCCCAGGCGGGATTGTCGGCCTCCGGTATCAAAATGCCGCTCCTGTGAAGAGCCACCAGGATGTGGCACCGCTCGGTGCCCGTGGCACGGTTGGCCGTGGCACCGCTCGGTGTGCTCAGCCCGCGGGAGAAGCGCGGCTCTGCCTGCCCTGCGGAGCCCTCCCGCCCGGGCTGTGCACGACGGCAGCAGCCACCGCTCCAACAGCAGTGGGAGAGCGGATGGTGTTTTTCATCCCCTCTCTCATTTCATCACTGGGAGCTCACGCYGATGTTCTGCCCTTTCAAGGCAGAAGAGACGTGTTGGAGCAGTGCTGRCACAGTCACCCCTGGCCTGTAGCGAGGCGTGCTGGAGGGCCATGGCCAAAACCGTGCCAGGGAGCATGCTGGCAACCAGGGGCATGGGCAATTGCCTGCCRGCACAGCCTAACTTTGGTTTTTGTTTGCCTCTATAAACATGACTTCTCAGTTGCTTCTTTAATGTCACAGTGATCACCAGTCACCAGACTATTATTAGACTAGAAATAATGCATGAGTCTTCAGCTGTGTTCAGGTACTAACTCAGGAGTTCTAGGCTCAACCYAACTCTGTCATCAGTGGAAGCACTTTCTATTATCTACTGTGTTATTATSTAACACTTGGGTTGCACACTGGTAAATAAAATGAGCTGTTTACTCTTCATCTAAAAATAAGTGACTAGTATGTTGATGCAGGTAAAAATGCCTGGCTGTATAGCTGGAGATGAAACMTTGCCTCAACAAAAAAATTCCCCATCTTTACACTTCCCTGCTGGCTGGTTTAAGTTTYCTGCTCAAAGGAAAGTCTCACTTGGAGGCAGGTGTGCTGCTCTTGGCACTTACTGTCCAGGGATGCTAGACCCAGTAATAGAGTTCAGAGCACTGGTTCTGTGCTCACATTTCCTGGATTACCCTAAGAGCAGCCAGGTTAAGCTTGTACCACATTTGCTATTACCCTCTAATGGTGTGTGTAGTCTGTTACTTTAAAAAAGCCGTAGTCAAGTAATAAGCCCCTGTAAAGAAAAAACACCAAAGACACCAAAACTCCAACCTAAACAACCTTATCATCTGCAAAAGGCARCTCATCATGTTTTCTAATTTTTGTGGACTTTTGACTAAATTTATAGTAGCCAGAAATGCAGATTGTTCAGATCCCATTTTTCTCCCAAGTCACCCTTCCTAGCATGAATTCAATGAATGAGAAAAACTGCTCAGCTCACACTGATGGCTAGCATTAGTATTTATAGAGGTTTGGATTGGCTAAGCAACAGTGATCAGGACCTCATTGAAGAGTACCAAAAAGMAAGATAACAATGAATCATCTCAGCAGTCCGGTATCCTGCACTCCATTTATACTGTGAAGTCATTCATGAGAGGGAGAAAGAATAGGTGATGTGTGGATGGATCAAAACATGACTGTTCAGAGCATTAACGAATAAAGATGTGATGTGATCATCTGCAGCTTCCCATCTCCATGCTATGAGAGCTACTGAACAGACCAAGATGCTGCATAACAGCAGCATGAAAGAAAGGTGTAGAGAGATGTTTCCTTTTGGACACTAAATTTATGTTAGGGTAGGATGCACAGGGTCAAGGTCAATGTGCCTGGTACCCAATAATGCCTGGTACTCAAAGCATCTGACAGGTTTTAAGAATCACCTGTGATCTTTAAAAGAAGTTATGTCACTACAAATATAATTAATAAGGTTTTTATGCCATGCAGTCTCAGAATGCGCAGAATGAAGAAGTGGAAAGGATAAATTAGTGGAAAGGATAATCASAGCAATAGGATGCTGTGAATGTTATGAATATATGATGTCATGATATTATGAATATAACAATAAGTAATATAATGAGTGGAAGAAACAGAGCAAGACGGGAAGTCTTGTTGGGGTCTTAGCTAACTCTAGAATTGGAAGCAAAACTGAGTCTATTACTAGTCTATTACTAGTCTATTACTAGTTCACTTCTCTGAACAAGGCCTGCACAACCACCTCATGAGTAGACTGTTCTTCTAAAGGTTGACTGAAGGCTATGATGATGCTGAGGGTCTACTGCTTTGCAGCTTCAGTGACACATAGTTTTACACTGAAGTACAGACAAGTATTTTGTTCTGCAAGATCTCAGTTCTGAGAAGGAAGGTAAAACACGCTCTTTTCCTGCCTTATGTTTAAAGCCAAGGTGAAGAGATGGCCCTACAATGTACATTTGCAGGGTATGCAAAATAAAGTGCCTACCTAGTGACCTCCCTACCTAAAATTTCARTTTTAAATAGGAAACACTCGATTTGGATCACATTAAATTTTGCTTTAAAACCTCATGTGAAAACCACATAGTGGTTAAACATTTTTCAAGCTAAAATATTTATCAAAGAAGATTAAAATACTTAGGTAATGTGTACATTATAGGCATTAATGTGGGAAAAAGCAATCAKCTAACATTTACAGAGAGTTTAAGTATAAATGTTTTAAAGATGTGTGCCCTTACTTAAGTGATGAGTGTATTTTGGAACATTTACATTAAGTCCTCCTCCTTTTCCTACAGGCTTATAAATACAGAAATAGCTGCCACAAAAATGGTTAATAAATAAATAAACAAGTTTTGGTTCTAATGTGGGGAAGAAATACAGGACCCCTTATAAACTGTAAAGTATGACTGCCTTGCGTGGCTTAACGACCACTCATTTGATATGGTGCCATCATGTTTCTGCTAAAACAGGGACATGCTCTTCTCTTTTTTGCCTTAGTCACTCATCCCAAGCACTTTATCTGTGGTAGCACAAGTGCTTGTGTAAGTTTTGCTTTGGCAAAAATTGGCTGGATTTGTGTATGTGATCAGCTTATTCTGCAGTGGCTACACAGAGTTACCAATCCACATATATGTTTATGTTAATCTATATTCAAATGAGAGTTTTTGTGACTGAATGCTTCAGCTTTGCAGATGGAGACTTAATGGTTCACTCCTTGGTAAGTCTTCACACTCATCTAAAAAAAACCAAAAAAACAAACAACTGAGTTACAGAGCCTGAAATGTCCTTTCTGCCCCAGGCTGATTGGAAAACACCCCAACTCCACTAATGCTACAGCAACCAGAGAGCAAGTACCAGGGTATACAGGTATAACTTAGCCTAGTGCTCCTAGGTGACACTGCAGTAAAAATGCCAGCTATCATAAGAGGAAAGGGATCCATGTCTCCTGCCTCTGCAGCACAACAGCGTGGAAAAATCAGCAATGGAAATGCAGTGGTAAAGGCAGGGCTAGCTAGCCT
The DNA here is from genome assembly GCF_030028575.1 of Malurus melanocephalus. NCBI lineage: Eukaryota > Metazoa > Chordata > Aves > Passeriformes > Maluridae > Malurus > Malurus melanocephalus. The sequence goes on from NW_026623238.1 coordinate 3,102,099, forward strand.
CAGTTTTACCAACTGAGAGAAAAAACAAAGGGTGTGCACTGTACTCAGTGGACTTCAAAAGTCTTCTTTTTTCTGGTTTGAATCTGAGCTCTTCATGAGTTGGTCATGATAGCAGGAGAGTTACTCTCAGTCCTTGCATGTAAATTTGATGTGTGAATCTGTTCAACCAGAGAATTAATGAGGGCAACAGAAGGTCTTTTCTTTCCCCATAACTTACTGCTTGTTGTTCCTTTAGTATGTGTTGACAAAAGACTACGAGTAACAAAAAYGTGCAAACCTGTAAGGAATAAAGTTTCCTTCTACTACAGGATATTATAATTAAAAGAAAAGCTAATCAAGAGTAATAAAATAAAAATATCACAGGCGGGGAGTAGTGAAAAGTCTCAGTGGAAACCTTTACAGAGATAATCAGTGTAAATAATCTTGATCTGAGAAAAGCAGACACAAGCACTTTTAGGAGTATATGAAATCCCATGAATTATGTTGGAAGAAGCAAGAAAAATGCAGCAATTCTCATACAACCCTCACCAAGTTGTTTCTCTGTTCCACCAAGGCCTGTCAAATACAAAAGCTCTTTGGGTTTGTTTTTTTGTTTTTTTTTTAAAGAGGTGTATCCAAGTGATATGCATAGTAATGTTGAGCCAATTTGCTTGTTTTGCAACAGAAGGCAAAATTAATGCCAGTGTTTCACATTCTTGGCATTTTACCAGGCCACCCTTGTAAATCTGGACGTAACACTCAGCAGCTCTGGCACAATGTGGTCAGCTTTGTCACAGGCCTCTGTATTAGAGCCATCAGGGTACTGAATTTGGCACATTCCAGAGCTCCCACCTTTGGTGTCCCAGTACACACCAGTCCAGATACGAGGATATAGGGCAGCAGCTGGCAATGATCTGAACCTCAACCTGTTTGGGCAATGTATCTCATTAACACATGTAAATATCTCAAAGGCAAGTGCCAAATGATGGTGCCGGATTCTTTCTGCTGGTGCACAGCGACGGGCGAGGAGCAGTGGCCATAAACGAAAACACAAGAAGTTCCACCCTCAACATGAGGAAGATCGTCTTTACACTGAGGGTGTTAGAGCACTGGAAGAGCTGCCCAGGGAGGTCATGGGSTCTCCCTCTCTGGAGAGTTCAAAACCCACCAGGACTCGCTCCTCCATCACCTGTGCCAGGTGACCCTGCCTTGGCTGATGATCTCCAGACGTCCCTCCAAACCCTAAAGATGCTGCGATTCCGTGAAGGTGTTTCTTCTCACTCCAGGGGCCACCTCGGCACGGGGCTCAGCTGAAGCCCGTGATTTGGACAGCAAGATGAAAATCAGCTTAACGACCTCGTTCAGCTCCAAACTTTTGGACGTGCTAAACATGTCAACGCACCTGCGAGGGCTCATTTGCCTTTTAACTGCTGGGGCTTCCAGAACGAGGTGGTTTGYATAAACCGCTACGACCTCACACACCTCGTGCCCCACCCCGAAAACAACAGCTGATTTAGGTTTTTAAAATAGCATTATTGGCAAGGGGAGGGAACAAAACCAAACGAACAAAAARGGCAGCCCATAGAAAACGCCGCGCCGCGCGCTTTTCCGGTACTTTGGTCTCCTCGGCGGTCCGTAGCAGGCCCAGGCGCTCCCGCGAGCGCGGCGGCAGCGCAGGCGCAGCGGCGCCRGGGTGGGCGCGGGTCGGGGCGGGGGTGCGGATGGCGGCGGGGCCGCGCGATGCTGCGCTGGCTCGTGGCCGTGCTCAGCCACTCCTGTTTTGTCCCCAGGGGTGGCTCCATGTTCTACGCGGTGCGCAAGGGCTGGCGGACCGGCGTCTACCGCACCTGGTGAGCGAGGGCCGCGGTGGAGGGGGCAGCAACCCGCCCGGCCCGGCCTCACCGCCGCCCGCTCTGTTGCAGGGCGGAATGCCAGGAGCAGGTGAACAAGTTCCCCTCCGCCAGCTTCAAGAAGTTCGCCAGTGAGAAGGACGCCTGGAGCTTCGTGCACGCCGGCGTGTCGGGGCCGCAGCAGCCTGAGCCCGCAGGTAGCGCGTCCCGCCGGGACTGGGGAGCAGTGGAAGGAGGGAGGGCGGGCGTCCCTCTGGGGACATGGGGCCGGCACAAGGCACCACGCCACCAGCCTGCCCTGGCTCTGCACGGCGGCTGTGCCAGCTCTGCGGCTGCTGCCGAAACGTGGCTACCAGCCCGTGTTCATTCCKCGTCACAGGGCCGTGGCCGTGGCCTCCGGACACGGCGAAGGATGTGCCAGTGCAGTGAAAGTATTTCTGTGGGTGCTTGGAGAGTGTTCCTTGTTCCGTGTCCGTGTTAAGGTCTAAGGGTCCTTGCATATCTGTCTGCCCTTCGGTTTGCTTTAGGATGAGGAATGAGTGGTGTATTCTATTTTTTTGCATAATAGTTTGGGGTAGTGTCAGATAACAGACTAAGTTTGCTAATAGCTGATAACAGCTGCTGTCTTTCAAAGCGGTTGTTTTAAATAAAATTAGATTTTGCTGAACTTCGGTCGTTTGTTTTTGTTTTTTTTTCCTGAAGAGGCATTTGGTCTTCCAGCTGAGATACAAGAAAGCGGTAGCCGGAGAGAGGAATTAGAATTAAATACTGTGTGTTGCAGTACATGTAAAAGGCCGTATGARCAGTCAAGAAACGAAGAGCAGATTGCAAAGCGTGTAAAACATGACGAAGTACACTCAGTGTGCTCAACACCAACAGTCAGTGAAAATAAGTTTTCATATATGGGTGAGGTCTTTGATCATTCCTTTGATTATTTTCATTTCTTTACACTCTGTGATAAKCAACAACTTCAGAAACTGTAGCTATTTTTCTGTAGCTATTAGAAACCTTTTAGGGACATTTGTATATGGCAGCATCAGGCCCATTACTTCTTWTTGAAATGGAAACATGAGCCATGATCTATTTATTCACATTGTATTTCAGTGTAATTTTGATTGTTTCTAATTGGTATCAGCATATAGCTTAATCATATAGGTGTGGTTTTATGTATGTCTGGGTTTCAGACTATATTTAAATATATTGATGCAGTTGGGAAGTTTTGAAGAAGATATAAACTGTAGTGAGAAGTATGAGGCAGAAGTTATTGAGGCTGACTGGTTTAACAGCAGTGAGTGTGTCAAGCTGCAGAGTAACTTGTGTTCTGTGGTGCTAATTTGTGTGGCTTCTACAGTTTWCTTTTGGAAGGGCTCTCTGGGGAGGGAAGTTTTGGGGGTTAATATGCTGGCAAACATTTCTTTCAGCTTAAACAGTTCATGTTCTTGAAGAATTGCCTGGACTTCTGATTTTGGTAATTTTTTTGCAGGTGAATTTGCAGTTGTTTATACAGACGGTTGTTGCAGAGGTAACGGACGTAATAGGGCACGTGCTGGGATAGGTGTCTATTGGGGACCAGGCCATCCTTTGTAAGTAGCTGGATGGATTTTTTTTTTTTTTTTTTTTTTTTTTTTTTTTTTTTTTTTTTTTTTTTTTTAATTAATATAGTCTGTTTGGTTTTATGTGATTTACAATACCAATCTCCTTTTAAACATGAAACTCTGCTGTTGAGACGCATAAAGACAGTGTTATGAGACTTAAGGAGATACTGAGGGGAACAGAGAAAGCAGCTTCTCTAGGAAAAATGGACTGGAAATACTATTTTGGGGGGCTGAAGCTAGAACCTAAGAAATACAGAAAGTTTTTAAATAGAAGTCAGTGTGCACAGAGGATGACAAATGTAATTTCATGTTGATGGCAGGTCCACATGTGCAGCTTGCTCTATGCAGCTAAAAGCTAGGGCTAGAATATCTACTCATCCTTTTTTATAAAAACAAAAGTAGCTCTCTTGTATTTTTTTTTTTTGATTTGTAGCCATTATACACCATTCTTAATACTTGGGATAACCAATTTACTATTTGTTCTTTGGGCACAGAAACACCAGTGAAAGACTTCCTGGACGGCAGACAAACCAAAGAGCAGAAATACATGTAAGTAGTAAATGTCCTGAAATGCTCCTCCATGTTAGACTGCACCAACTCTTTCATGCCTGTTTMATCTCTGGCTTTCAGAAACCACTATGGAGCTCCAAGGGAAGAAATGAAAATATCCAGAGATGTGACTWGAAATAAATAGTTCTTTGAAGTTTTAGTGGTCCTTACTGGTTTTGAACAAGATAATTCACCTCGAGAATTCCCAAATCTTACCAAGCACAGCTATTTATACAGCCTCACATTAGGGAAGCTTGGCTCTCAAATCCGTATATGTTCTGTTGCATTTTTAATGTCTATGTTTCAGACTTCGGAGTGAGGGCTGCTGAGTATTAAGAGGAGATTCAACTTCTTATCATGGCAGGATCAGCRTATCTTAATACTTAGATAAATACAAAAAACAATTATAGGCTCCTGACTAACTTCTGTTGGTGATAGCAGATTTAGTCTTCCCTTCTCATCTCCTCTTAATTATGCTAGTGGTGCTATCCTCCACTTCATGTTTGGAGATGAACTGAAATGGGCAATTGATCTGTTTAAAAACTACGAAGTTCATTGTAGTGAGAGACAAGCAGAGGTGATGTTGGTGAGCCAGCGTCAGACTTGTTACTAAAGAGCCCTTCAACTCTACATCCCCACCCAGCCACTTCTCCCTGTTACATTTTGGAGCACAAAAAAAACCACCAACTTGTTAGGGTTTTCTGGCTGTCTGAACTGATATGAATCCTTCCTCCTGAAATTTCAGGAGAAAATGCCTAAAACTTGATGTGCAGTTGATAGAGGTTTTGATAGTTAGAAAATGGGTCAGAGAGCTACTCCTTCAGCACAGAGTTGAAAGTTAGAATGTTATGAGATTTTGTTTGCCGTTGAAACKTAGGTGCCTGCCTCTTTGCCTGAATCATAAAGGTGTTATCTGCTTCCTTAATTTTGGGATTCTCTACACTAAAACATATTGATAACCATTGGTGGAGAGGTTACAGTAATGCTCTTGTAGTTCTGTGTTAGCTTCAGGTATTTTGTTGGTATTTTAATTCCATGTGGTCAAAATATTTTCTGAACTGAGATTGTATTGAAATGTTCTTAAGGCAGCCTGCAAAGCAATAGAGCAAGCCAAGAGTCAAAACATCAAGAAGTTAATAATCTACACTGATAGCAAGTTTACTATTAATGGTAAGTTAACAATTTTAATTTTCATGATATTTAAAGACACTGCATTCTGTTTCATTACATATGACCTGCAGAAAATTCCGAGTCCTGGACAGAGGAATGTGAGGAAGACAGTATACAGCTYATCACTCATGACTGCTGGGGGGAAAACTTCAGAGTATCACATTGCCTGCTAACTTCATGAAATAAAAGTAGAATCAAAATGTCTGTTACAGTAAATGCTGACAGAAGTAGCAACAGGATTTTTGGTGTGAGGTTTTCAGTGTGACAAATTCTAGAAAAAATGT
>NW_026623238.1:3107798-3112379 GCF_030028575.1 Malurus melanocephalus
GCTTGAATTAGAGGCTGTGTTAACACACACATGCGAAGTACATTCAAGTTGTCTTGCTCCCAAGCTTTTAGGCTACTCTGGAAGACTAGCTAGAGATATGTGCTCAGAGTATGTATTTAAAAGTTTCACTATTAAAAGTTTCAYCTTCATTCAAAAACTTGGAAAACTTAATTTTAGTTTTATTGGCTGCTTCATACGGTATTTATAAGACTTAATTTCTGAAAAAAAAAAAACAAACTTCTTCCTCTTTCTTCAAGATCTTCAGATTTTGTTCCTGTGATAATCTGGAACTGCTTAAGATTTTTTTTTTCTCAGTTTTACAAAGGCAATGTTCCTGTTGTTTCCAGATCACTTTGGGGATTTCATTTTGTGAGTTTTTTTTTTAAATAACATTAAACAAAAACTTAGTGCAACTTGCAGTTGAAAATTAAATGTTGCTCTTTTASTCTTTGTTTTTGTCTTAGTCTCTTTGGTTTTACTTGCAGTTTCATTTTGCATTTCAGGTCACTGAGATGCARGTTCTATTCTTCTTTAACCATAGTTATTTTGTAGATGTGTCTAGGAGTTACTATTTAAAAATGCCAGAGAAGGAGGCTTGTAGTTAAGTACAAATGGATGTAGTTTGGTTTTTAGGAGGTTTTGTGTGCAAGGTTGGTGATTTCCTATTTGGTTCAGGTCATGAAAGTAGTAAGGCTATCTTATGTTGTCCATACCAGTAGGGAAAAAAAATCAATACTTAAGGAGTAATTTAGAAATTTTTCTGGCCAGCAGTAAACTTAGCTTGCTGTACCATGAAGCAAATCCTTTGCTTCAGTTTACTGAATTTCATGAGATAGTTTCTATATAATGTGTATATAAGATTGTAGTCTTTAAATTATATACCTGTTTGGGAAAAGTGAAAACATGATTGGGTAATTCAGATAATAATGAAAAAATACAATCCTGAAAGACAGCAGCAGAGAATGAAACAAGAATTATCTTTTGTCTCCAGTGTCTTTGCCTGAGACTTTGTACAGAGTTAATGTCTTGTTAAATGGCTCTGTTTTGACCTTTGCTGGCTTCTTGAATAGTGCTSTTACAGTGATACTCCCTTTGCACAGGTATTACAAGCTGGGTTGACAACTGGAAAACAAATGGCTGGAGAACAAGTTCAGGAGGAAGTGTAATAAATAAAGAAGATTTTGAAAGACTTGATAATCTGGCAAAAGACATAGAAATTCAGTGGGTAAGTTCCTTGTTTCTTATTCTGAATGACATCTTAAGCATGTTTCTGTTTAAAAACTTAAAAAGTTTGACCACAACTAAGAATTGTAAAACTATAAATGCAGAGAAGCTGCTTGTTGTGTTTAAAGCAAATGAGTAACATAACTGTGGTTCTTGGAACCAGTATTTCATTTATTTAAATGAATATTTGTATTTGTTTTCTGTGTCTTATTACTACTTAGAAAATACCTGCAATTGCCTTGTCAAGTATCAAGTTTGATTTTCTTCATCACCTACCTCCTCCACTCTTTGTTCTGACAAGGATGGGCTTAGAGTTGAAAGGTTTTTTCCAGTTCCTGATTGATGGATGGGCAATTAAGACATCTAAAAATTGAGAGATTCTTTTAATATCYTATTTGTGTATCCTAAGCAAGTGCTGTAACCACCAAAGCTTTAGGTAGACTGGAGGTCATRGGCTTTTTGGGAGAGATGAACTCAGTTTAAGCACTGAATATGGGGAGGTTTTTCTCTCTTCTCCAAAAGTGGGAATTTTGAATTGGAGCTGTTACCTACATTTCTTATAGGCTAGATTRGATGGTCCTTATGCAGTTCACTAGTTCCCATAAAGATGATTTTCACAGTTTGGCAAGGCTTTTCCTAGAGGAAAGGAGACTATGAAAATCCCTAGAAAGAACAGCYAAGGGCTAAATGTGTGGTGAGGGCCTCTCAGGAGGTGCTGCAGTACTTCGAATGAAAAGGTGTCTCTTGATTAAAATTCATGTATATCGTTTCTTCCATATCTAACCCTCCTGTGTTTTGACCYGATAGATGCATATTCCTGGTCATGCTGGCTTCCAAGGAAATGAAGAAGCTGATAAACTAGCAAGAGAAGGAGCTTGTAAACCAAAGTGCTGATGTCCTGGGACTAGAGACTGTTGCACTGGGAGGAGAAGGCCTGACATGACAGCAACAGCTTGAACTGCTGTAATTGTTTTGGAGTTGAACTTTGAGCTGTACTTCTTTCTGGCCTGAACCACTAAATATAAACCAACTTCTGAGAAGGAAAAGCCACATTTTCTTCTATTGCATTTGTTTTATGATTGAGACAATATTCAGTTGATGATACTGAGTATTTATTTTTTCTCCATCTGTTGGAAGGTCTGTGGTCAGTGTTTTTAGCTGTCTTGTGTGCTAATGGATTCACTGTAAAGGCAGGCTTTGGAAGAAGTTATATTAAATCAAAGTGTTCTGTATTTTCTTCTTAGTGAAATAAATTATTTTTTTTGTACTGAGATACATATTGCAGCCCAAAATAGCTGGGGCTGGGGCAGTCTTAGGGGTTGGTTGATTTGTGGGAGGTCACCTAACACAGATGTCCATTGGTCCACTGTCATTCTGGTACTGGCAATAACTGCTCCACAGATGGGCTTGTAGCACTGACCTGGGTGTCTCATAGTGTCATCAGGTACGGCACCAGCAGCTTTCTTTTATCATATTATTTTGCAGGGTAGCATAAACAAGTAAAAAGCCASGTCACAAGGCAATTTGAACAATTAATTTTTATTGTTCTATTTCTTCATGTTCAAGCTCTTATTTTCTGGCTTCTGGTTTCCATTAAGTAGATTTTTGAGGCATACTGGTTCTTATTATTATTGTTAGTTCCTCTTCAGTGTTGTCCCAAAGGTAGTAATTGACCATTTCATCTGAAATGGAACTAGAAGATGACAAGCTTCTCCGTATCTTCCGGGTGTCAAGTATTTGACTTCATTTTTTCCAGTCAATTATGAGATTAATGGGATGGCTAAYGTGCACTTGAATTGGAGAGTAGTTATCAGTAATCAACATGGGTTTATTTTCTATGCAAGTATACAGGAAAAGCAAACAGRTTTGGTGTGTTAATCTCTGTCAACTTTCTATATGGTACTTTGGTACCACTGAATAGTAGGGCTTAAGCTAGAAGTCACTGAAATGTTTTTGTATTTAATTGCTATACAAARTCATTAGAGCTGCAGAAGCTTGTTACTTCATAGTTCTCATGCATTATAAAAATCTTTCCTGAGGCAAAGTCTGAGGTTTTACATGTTTAGTCACATGGTTGTGGTAGGAGGATGGAACTGGCTAGCCAGTAGATAGGGAGGATTTTTATTTTTTCTCTCATCCAATATGGCACATTAAAGCTCATCTAGGGGTCAGGAGTGCACTGATTGCCATTTAGGCTTTTGTATGTATGCATACAATTATCTATTTACTTAAGTTTGGCTGTAAGGAAAAGACCCACCACCCCATTAAAGTTTCTAGTAACTTGTCTTTCATACATACTCAGACAAGTAAATCCTATTTACTGTGTGGAAATCAGTATTGTTTTGAATCAGAAGCTTTGGAAGGACTGTAAGATAGGGGTTGATAAGTCATAACTGTAATACTGAATGTAGGCAACTTAGATTGAGGTAAACTAATAGGTAGATTATAATAGAAAACCTAATAGGACCAAGTTTTATATAAATTTGATATCAATGTTTATTCTTATTCTGGAAACTCCGGAGAGAGGAAAGCCAAGAGAAAGGTTACAAGATTAAGGCTGATTAAAGGGTGGAAAAAGTTGTACTTCTCAAAAGAAGGTAATTAGGGGCTTGAGGACTTTCAGAGGATGTTGGATGTCCAAATCTGCTTTTCAGGGAACTGCAACTTTAGGACAAYATTGGCAGCAGCCATGACATTCAGTACTGGCTGTCACAAATCATCTCCTTGTCCTCCATCTGCCTAAGCACAGCTTCTAGAGTAMGTTTGATAACCAGTAGTGCTTAAACATGAATACATTAAAGGGATCTGATACCTTTTATAAGAATTGGAATAGTAGTAGTTAAGACACATTAGTAAATATAAAACTTTTTAGGAAGAAAAACGAGAGGGATTGTTTCAGGTTGTCTGTCCATTCTTATATTGTGTTAGCTATTGGTTTATTTACCTATTGAATCATAGAATCCATGCGGAACCACAAGAGTGGAGGCTGGAGGGAACCACCCCAAAGTGTCCTGTTCACTGCAGCTCGAGTGGGGGCTGAGGATGTATCTCCATGGACAGAGACAGCACAAGCTTCCTGTGCAGCATGTCTTACYACTTTGATTTTTTTCTCCTAATTAATTTTTTATTTTTCCATAGTCTGGGGTTGCGATGCGGACCTTTCCGGCTGAGATGCACCAGTAAATTCCGTCAGAGCATCGCAGCCAGGGCAGACACGATGCAAACACCGTGGCTGCAGTCGGGTTACCCCGCGGGGCTGGTGAGGGTGAGAAAACCCGAGCCCCGGCCGGTCTCTCGGGGAGATCGCTCGGCTCTCAGCCTGGAGCCGCTGTTCGTTCAAACGCACCGTGCTCGGCG
>NW_026623238.1:3112960-3165158 GCF_030028575.1 Malurus melanocephalus
CCCGATCCCTGCCGGGCCCGGAGCCCTGTCGGGGCGGGACGCGCTGCCGGGCCCGGAGCCCTGTCGGGGCGGGACCGTTCGGGTCCTTGCCGGGCCCGGAGCCCTGTCGGGGCGGGACGCGCTGCCGGGCCCGGAGCTCTGTCGGGGCGGGACGCGCTGCCGGGCCGGCCCCGTGGACGCTGTGGCGGCGGGATGGTGGAGGCCTGGTACATGGACGAGTCCCAGGAGGACCAGCGGGCGCCGCACCGCCTGCAGCCCAACCCCGCCGTCAGCCTGGAGCAGCTGCGCCGCCTCGGCGTGGTGTACCGCAGGGTACAGCGGGGTGTTGGGGTGTTCGGCGGGGTGTACCGAGGGGTACGGCGTGGTGTACCGCAGGGTACGGCGGGGTGGTGGGTGTTCGGCGGGGTGTTCGGCGGTGTAGCGCAGGGCAAGGCGAGGAGCCGCGGGGTCGGGCTGAGCCCGCGGAGAGCGGCGGACAGGGCAGGACAGGGCAGGGCCGGGCAGAGCAGGGCAGGGCACGGAGGGGAGGCAGCGGGGCCCGGTACCGAGTGCCGATCCGCCGTGTCCCTGTGGCAGTTCCCCTGCAGCTCCCGGTACCTCGGGTTCCCACGAGTGCCCTGAGCTCCGCCTTGAGCAATGGCGTCCGAATGTTTTTTGTTTTGTTTTTTCTCTTTGCCTATTTTTTTTTAGTTGGATGCTGATAACTATGAGACTGATCCATGCTTGAAAGAGATTCGGAGARCAGAAAATTATTCTTGGATGGACATAGTGACCATACATAAAGACAAGCTTCCAAATTATGAGGAAAAGGTATGCGRATCTTTGCTTTCAGTGCTGGTTTCTGCACTGTCTGGTGCGGCAAGTGTGACACCTGCATAGCCCAGCAGGTCACAGAGATGAGGTTTCCATGTCTAAAATACATCCTGTACCAAAGTCCTTAACATCAAAAAAGAACTTTTGATATTATTTTAAAGATAGCAGAGGCCTTTTGCTTCTGTAGATTGTCCTCAAAGGTTTTGAGGATCATTTCCATCATTAGTAATTTCAAAACTAAGATTCCTACCAGGAGAGTTCTGCAAATGCTGACCTGTCCTCAGTGAGCCTCTCTAGGATGAAGGCAAGTGACTGCCAGCTGGGCTTGGGCTTTGAAGGCTAAGACATCCTAATGGCTGCTTGCATAAGTCTTTTTAAAGTTAGTATTAACCCATGGAATTGGAGGGATACCTGCCCTATATAAGATTTTTTACCTTGAAAATTCCAAAATTTCTTAATGCTGTTCAGGTGAGCCTCCCAGAAAGAGTTTTCTCATCCCAGCTTCCAAGTGCTGGTGGCTTGCTGCTCTGACTTGAGGACAGCAACCCAGTGACACTTAGATATTTTTATTAAATTTCCATTTACCAGTTTGTTTTAAGCCCATTGTAATTAATGGTTTTATCTTGGTGAGAAGATACTTTTTTTTCAAGATGTAGGGACTTTTGCTCATCCTGAATGCTGGCTCAATTCTGGCTCAAGGACACCTGCACAAGTGTGGCTAAATCCAGACCTGAGCAGGTGATGATGGTACTTGGCATTGCTCTSCTCACTGTGTGCTAACCCTCTAATGTCTCCATTAATTGACTCTTAAAATGTGTTTTATATTCTGTACATGTATGAAGAATTAACCATTCCATAAAAAAGAGAATGTTGCTGCCGCTGCCTTGAAGGAGAGAGCCTGGAGCTGAGTCTCACTGTGTGTGGGCAGGCTTGACACACTTTATATCAGATTGCTGTAGATGGGCTGCGTTTGGCAGTAACTCTTTTTGCAGATACTAGTAGTACCCTGAGCAACTAATTCAGCTCTACATAAGTGTAAAATAGGGGGGATAATCTGTAGCTTTGTTCTGGTGTTGTGTGTTGGGGAAAAAAAAAAAGCACAAAATGACCAAACCGAGCAAGCACAAGGACCAAACCCTGCAGTGGGAGGTTCTACCCATCTCTCTCAAAAGGTTCTACCCATCTCTCTCAAAATGCCTAATGTGTAGGCATTACTGTTATTCAAAGAATGGTTATGTACAGCTAGAGCTGCTGTTTCTTGCTAGAAGAATTCCTGTCCTCCAAAGGAAATGTAGGAGCCTGTTTAGATGTGTCTGAGACAGGGTCTGGCTGGCTGGCTTGGCCATCATAACCATGTTGGTTTCCTCTGTTAGTTAAAACACAGTTACCCCTCAAAAGCCCTTCTCTGCTTTGCCACGTGTTTCTACCAGATTTCTTTGCAGTTTTCCCATGTCCAATAGTTTTAAGAAATATTTGCTATTCCTAGATAAAAACATTTTATGAAGAACATTTACACCTCGATGATGAAATTCGCTACATCTTAGAGGGATCTGGCTATTTTGATGTTCGAGACAAGGATGACAAATGGATTCGGATTTCCATGGAAAAAGGAGACATGATAACCCTCCCTGCTGGCATTTATCACCGATTTACACTGGATGAGAACGTATGTTGTTGTAGATTACCGTAAATTTTGATGACAAATCCATGTGAGTGTATATCACATTAGTAACTGCATGCCCTGAGACTTGCAGTTCATTAGCAAAACATATTAAATATGAAGGAGGAGAATGAAAAATACTAAATAATTCACAGCATCTGAACCTTTCATCTCCAGGTCACAAATCCTGCTTTTCCTTGTCAGCTGTAACTGTAAGTCATTTCCACGTGATATCTGGGGCATATCAGGCCTTGGACTGTCCCTCCCACAATTGCCCCAGCTGTCAGCTGAGGTGGACAAGGTGCAGATGGATCCTTCTGTGTTGCCTTGTTGTGTATTTTTGTGGAGATAGAAGAGCATGTCTGTGCCCAGCAGTTGACATTTTTCACAAGTGTTAAATTCACCTTCRGGGAAACAAGGATTTAAGGGTCCAGAGCCACTGCTTGCAACTGCTGTGTGCTAGGCTGGATGCTGACTTCATAGGAGGTGACCTCCTTTGGGAAGGTATTTTTGTCATGGAGCATGAGATTGGCACTCACAGTCCTGATCTGTGTTTCTGTTCTCGTGGGCTTTTACAAACATGTTTGTAACCTCAGAATTAGCCCTGCAAAATGGGGAAATATTCGCTGTCTCCTGTGTGGCAAAAATCACATCTCTGGTGAAGCCTTGAAAATGGTACTGTTTTGAATCAGCTGTCTGATAGCAGTATTGATACCTGTGAGAAAGGGAGATGCTGCTTTGGTGAAAAACCTGACTTTTCCCATCTGTAGCCTGAGATCCACAGCGAATAAGCTGTATTTACTATTTTAATACTTTTTCTTTATGCAGACAAAATRTAAGGGGTTATGGTTGAATCCCCAYRAAGTCTTAAATGTTTCTCTACTTCAGGAGCTTAAATCCAAAAGTGCCATCTTCAAAGTAAAATCTTCAGGTGCTTCTAGACCTTTGCATTTGGCAACTAAGTTCTTTTGGTACCTAACTTTATTTTTACMATTTCTAAACACTTGGGTGTGGGATAATAATCTGTCTGTGTTTTACAGAACCGATAGGGTCCAAATCTGTAGCATAGTGGACAGGAGAGTTTCCTTCCTTCCATGTTTGGAGCACTTCTGCAGGATGTAAAATCCCATTTTCTGCTGCCACAGCTGTACYTTGCAGCAGGCATACTTTTGGTTAGCTGGTGTCAGAGGCTGTTGAAAAGAGGAGACTTCCCTTCCTGTAATCATTATTTTTTGGGTAGTTCATCACTTCCCATTCAGTTTTTATGGCTCTGAYTTCAAAGTTCCTGGTATTCCCCAAAAGCATTGTGTAGACATCCAGGGTACTCTGGTTGCTGCTGTGTAACTAAGAAAATAGGATTTAAATGCTGCACTGCTGAGTATTGTGGGTCCAGTGCAAAAGATTTGCTTAAGACAGGATATTTTTGGCTTCTTTAAAATGGGGAGAGGTGCTGCTCCTGCCCAAACTGGAGGCCCTGATCATGACACAATTTATCACCACACTGGTGAYAGAGTCTTCCAGTGCAGGCACTGGGAACAGTAACAGCAGTATAGGGGTATAATTTTCCAGACTGTGTGAAGCTTTCAGTCCACCATGGAATAGTTTCAAAAATTTCTGTGGAAGTGCAAATGAAGCCTTAAYTTTGGAATGAAGATCCCTTGAAAAGGAGCTCTTAAATTTTTTGTTACTTCTTGTTCTTTGACAGAATTATGTGAAGGCAATGAGGCTGTTTGTTGGMGAGCCCGTCTGGACAGCGTACAACAGGCCGGCTGATGATTTTCCTGCTCGGAAACAGTACATGAAGTTTTTGGCTGATGAAGCAGAGTAATGGTGCCTCAGACCTGACAGGTGGAACATCCTGGAGCCCCATGAGAATAAATGYGCCTTGTGTCTTTTCACTGATTAAACTTGGATATGCATAGAAAATTGGAATCACAGAATCATAGAAAAAAATAGATTGAAAGGTGATTTGGAGATAATTTAGTCCAACCTGTGAATTACTGTGCCAGCTGTAAAGCTAGACCAAGTTGCTCAAGACCCTGAAGTTTGGAAACCTCTGGTGGTGGAGGTCCCACAGCCTGTCTGGGTGCCTGTTCCAGCACTTAGCTGCTCCCATAGCCGAGCATTTGTTCTTCATGCCCAGCTCCCTGGTTGCAGTTTGCAGTTGTCTGTTGCCCTTTCACTGCATGTCTGAGGAGTCTGGCTCTGTCTTCTTCACAATCCCTGCTCTAGTATGAAACTGTAGCTGGGTCTCCTCTGAGCCTTCCCCTCTCCAGGCTGCACAAACCAGTGCCCTTGGCTGGGCTCTTCTGTTAAATAAGATGTTCAGCACATTTTGCTCAAGTTCTGGTGACTGAGGAATGTCACTTGTAATGACCTGACAGTTAAGCTTGAACCACTGTTTTATGCCGAATAGACCCAAGATTCTTCATCCACGMAGTAGTTTGTGCCTCAGTCAGRCYAKGAGCCTTGCTGGAGTCAGGYRAATGGCRCCTGTGGTGTCCYCTCTGCCACAGAGCCAGTCAYTGCCCCTTGRGGGGCAGTGGGTGTCAAGCAGAACGTGCTCTTGGTGAACTGGCATTGACTGGTTGTTCCCCATCACCTGGTATTTCTYGTACCTGGAACACCTTCCAAAATGGCTCATCCTGTAACATTGCTGGGGACTGAAGCGAGGCTGGGCAGCCTGCAGTTCCCCAGATCTTCTTTTGTGCCTTTTTGAAGGTGGCAGTATTATTTGCCTTTTTCCACTCAAAAAGGTTTTCCTGATCTCTGCGACCTTTCAAAKATGCCAGCAGCCTTGCAGTGACGTAAGCTAGTTGCATTTACATTTGCTCAGGAATCCATTTTCTAACCCTTTTTTACCTTGGTATTTGTGGCAGGTAGAATTGCAAGAGGTGGGCTACATTAATATTAATTTTCCTCAGAATCCATGCTAATGAACTATGTAGGATTCTGGTTTTAATTAAAGAAAATAAACCCTGCTTCATTCTTGTCTAAAAWTGTTCATAAGATAAATTTGCATAATCGGCATTTTAGTATGCAACTTTCCAATTTCTGCCCTGGTACATAAATCTGTGATTTTCTTGGTAAAATGTAGCAATTTGCTCTTGAGTTATTAATAAAATTACTTTGACCTGGGTACGTTGCTTTTTTGTTTTGTTTTTTATTCCTTGTGCTAACTTTTAAGACATTGAACTTCAGGGTTGCTGAAATTGTTAATCAGCTTCTATTCTTGTGCTGGCACTGATTTGTTCTGTAACATGGGACAAATCARTGACTGTATGTGACAGTTTCTTGAGCTGTGAGAGGGAGAAGTGTAGGCTTAGGCATGCTCGGCCTGTTTTGAGATTCTTTGTGGTTACACAGGACATGGAGCTCCTCAGCAATGAGCACCAGAACATTTTGGGATGAATGTGCCCTTCACAATGATGRATTGTGTCAGCTGGGCAGATGTGCTCCTCGCTCCAGCTCTCAGTGGATGATGAGCTGATTGCAGCCTGTGTGCTGATTTCAGCCAGATCCAATACAAGCTCCTGCCTTGTAGTCTCCTAAACAGACAGGTTGAAGGAGGTTGAAACGGCCCTACCTGGATCTTCCTAATGTCAACTGATGGGTAATTGAAATTCCCCACTGTTCTTCCTGCGAGTGTGTGCACAGCCCTTCTTTMGTAGGTAACTGTTTCCCTCACTCTRTAGCACTGTTACTGTTAACCATTCTGGTGTTTTATTTCTTCAAGTGTTTCTGAAAGTGAAGTTGCAATTTTGAAGCAAAAATTGTACTAAACTTAAAAGTTGGAAAAGGTGAATAAACAAGTCATGTTTCCTGGGGTTTGAGTTGCAAGCTAGATGAGATCTAGGGACACAGCTGACCTTTTCAGTCTGCCCGTGTGTGCTCCGTTTATGGGAGGGGGTGCAGGCACAACCCATGCTTGCAAAATGCAAACCCACCCAGCTTTSCATGCAGCTGGGACTGGCTTTTGTGCCGTGGTCCATAAGCCTGTCTGAAGAATCGGTGTTAGGAGCAGATAGGAAGTTTAGCTGTAGTCAGACACACGTGTGGAGGCTGTGCTGTGACATGTGCCTCACTGGGTCAGGGGTTTGTGTGCCACTTGTCTGGAGGGAGCACTTGAATGTCCTCTTGCACAGCAGACTGGGGCTTCATGGTCCCAGAACAAACTCTGGGGATTTTTCAAGGTACAGCTACAGGAATAAATGACAGTTACTGCCTGCAGCAGGTTTTATTCCTTTGATTTATATGCCACAGAAAATTGAGTTTCTGAATGTAAAGTAAAATGACTGCTTTCTCCTGGTGCTGGTATCCARTCTAATTCATCCCCTTCTGCTTTTGTTTCTTCTTTTTAACAGAAGCCAAGGTGAGACTGTTCATTCCCCCTGTGGGCTTTTTGCTTTGATCTCTCTCTGCAAAAGGAGAGGTGGAGGCAGCAGTCTGGGCCCTCAGGAACCCCCACTTACAGAAAGCCATCCCCTAACAGTCTGGGGGAGYGACAGGAGGAGAGAGCAGGTAGAGCATTCACCTCGGGAGAGATTTACAGTTTGGAGGCAGTGATGAGGGATGGACAGTAAAGCGGCTGCCCACAGCAATTGCTATCAGCAGCTCGCTGATGTAGGATGTGACCTGGGAAGCAGGACTGAGCCACCTTGTTTTGTTGCCTCTCTGGAGGAATATATACACCCAGTACAGCTCCCATCTCCTGGCTGTCAAAATAACACACGATCACCCCRCTGAAGATCGTTCATCATTTTCATAGCACAATGCATTCTGCTGCTGAGAGGTGGCGGGGGTGTGGGGGTCTGGCTGTCAACACTTCGGAGTCCGTGCCCTTTAGTGTTATAGGTGTCTTTGAAAGGGTGAAAGCTTTGCACTCTCAAAGTGGTTTTTGTCAGCCAGGAAAAAAGCAATTTGGGGCTGGTATAAAGATTCCACACCTGCAAAGAGGTTATGTGGGAGATTACAGTGGGAGGAAACAGCTGGGCTGAAAAAAATGTTCATATTAATAGAAAACATTCCAGAAAGTGGAGAGATGGGAAGGAGAGCATGCCATTCCTTCAGATGAAAAATGCAGTTTATTTTCATCATGATTTTTGTGATTTATTCTTTCTCTTTCCCCCTCCCCCCCCCTCCCCCCACCTAAAAGTGGAAAGTGAAATTGATTTTTGGTCCAAAAACATGGTTCTGTTTTACCACAGCTAGTGGAAAATCTGGGTATATTGATGTAGTATAGAAATTCATGTAAGTAGTTCCAGCAGCATCATATTGGCAGCATTAACTTAGGCATGGGAAATACTTCAGCTCCTCCAGCTTTAGAATAAAAAAATAAAAAAGGAGAAATGGTACCAAATTCAGATGCTTAAAGATAGTTTTTTTGTTACCTGTGTATTATTTTCTTCTTTAATTCAACTTTGCCCAAAGTGGCATATATCCCATTTTCTCATTAACATCTTGAGAGAGCTTTTCTGAAGGGGCCTCAGTGCAAACTGTGGATGAACAGTAGGATTTTTAATAATTTAGGTGGGCAAACTGGTGGCTGCACTCCCTCATTATATGTCCTGGAGCAAGTTTCTTTGGCTGGATTTTTTAATGAAAAGACATTTCACAGCCAGTTGGTAGTTAACTAGTAACATCCATRGGGGCCTAAAAATAGGTGAAGGAAGTGCTGCTGGTGGTGGGTGTCTCGCCCTGGGCTGCAGAGAGCAGGCGCTGTGCTGCTGCCTGCAGCTGTGGGAGCTGCCAGCTGCCTGTCCTGGCTGMTGAGCTTGACAAGGATAAATCCTCATGTACTCAGGGCATCGGGTCCTACTGGCAGAACAGGCRCTCTCCTGCCAGGTTTCTGGTTCCAGGATTTAGTTTGAAGTAGGAACTTATGAGAAGGGACAGTTTCCTGACAAAGGCAATCTTTTAATATCAGTTGGCAAGCACCAGTGCACATAAAGATGACAATGCCAGCTGAGAGCTGCTTTGAAGAATGTTTCCTTGTAGCCAAATCGTGGATTTAGGTATTTGGCCAGGCTGTAGACCTGACTTGTGCTATGCTTGAACATGACATTATCTGTGAGTCTTTCCTGAGAAAATGATAGAAATTCTCAGWTTCCCTCCCCGCTCCCCAAAATAGGGCAGGAAGTGTGAGAATAGGGTCACTGCCAGTTGTCTTCTATTTCCTGAAGCCAAATAAGCATATAAACTCTTTGGGGGATGAATTAGTGTTACAGTTTAAATATTCCTGGCTCAAAGATCCAGATTTGATCTGATTTGCTGTACTCATTGTGATTTTACAGCTTGATTCCCAAAACATTTTGTGTGGTTGCAAAAAGGTAATACTCTGCTATACCTGCAATTTGAAAAACCTATTTTCATGCTACTGAGCCACTAGCTCTCATTACTTATTATCTGTATAAATACCCAGATTAAGGCAAAGAAGCAAAATTTCACAAACCAAAATGCTTGGGGAAAGATTCAGCAAATAAAGGACTATGAATCTTTTTCAATTCTGGCCTCCCCTGCTGCAGTTCTCTCTGGGATACCTGCATTAATTTTGTTTCATTCTCTATGCGACTTCTCAGGGTACCAATTAAAAACTGTTGTGCCTGTCAATATGGGCTGGTAGAAAATTGGGCTAGGTATGCCCTGAGACTGCCTTTGGTCACAGACAGAGCCCAGAGCAGCCAAGCTGATCTCTGGGCTCGGGTTACCCCTGTGATCACAGCATTTGAGCTGGGAGAATTTGATTTGGGTCTACCCTCAGGCTTATTTTTTTCCCCAAATGATTCAAGCAACTTAAAGCTGACCTGCTGTTGATGGAAAAGAGGCGAGCTGTCCTTGGTGATGCTGTAACAAAACAAAGTGGTGGGGCATTAACCAAGTGGTGGCCGGGTTAGGCACAGGCTGCTGCCCCAGCCCTGGTGGGGGCTCAGTCCTGCTGCCTGTCATTGGAGTCTGTCCCTGAATTTGAAGTACTTGCTCACATCTTGTGTTTCCAATAGTGGGGTTCTTTTTTTTTTTTTTTTTTTTGGGGCGGGGGGGAAGAGGGAATTGTTGTCGTGGGGTTCTTTTAATAAACAGCTCTAGTTCTGCATCTCTTTAATTCAGTATTTTCCATTTAGCACTGACAGTTGTGACAGTTTTTCAAAGCTGAAGAGAAACTTTCCCCCCCCTTCCTTCCTTGCCTCAAAAAAGTAACATCCTTGTGGGAAAATTATAAGTCCTTGCTATCATTCAGGTGGTTTCATTTTAATGACTCTCATACATAATAAACATCTGCAGATGACTGCCCAAATCTAGGACAGAAAATCTAGGCGTTGATCCAGGTTTGGAAAGACAGCACCTAGGTCCTTCTCCCCATCCATACCTTTCTCTTCCTCCCTAAGACCAGGGCTGTGACTATCTCTCACACCTTATGAAGATGAGGATCTTTAAATGTGTTATTCCCAAACTGGCTGGGAGAGCTAGGTGGGAAAGCAGCTTTCTGCTACCATTTCCTGAAAGTTAGTGCAGGAGCTTGTTTGCATTCAGCACTACAGAACTGCTGTTCAAATGACAGAAAACTCTGGGCATGTTCCTACTTTGCAAGGTACTTGTAAGATAATTTCCACCTCATTGTTTTATTAAGTGGGTAGAAAGCTGGGTGGAAGAGGTGGATGGCATCTTTCTTTGAATTCTTGTTATAGGTGTGAGCTGCTGGATAAATTCACCTTGTTCCAACACCTTTGGTTTCCCTGGCCTCCTCTCAGGACAGCAGCAATATGGGTTGCAACCTGAGCAACCTCAGAGAAGCTRTCCCTGCCTGCTGTGGTTCTGCCTATCTGAAATACATTTGCATCTGTATTTGATGTTTCACTCCCATTTTTTCACGTTGCTTGGTTGCAAGTTGAAGCAGTGAGAGAATGTGTTGTTCTCACTGCAGCTGGTGATGGCAGTACCAYGCATCCTGCACTCTTTCGGGGGGCTCCTGCACACGTGGGATTGAGCACATCAGCTGACACTCAAATGAGAGAGACGTGACTTAGCTGTGCACACAAATCATACCCCGCTTATCCCCCTCTCTGACTGGGTTAGCAAAACACCCGCAGCAAAGGCTTCACAGGGGCATTGTCTGTCTGCACTGTCTGCTTCTTACTAGGCCTGCAGTGCAGAAAACCCAGCAGCCCACCCAGGCAGGGTGGCAATTCCCAGCACATCCTTGTCTTGAGAGCCTCAGGATGAAGATGTAGCTGAAGAGGGTGTTTGCTGGCTTATTGAGTTTTTCCACCAGGTCAGTGAGCTCATGAGAGCACTCCTGCTGACATGAAGGATGGGCAGGTGAAGGAATGGCCATCCTTTCCAGYACACTGCTTGAAGTCGTTTTGGAGTCTCATGAACATCTGCACATRCCTTTGGGGAACACTTAATGTGTCCAGTCCAAAAAATGAGATGCCAGTCTCAGGAAAACATCAATGACCAGCTGGTGAGGGGATGCCATTGTCACCTGAACTGCAGTTAGGTACTAGAAATGGGAGATGATAGACTCGAGTTCTTTCGAGGATCAGGGTCCCTGTGTATAATGTAATTATCTGAATGTTTGAAGTACAGCTTCTTTGCTCCTTTTTTAATAAAAGTGGAAATTTAAATGCAAAACTTCTRTTAAGGCACATTAAGTTTTAAGATATGAATACAACAATCAGCTCATTCAGACTTTGCTTTCTACAGCTTTTCTCACTTAGCCAGATGACATATGCATGCTGTGTTTTAGAACTGAGCTCTGCCCTCATTTACACCAGGAACCCTCATTAAATTTGGCTGAATTCATTAAATTTAACAGGATTGTGTGGTGTAATTAATGTTTTGAGGACAAAGTTTTTCCTTAGCCTTAATGCTTTAACATTATATAGAGCATTCAGATGTATAACGGGCAGAATATAGGGAAGTCAAACACATGACTTGTATGTTTGTTAAATCCAAGCCATAAAGTGACACTGACAATCTTTCCTGCATTTCATAAACAGTTAACAATTTGCATACATCCAGCAGTGATAATATGCTTTTGCATTTAAATTTTAATTATTCTGCAAGTCTACCAGGATGTCACTTGTTTAATGGCCCACTGAGCTTAGAGGTCACCCAGCCCAAGTCTCCTCTAATGGCATTTTTATCTGAGTGAAAGCTTCTACTAATAAGAACATAGCAAACATGCTGAAGTGAGACCTATGTACTAATACACATGAATTAGAATGTAGAGAAATTGGGAGAAACGGGGATTATGTTTTCAGAATGTTTCTTTTTTAATGGTTATTTAACTCTGACCAGGATAATAAATTTTTATTCCCTGCTGATCAGAACATAGATTGTCATTTGCATGTGCAGTATGAGGCACTACTGAATCAGAAAGCTTTTTACTTCAGTTGTAAAGAGGCAAGTGGCTGCAGCATGCTGGAGGATGATGGATCATGCTACTTTCATTTAGCATTGAAACAGACAAATGAACCTCTCTGAAAGGTGACAGTAATTATAACATTTCAGCTAAATGTGTGTGGATCTCTGTTGTGTTTATTATTTTACATATTACTGTAAAAAATTTAGTGGGAATTACAGATAGCTTGGGTTGGAAAGGACCTTTGAAGATCATCTAGTCCAACCCTCTCCCAAGGGTAAGGATACCTTCCACTAAAACAGGCTGCTCTTATCCAGCCTTTGTCAAGAGCACATCCAAGGATGGGGAGTCTCTCTGGCCAAATTATTCCAGTGCCTAGAATAGTATAGATAGAAGAATAGTATTTTCCTKATGCCCAATCTAAAGCCACCCTCTTTTAGTTTAAAACTGTTGCCCCTTGTCCTATCACAGCATGTCCTGGTAAATTGTTCATTGCTCTCAAACTTTGAGAACAATGGTCATCACATACCAGGAGTTTTTATCTCCAGAAACCCCATACCCAAGAAAAGGGACCTATGCTGGAGAAAATACAGGACTAGAATAACTTGAGTACAGTAACATACCTGATCAGCTGTAATAAACAGAAAACTGCAGTGATTTCAACTCAGTTATCAATGTAAACTGAGAATCTGTCCAATTACTGTTGAACTTAGTCTAAAATCCTAGCAGCATTTAAAACAAATGTAAAACCTCATAAAGAATAATGCCAATGTAACTACTTTTAACTTGCTAYTTTAATACTCACTAAAGTTATGTAAATGGTGCCTAAGCCCAGCTGAAGCAGATGGTGCTGAATATTTCATTTTTGAGTTTAGTAGTGGTACCTTAGGAGAAGTCTACCCAAGTGCTGCACCAGTTTAATTCAGATCCAGCTGTGCAACCTAGAGGCCAAGTCAGAAAACAGAAATACCAACTGCTTTAGTATTTTTTTCAGTTCATGTTTTTCAGTGGTACATAACTAGCTGTTGTTTCAGTGTACAAGTATGACCTGTCAAACAGAAATATAATGCAAATATGGAGCAAATTCTGTGTAAGCCATAGGCTTTTGTCTTTTCAGATGACCAGTAACTTTGAAGCAACCTTATCTCTTTGCATGTCTAGACTGCAGAAGTCTTCAAACAACCTGGTTTTTGASGAAAACTATTTGGCCCCTGTACAGTATCTCCAGATGGACAAGCATAAAAATGAGTTATTGGTTACTGAAAAATACAGGTGGGGGCATTTAAAGAGTGAGAATTGATGGATACGGTATTAAAAAATGAAACACAATTGTCCCATGGCAGTAATTAATGACAAGAAACTAGTCCAATTGCTAAACATTAAATCTCAAAACAATAAAACCCCTCTAGGAACAGATGTATATATTGTGTTCATGTACAAGTGGGAGTATCTGTATTGAATCTTTACAATACAGATGAAGGAATAATGTGGGCAGAGTTCTGAAATACACTGATATCACAGCAATATTGTGATTCCAAAAATCTCTATTCTGAGGGACAAAATCACTATATGCTGATACTGTTGCATCACTGAGAACTGCCTTGTGTCCTGAACCTCATTTAATTCCACTCTGTGTGGCCTCACCCGTAGATACCTCTGCCTCAGACGCTGCATGATTTTCCCTGGGACATACGCTGTGCACAATGTTTTTGCTTGATAATAGGAAAGGAGAGGAACTAAGCTGAAATGGGTTGTGTTTCCCTTCCACCTGCAGTGCTCCTTTCTCTACCCAGCAGAATGCCAGAGTGGAGCAGCTTTGCAGAATTCACATTTTAATCTGAAAGATTCAGCAGCAAGACAAAACCAAGGAGGTACAAGAAGACCATTTAGTCCAGTCCCTCCTGCTGTGGGAAACTGATACTGTGCAGGATTGTGCCACTCCCTCATTGTGCTCTCTGGATATGTCCCTGTGCAACTGGGACTTGGACCAGATGGCCTCCAACTCTTCCTCCCAACCTCAGCCATCCTGTGACACTGAATGGTGGTTATTGTGCAGCCTTCTCTGATAGCCATGGACACACAAAGACGTAATACTCAGGAGTCTGATGGGGACAAAAGGAGACACACACAGGAGAAGCAGATGAAGACAGATGCATTCAGAATTTCCATAACACACAGACTGATACGCTGTCAATAACTCTTAGCTGATGAAGTAAGCTCGTGGCTTGCTCATTGACTACTGAAAAACCATCAAGACAGTAGGTTAAATTCAGTTTTTCTTATAAAAGAATCTGGGTAGTTGATTGTATATATACATATATATATATATACACATATAGGCATACAGACATATATATATATTTATATATACACACACGCACATGCAGATATTACAGTGCACTGTAATGGAAAGTAACTGGATAGTAGGGCCTGGACCTGTAGGGCCTGGCTCCAGGTCAGCAGAGTCTTTGCAATGACAGGCCTGTTAGAGATGACAGGTTCTGTAGTAATGCCACTGAATATTCACAATTGAATAGATTTTATTTCACATTTACACATTAGCAAGAGTATATACAATTTAAAAAATCAGCTTTGCTGGAAAGAATTAGTTGGAAATGATTCATCCTAGCTTGAGACACTGAGTATTAAAGCTATCACCCTCTTTGATAGCTACAGCCTCTAGAAGTGCCTGCTTCTTCTGCATACTGCGAGATGACTCCAGTTCATACATAGTAGTCAGGTTGAAGAGGACACTCTCGTGTAGGTAGTGTTTAGGGTCCTGCTGAACCATTCCTTCCAACTGCCGGAGGGAATCCTTCAGTTTTCCCAGGTAAAGAAGACAAACAGCAGCATTGTTGTTAGCCTAGTGAAAAACATATTGTAAATAAATAGTGTTTATAAATACACATGTATATATATATATATATATATATGTATGTATGTATTTACAAGTGATGAGAGAGAAGGAAAAGAAGACGTCTAGCATCTGCAGTTCCAACATATTTATTGTATGCTAAGAATTACTATTCTGCACGTGTCTGCAAAATCAAAATACATTATCAGTTACACAATGCTATCCTTTTCTTATGATTCTCAAGATTTACCCTCTGCCAACAGGACCTGCTGGCTTCTAAAGAGCTGAAACTCTAAAAGACAGACACTAAAATGAAATCTAAATAGTATAGGCCATTAGTCAGTTAATTCTGAAAGCTAGTTGAAAAAAATTTCAGAAACCATGTGAGTCTCTACCTGCAATCATTTTCACACATTTTTAAAAACAATTACTTCACTTTATTCTCTGAAGTGTTTTTCTCTCTAGCTTACACGTCAACAAAAGCAATAGTACGGTATTTGCTTATCACAGAGGCATCTACAGTGGACTTCAAGTAAATCCAGCAGATAGGGCRGTCTAAATACATCATAAATGATAAAGTCAGGTTCCATTTCCTTTACCACATGAAACATGTTTTATGAGTTACTGAAAGATTCCAGCAGTACAAAGTYATATAACATGTTTAGCAGCAGAAACTTCCATATTTTCTGAAAAGTGCAGATAAAGTAAGAACATGGCCTTTTAGAAAAAAAAAAAAAATTCTGTCCATTCAGGAAACCTTACTAATATTGTGTGATTTGTAATACATACTATTTTACAGCCTGAAATATGATGCAATACATGTGCTCCTTAAACACAGTCCCTTCAGTCTGTAAATGGCCTTGGCTCAGATTACTAGGGGTCTGACTTSTTAGGAACACTCTTATATGAAAACATACACTGAAACATGCCAGGTGTAGAAAACCCAAAGGTAAATAAACAGCTCTTTGATCTYCACTTATGACAGGAACCCAAGGCTCTGATATGCAACGTGTTAAAAATGTCATGCTTAAAATTATAATATCCCTTCAATGTTGTGTGAAATCAAGTTAATTTTATACATGTTGGCAGCTGCCATTTCTTTTTCTGACATGCAAGTCTATGCTAAAAGCAGTGAGTGCAAAAAAAAATGCTTTTGCCTTCGCAAAACAAGAGCGTCTCGGAATTTCTACATGCATGCCTAAGTATTYATGCCCTTCATATAGACTGGTTCTTAATTTCCCATCCCATTTTCCATCTTACCCTTAAATGTACTGAAAACCCTTTGGCACACATGSCACATCCAATTTTTCTATAGAGCTCTGAGCATACTCTGGGTACTAATTAAATCCATGCATGAARTATTATGAGAATAATTTATGTGTTCATTTTATATGTAGCAATTTGAAGATTTACCACAGCATTTGATGGGTCGATCCTTAAAATTTCTGTGAAAAATCGATGAGCTTCTGCAAAATTATTCTGACCAAGGTGGAGAAATGCTCTRGAAAGTAAGTGACATAAATGAGTTCTCCTCAAAATCCCAAGGTAATAATACATTTAAAAAAGAATGGACACCATTTTTTATTTTTCCTGTTACAGATATGAGACTTTCTGACATTTGTTCTTCACAGTGTGAAGGAGACACTGATTTACAGACAAATGGAATGACAACTTCGATCATTCAGCTATAATATTTTCTGCCTACCAAATAATTTAAATGAAGATACTCTCTTCCTAGAATTATTTCTCTTCATGAAATTAGCCATATCATTTTCAGAGCACTTTTGAATAGTATCCTAAATATATTAAGCTAATGTGCTAACCATTGCAAAGTGTGTCCCGCATCACAGAGCTTGATTTACTACAGCGTATTCAAGCATCCTCCAAAGCTACTGGGTGGTACTTTCCTGGCAGATCTGACTGTAGGGTAACTGCCCAAAATAACTTCTCCTCTCCTAAGAGTTATTTATGCAAAAGTATATTGAAAAACACAGTGAAAATATGCAGTGCCTGGAAGAATGAGAAAAAGCTTTGTAAAATCAACTGAAGGATTGAAGATACAATGCAGGATAACTGTACCAAGTTACAGAGATCTCCTGAGTCTGTATGCCATTCAATCTTACTTATGACAGATGAAGTCACATAAAAGAGAGAAAGAGAACAGGATTTTCTCAAGGGTAGTTTAATGATCACCTTGCATACTTTGTAAAACTACATTTTAAGAAGTTTTATTTAGGTATGAAATTATCTACCTGTTCATTAAAACCATAATTTGGCTCTGTAGTCCCTCCAATTTGTGAGTCACTTTCTCAACGTCTTGAAAGTATTTTTCTGCAGTTTTTATATCTCCAATCTAGACAGAAAAACCATAAGTACGTTACCACAGTAAGAAGGAAAAGAGATACATCTTGATTATATCTTGTAAGGACACAAAAACATATATAACAAATCCATTATCACTCTTTTCACATCAAGGTGAGTGGGTAACACCTGTTACCAAACAATGTATCTGAAGAGCCCCATTAAGGTAATGAAAAGCACCCCAAAAGCATGTGCAGTTTGCCTAAGGCAGTTTCTCAGTGACTGTAGGGCAGGGAGGCCCYACATCCTCCTTTGGTTCTTTTGTTGTAACTAACTCCACAGTTCAAAAAAGGAGCTGAAAATGAGAGAGGGTCAGAGTTACTTGGGTCAATGTTACTTCACAGGAAGGGAAAACAGACACCAGTGGCCTCGTAGTTGGCAYAGGACCCATACCTGGCTAACCCACAGCCTCTGGATCATAGCCAGGGGCCACAGGGTGTCTTCAGTGTATCACACCACATGTCAGAAAAAAAACTCCAGTGCAATGGGCCACTGAGGATATTGGGAAGATGGTCCATTTGCAGATTAAGATGCACCAATGAGTGTGTCCAGCAGGATGAAGGAATGAGAGATTTGAAAGCTGGCATAAAGAAGTACAGATTAAATGGGGTGGGGTGGAATGGGGAAGGGGTTTTCACCCRAAGATAGACCACAAACATTGCTCTTTGAGATTAAAAAAAATACCTGAGGGAGGCCACTTATTTGGAAAATAAGTTAGCAGTGTATTTTTCAGGCTGGAGAGATGGAAGAAGACTTACTGCTGGGTAAAATAAATCTATCAGAATCTGTCAAAAGGAGTAAAATTAAACTAGTTCAGAAGCATAAAGCCATGGAAACCAGGCAGTTCTCAGGTGAGGAGATTCAAGGAGCCCTCAAGCGACCACTCATTTGTTTAAGAACAGGACAACACYATGAAAAATTTTTGTGACAAATGAGTTCAAGTTTTCTTAAAGCTCTCAGATGGTGGGTATTACACATCTGAGTCTTACTAGGAAACTTACTCCAGAACTCTTAAATTGCCCTAGTATTAGAAAATACATTCTATCTTATTGCACTTTATACATCAACTTTTTGTCCTGTCAATACTGGTCAGGGAGAATGTACAACTCCTCTTTTTTACAGTCTTTTGCATACTTGAAAACTTTTTCTTCCCCTTCTGGAATGAGAATCAATTTTCAGGCAAATCAGTATTTACCCCTTTCTCATAGATAATGCTTTCTGGATTCTCTACACTCTCTCCTGTTACTTCACATCCCCTCTGAATGCCCACGTAAGAGGTCCCAACAATCCAAGTCATCTCTCACCAGCAGTGAGAAGCAGGAATCACTTTCTGTTTCACATGTGAATATGAATTTTGCTTTTATGCAAAGTATCTGGAAGTCCAGTTTGTTTACCCTTGTATAGTTTTCTTACCCTCACCCTATCTCCTTTCTACAGAACGGTGCCTTGTTGCTTTCCCATTTTTTATTTGTGTATTACTTCCAGTCTTTGGTAGCATTTTGTCTTTGCTGTTTGAATCACAGCCAATTTAACATTTCAGTTTCTCAACTTGTCAAGATTATTTTGCATTCTGATCTTGCCCTTCATGGTGTCTGTACCACTCCCAGCTTGGCATCATCTGTACATTTTACAATCATGTTTCACATTTTATCATACAAGTACCTAACCAAAAATACAAACACTACAAACCCTGAAGACATCCTTGTGGAAAAGATCATCTAGCAAGTCCTTCTAGTCATCAGAAAATGACTTTCCAATGGCACATTTCAGAGACAGCAAACATCCATCTGATGGCTTCATCCAGATTTCTTCCCAATTTCCTTATGGGAGTATGACAGTGGCAGTACCCAAAGCCCTACTAACACCAGTAATACAACAGTATAACTAATATAACCACAAAAGATGTAAATGACCAAGAAAACAATTATATTTAACTAGAGGATAATGCTGGCAAAGTGTAAATGAATCTGTCCTGGAGTATTTTTAGTCTGCAAATTAGAAGGAATCCCTTAACCATGAGAATAATCAATTTCTAAAGCAAGCTATGAGTCTGCTCTCCTGGGAGCTTGATGAGTCCAAATCGAATATGTTTTGATACTAATCACACATTATTTGTGATCATGAATAGTTCTGATTTCTTAGCAGCATYTTGTATCTTCTCAGCAAACATGCAAATTCTTAAATCTCATTTTTCCAGTGGAGAGGAAACAGTTTACTTTTAAAAATTTTTTGGTGGGGAAGACCATTTAAAAGAAAGAATTACTTTTAATTCGTCATTAACATAATTCAACCAATTTAAAGTGGTCTTTATCACTTAATTTTCTTTAACTTAGTTCAGAAAGTATGACTTAAGTATCTAATAATAATTAGCACATCAAATAAAAATGAAGATTCTACTGTTAAACTAAAATAGTMATTTCCTCTAGCAAGGAGTCTCCARTMTGCTATGTGCTTAACTTTGTTGTCTGTCTGGAAACCAAGATTATTTTTCCTAAGTACTTCTCGAAATTTTTTATTGCTTTTAACTCTAATTTGCAGCAATCTATGGAAGAGGGTAAGGCCAGGAAGCTTTCTAAATTCTTCAATTTACTTATTCAAATGACAATTTTGGATAGGTTGGCCAGTGAGCACTACACAATATAATCCTAGAGACTAAAATATATTCACTGTTTCTCCATTTCATGTGAATTTCTRTTTTACAGGTCAGGTGACTGCTGACAGAATTACAGTCCTTGCGAAAATTTCTTTGTGATAGCCTCTGTCTTTTCCTCCATTCTGCACTTCCCTCATTCTCATTTCCCACTTTCTAAGGCAACAGCCAAACACCATACATCAATTCTAGACTTCCTTATGCTCCACTCACATGTGAAGTTAAAGGAGGTATGTTAGCTCAATTTAATTTAAAAACATAAATCACCCATAAAGGAAAGTTTTACAATGTTGCAAAGGGTTGCATTTTTTTTTTCCACTAAACTCCTGAATTACACTTTATTCTACATTATTGCTTTGTTTCATATGTGTGATGTCTSCTGTCAAACAGTATCTGTGACTGATACACAGCTGGAATCTGGCTGCCATATGCCTGTCTTGGTAAATATTCAAAGTTAGCAGCACAGTCTTAGGTTATTTGGGAATTACTACTTGTTTTTGAGAAGTTGTGATATTTGAATACAACAAAATTGCCTTCCCATTTTACCTGCAAGACATTTTATTTTTTTTCCAGAATGCCTTGTCAACAGTGCACACATACTACAGAGAGATCTTACCAAAATGATGATGCCCAGGACTGCAACACCTTTATCCTTCTTTAATTTGAGCTTCTTGCACACTGCCTGTTTCTCTTAATTTATCAAAATCATGCATCTGTTGCACCAGCACCCCCCGGACGAGCTGAAGATTTTGTCACACAAAAAGACAAGCCAAGCAATAAAACCTTATCTCCATAAGATATTAGAAGAAAAGAAAGCATTTGCATTTAGCAATGATTCTTTTTAACTTCCATCTACGTCACATGATAATACCAAGGACTCCTCATATCCCCTTTTGCTATGTCCAGATCTGACAGTAAGACCCCTAAGCACTGAACGCCTGTTGTGACAGCCAGCATTGTGTGATTTCAAATGACTCTGTAARTTATAGGAGATGCTGCCCTCATGGGAGTGAAAATTTGTCTGTAGCAAATGGAGCAACAAACAGACTTCAGGTGTGGTATCAGGGCAGAACTCTTGTCAGCAAGGCAGTGCCAGTAACACACCCAGTCATTTTCCCAGTAAGACCAGAACTATTAATAACTTATATTTCCTTTAGCATTTTGCGTATTTAAAGCACCATTCTTTAATATGCGTAATTACTATGTTCCCTATTTAGGTAATAATTAATGCATGCAGCCAATATCATAAAATTGCTCCATAGTGATGGAGATCCACTTTAAAGTAGAACTTTTAAAGAAGGACATGTCTACCAAACTGTGAAACCATGCTCCTGCTGCGAACTGAAAATCTGTAATTGAATKTGAATCATTCTATGATTTCAAGGAAACAATATTAATAATTACCTATTTAGAGCAAATTACTTTATTTCAATATAATTTTATAACAGGAATATCACACATAAGATCATTTGTAAATACCTGACGATTCAATAATTAGATTTATCATTAATAATATAAGTAAGTAGATAAGAGAGGAAAAGTTTGATATATCAGTATCAGAAATATGAAAGAACTGCAAAGAATTTGTGAGATACTAAAAATTTAAACAATCAGATAGCTCTTTAGATGCATCATTTTATGACAAACAAAAAGACATCTATTCTATTTTTACTTATCCTTCAATACAGTTACATGGACATTTATTATACTTGTACCATCCTGKTTTTTTTTGTAATGTGCTCTCCCCTGTCTTCTCAGGGATACAATCTGGACAAAAGAAGGACACGCTCAATCTTTTTCTAGATGAAGATGGCCGTTGTACAGTGTCACTGAGAGTTGTAATATRGTCTGAGACTGTGATACACGAGATTTTTAGTGAAATTCTGGTTCCCTGGGAGCTTTACCATTAGTTTCAGGGAAAGCAGAATATCACTTTTTGATTAAACTTCTAGCATAACCTTCTACAACATGTTCTATGTTTGCTAATGTAGTTTTAATACTATAGGTGCTTCACATTTCCTTATTTTATCTAACATGACATTGTAGGAGGATTTTTGTTTTGACCTCTACAACTTGACATGTGCTCTACAAAAATAACTATTGTTTTAAATGCAACAGTTATTCTCTACGTAGCTATCAACAGCAGTATTACCTAGCAAATTTAGAATGAAATGCATACCTGAAGGAAAATCCTTCCAATTCCACTSAGCAACTGAGGCTCTTGCTGTGGGTAATATTTGATGACGGTGTGGTAAGCATCTACAGCCAGCACATAGTCCTAAGGGTAAAAAGCACACAATCAGGTATATAAGCTCAGAATACCTCAACCTTTGTGTCACCTTCTTTGTAAAGATACATTCCAACAGAATTAAAGTATTTGCAACTTGTCATTGAGACAATTTCTATCAATCACTGTAAGCACTAGAGGCTGACTRCATTGGTCTTTTCTCAGTTAAACTGGAACTGCATACACAGGGGATCTTTTTTTCTTTTTATAACTGGATCACATTCGTTTTGTAACTAAATGCCACAAACTAAAACTCTGAACATTTACTCCTCATCTTAGATTATGGTGTAGGACAAAAGTCAAGYACCTTCTGTGTGACTGGGGGTATATGTACTTGAGAAGTGTCTCATGTTTAAGTATGTGTATAATTTACTTGGTTTTACAGACTATATTCCAAAGCTTTGTGAAGTGCCTGTGCACATGCTCTTGTGAAAAACATCATGTGACAGAAAATGCAATTCCTGCATTTTCAGATGACAAACTAGCACTAATACCAAGGGAAATAAGATGTTTTCCCTTCCTCCATCCAAACTGTCTGGCTTTTTAGTGCATTAAAGCCAGTAATCTAAACAGAAAATGGATTTGTACTAAGTAAGTAGAGGGCTGATTCTGATTTCCAGAAAGCTTTGCAAGTGACACCATGAAGGCCACACTAGCAGGGGGTAGATCTGATCTGCCTGCTCAAGATGGAGTGCCAGTGTACCCTCCAGCTAAGAACCAGTGACAGAAGATTAAACAAAACCATGGTCCCCTTTCCCACTGGAAGGAAATGCCCATGTGACTGGCTCCTGCAGTTCAGCTGCTTCATGGTTGAACTGCATTAATTCAATGACCTGAATTCATGAGCAGGACATGACTTTCAGAGGCTGGCGTAGCTGTTTTGCCAGGCAGAGGTGAGAGACACTGCCCGTGTTCTGTGCTGACTGAAGACAGGCTGTTGCTGTAGGAATATCCACAAACCCAGGGCTGTGCCAGCCTCAGCTGCCACAGYTTGGAGAAACAGGAGCAGAGAGAATGCCTGCCTTCCCTTACAAGGGCCAGGCCAAGCAAAGGCTGAGGACTCTGTGCTGTAACACTTTGGTGCTTCCAAACAGTCCTGCCCTTCAACTTAATACAAGAATTGTGGTGGACATTACAAAGCAAAAGACAACAGAGAATAATCTTTCAAAACTACACAGACATCTTGGGATCCTCTCTGCCCTACCATTTTTCTTGGTCAAATTATAGTASTCAAATAACTTGTCCCTAATGTGATCACAGCTGGTTGTTTTATTTCATCTCCTGCTTCTTCCTCCAGTCTGAGGAAGCAATGTTCCCTAGGTGTAATGAATTTCTCTTCCTGAGGATGCACTTACAAGGAGTAAACTCTGCATCTGGCTCTGAAGTCCTCAGCACAGGAGATACATGAACTTGTGGGAGCATGTCCAGAGGAGGGCAACAAAAACGGTCACAGAGCTGGAACACCTCTGAAGAAGAAAGGCTGAGAGAGCTGGAGAAGAGAAAGCTCTGGGGAGACCCCACTATAGCTTTTCAGTACCTGAAATGGGCTTATATATCAAGGCCTGTTGTGATAGGACAAGGGGTAATGGTCTTACACTAAAAAAGGGTTGATTTAGACTAGATATAAGGAATAAATTTTTTATAATGAGGGCAATGAAACACTGGACAAACTGCCCAAAGGGTGGATGCTCCATCCCTGGAAACATTCCAGCTCAGACTGGTTGGTGCTCCAAACAATCCAATCCAGTTCAAGATGTCCCAGTGCACAGGACAGGTAGGCTGGACTAGATGACCTTTAAAAGTCTGTTCTGACCCAAAYCATTTTATTTGAAGCACATTAATTGTTTCATACAAACAAGAAGTCAAGAAAAATCTTTGGAGTCTGATCTGTATATGAGGGAAATTACCGTCCTGTAATAGCAGGAGATGAGTTAAACAGGCCATGAAGCCCTCTGTAGGACGTTTCCTTTGCAAACAACTTGTATATTGTGGGTATAATGATTAATTCTGAACAAATAATTATTATTATTTAGAGTTTATTCCAATTCTTATGTGCCATGACTAGTTCACACTTATTATTGGTAATGAAAAGGGTTCAGAGAAAAACCAACATGCCATATACACAAATACATTTATTTAAATTCTGGTGTATTTAGCATTCAGGATTCAAATGTGATGAAATTAAAGCAACCACAATTTTCCACAAATTTATGAATTAGGAAAACTCAATTTTCATTGTAACAGCTCTCRGTAAAGGACTTAATTGATCATGGAGTACCACTGTGTTAGGCTAGCACAAAAACTTTGCAATAGGGACCCTTCGATCTATCTCTTCAGAGGAACCCCAGCCATCCATGTTGTACCTATTAATTCTTCTAAGAGTGTAATCTGTTAAATCTGAAGGATTGTCTATGACTGATTTTTATCCCTTCAAGCATCAAATATAGTCACTAGAGAAATAATTTCCTTGTATCAAATTCTCAGTGTCTTCCATTCTGTAGTCTAAAGCTGCTCCTTACTCAGTGCTCACTCTTGTGCACACTCTAAGGCTCTGGCTACACAAAAAAGACATGCAGCCCAACCATGAGGGATTGGGGCTCTGCAGTTACATCCCCAAACTGATGCAGAAACAAGTCCCAGGAGACCATGCAGCAAGTTGATAGAAAAGTGCTTCTGCCAGCTTCGTTTACAGCTTGGCATGAATGGATTGCAGAAAAGCCTCAGCCACAAGAAGCTGTAGGTGTGGGCAGTGTTTGCACAATCACAGCAGCACAGACTCCCTTGTGCCCATAGCAGCCGGCCATGGTAGCTCTAAGCCAAGTCTTAGAGCCCATGCTGCAGGAGCTTCATGGATTTGGCCTTGTCAGGCAAAGAAACCCTTCTCCTCTTCTGCACTCCTTATCTCCAGCACCATATGCATTACAACYCGGAGTACATAAACACTGAGAGGTCCTGAAATATGTGAGCAGAGAACATTACAGAGTCTATGCACTGTATTGGTGGACACTGTACCCTGTTTCTATATAACAGTACAGCACATCACATCTGTGCTTACCCACCCCATCTATCACAGGAATGGGACCCATTTCTTTCAGGAGATGACAAGAGACTAAATTATATATGTCCAAAGGCACCCCTAACTGTTGGCAAGGAGGCTTCACGATGAAACTGTGAAACATCATCATATCTAGGCTCACTTCTAAATACAACGTCATTTTGTAACTTAACCATGGATTCCACAGTGAAATTACTTCTCCCCATGCTATCATGAAAGCATTAGGAGATTTCTTGAATATCCTACATGTGATACAGGATGATACCATTGTATGATACAGGATGATATCATTGTATCATTGTGGTGMGTTATAGAGGCATCTTATCTGACAGTATCTTCTGATGGAGTACATTGTAAAAYAGATGAAACTTGGTCTCACTAAAGACTGTTGTCATTCAGTTTTGATAATGCAACATAATACAACAAAGATTGTCTGATGGAATGATAAATACACACTGCCTCTGAGGGGTGAAGTCTTGATTGATACAAGGTGTGGTCATGAGGAGTAAATTATATGTTAGCCAGTAAAAACCCCAGTGACTACAGTTTATAATCTTAAGCCTCAGAGATGGGGCTGACATATTGTCATGGTCTTTAATTTCAAAAGATTAAGAGACTTCCAGTTTTCCACACCTTTGTAAAAAAATCACAAAAGGACTGAAGTTACACTATTCATGATATGAATGAAAATTGACCTATTGTTTTATAACTGAATACCTATTTTATTATGAGAATTTGGGGCTAACATATGCTAATCCAAAATAGTTCTAGTAAGCCACTGGACCTACTTGCACAAAAATGGCGGCTGGGATATGTTTTTTCCTTTAATGCACCACAGTATAATTGTACTTCCTTTCATGCTCACTGCATTACACATTTTCATGTTTCTCTCATCACTACCTCAAGTACTTAATTAGAAATAAGCATAAGTGACAATGATGTGAGTACAGAGAATAACTTCAAGAAATCTTACACTAAAAATCTTAGTTATATGAAGTGTATAGTTCACAAATACTTTGTTTTGAGGAGAGAGGACAGTGATAACATCCTTCCTCTCTATCTAGTGTAGCTGTAGAAGCAGAGATTCACAGTGTTATGAATTCAGAGAGCTGTACTGCAGCACACATGCAAAAGACATGATGATTCATGCAGTCTTTCTCCTTTAAATCACAGAGGAACCAAAGTCCTCAGGCATCAGTCCCTTGTGTCAGTAGCACAAGCTGTTACCTCCTTCTTGGTACAGTTTTAATTGTATTATACCCAGATTAAAATAAATTCCAATGCTTTTGTTTTACAAAGGGCAAGTTCTACAAAAGCTAACACAACAATGAAGAAAACTAAAAAGCACAAAATGTGCTTTTAATTAGAGTGCATTTGTAATATAGATGGAAAATACTTAAGTGTTTATTCCTTAGAGAGATGAAAGTCTGGTAAGATAATGTCAAAAGCGATTTTAGCTCAGATGAAAAGAACTTAAGAAGTTTTTAAGACACTTCTATGGTAATTTAGTAAAGTGACAGGCATTTTGCATATAGACTTTTGAAATGAAGCAATGCACAACATCAGTTGCATGTTAAATTAATATTCCTCTCATGCTGCTGCATTCAGGATATGCTTTCATAGTGACTTAAGCATTCAGGATATGCTTCAATAGTGACTTAAGCCCACAGTTCTTGTAAATGGAAGTTTACAGTGAGAAGTTACAAGGTCTCCCCTTCCCTTCTTGCTGTGTTTCCACRTCTTTCCTAAAGTTGCCCCTTGTTCACAGGAAATGGGAAATCTGTTTGGTATCAGCTGATATGATTGAGATCCACCATTTCTTTGTCATTTGGTTAGGTCCAACTGTGGTGCACAGAAGGAAGGTAGAATCATAAAGAAAAGTTATACAAAGAAAAGGGGATGAACAGAAAATTATATTAAGACTGCCTTAAATTGCTACCAAACTTCACTGGTCACTGGGATAAAGGGACWCAGCAGGCAGAATTCAGTACCTAGTCCTGAATATGACACAGATAGTCCCAGGGTGTAGGAGACATGACTGATTTCCTGGTCCATTACAGGTTTCCTGCACAAGTGTGGGTTAATCACTTTGCGCTTCACACACTACCTCCAAAATAATATACCCCTCCATCTTAATAATTTAAGGAGATGTTTAACTATGAAACAAATGAGGCCATATTTAAAAAGGCAAAAATTATTGTTCTACATAAACAGAATTCTTTGATTCCGGTAAGTAATGCAAAAAAAGATATGACATGAAAAAAAAAAAAAACTAATTAAGAGTTGAGGACAACTAAAATAGATTTAAATAGTTATAAGGCCAACATCTAATCAAAGTGGGTTTTCTTAATTTTCAAGTGTCAATCCTGACAAGATTGTTCCCTGTTAGTTACTACTGTCGATTTTTGGCCAAAGAAAGAGTTCAGTAAGAAAAAGATAAGAAGTTTGGGTTTTTTTCATATCAAAGGAATATAATTTTACTTTAATAAATTATTATTATTATTGTTAATCTACTACTTCCACAAGGTATTCCATCACCTAACAGTACCTGGGGATCAGGCATAATGTTGCAATATTGTAAATGGTCACTAGATGGCAATAGATAGCATTGATGGAGAATAAAATCAGGTTTTTTTCTTAAATTACATACACTTGAAACACTCGAATAAAAACAAATGCAGTTCTTAAAGTATATGACACAACAGCAAAAAAAAAAAAGGTGCAACCATGCTAAATTAATATATAATTGTTAATGGAAGAACTTACAAAAGCGTGTTTAAAACTCATTTGAATAGATTCATGCTGAATACTCTRGAAGGCAGAGAAGATGACTACAGTACTGCCACGTGCTAGAATGGTCTGGGGATATTATGGAAGTAATTAGGCATTAACATGCAATTGTGGGTAATCCGGAAGTTATTGTGAACCACAGATTTCTAATTTAACAGATGTGAGATAGGCCCTAAATAACACTGGTCTTTAGAAGTATGTGAGCTCCAGTATTTCTGAAATATCATTTCCAAAAATATGATAATTGGTATTCACACATATATTTCTATTACTCAAAGAAAATACCACTAACAAGACCAAATCAGAGGAAGGTGAGGACTGTGCAAGCATGTAGATTTGTGTGTACATGAGAAAAACAACACCACATGAATTAAAAACAATTCACAGCAAAAAGTAAAGTGAATTTCTTGAAAATACATATACCAGCATTTTCTTATTTAAACATTCTATTTTGAGATGGAAACTCATGCTTTTCTTCACTTGTTTACTGAAAAACAAAATCTTTAAAAAATGAACCTTTGTCATGTACCTACTTCAAAAGACAAATGCTTAGTAACTCTTAAAAATACCCTAAGTGTTAATGAACAATTATTTCTATTCAAGAAAGTAATGTTCTTATTGCAATAATTATAAAAACAAATGTATGTTTCTCCTAATTCTCATACTAAGGATATTCCATTTCTTGTAAAGCTGAAGAGCTGTCTCCTATATTAGAAAAACAAACAAATGAAACAAACAAAGAAAACCCCAYACTTTTTTGAGGTATTGTAATATTAAGAACAGAGCCTTGTTTGGGAAGCAGCTCAGTAAACATCAGAGGATCACATGTGGCATGACTTTGGGCAATCCAAGTGCAGGGAGCCAGGAGTGCAAATCTTGGCCTGTGAAGATTCTACTGCTGACAGCCCTGCTCCGAGGCTGTTGCTGCTAATTGATTTGTAAAGTACAGTTAAGCTCAGGACAACAGCAGTTTGCCGCAAGAATAGCGCCAGCCCTGTTTCCCTGACCACAACGTGATCAGCAGAAGTTGTTTTATTTCTACTTCCTGAATTCAAGGCGAAGCTAAGAGTGTTGCACCAAATGGAGTACAATTGGTTAAAAAAAGTAAAGAGAAATCAAAGGGAAAAACCCCTTAGTGAAAGACAGCCACTTTTGCTTTCATTGCTTTCTCTTCCACCCCTACCCACTAGTGAGGATTTAAACTTGAAAGAAGACATATTACAACTGAGATCGGTTGACAAGGATGTATTTAGATGTTCTGGATCTCCATCAGATACAAAAGCTACAGTGTTATTAATCCGCACAAACAGAGCAACATTCCTAGTGCACAGTTTGAAAAAGGCAGAGCACGTAATTGCTTTTAATTAGAGCATTTAGTTAAGTGTTTGAAAAATTCAATTTAAAAATGCAAATTTGGTATTGTTATTGCATGTTCTCTAGGATGATTTGGGGAGAAATAAGTACAGATATGTTCCCAAAGAACATTACTGCAAATAGCTATCTATTAAATWAGACATTATTAAGCCTAATTAATCCTTCACTAAGCAAAACCTTCATGTACTGTCAGGTAGTTTTCCCTTATCTCTGCACCAGTAATTCACTTGCACTTCCTCTGACATTCTATTCTGGAATATACGGTACCTCTGCAGTTCTGCCACCCACGTACCTTCATCATTAGCAGACAGTTTGCCATGGAGTACATCACCCGGCCCAGACGTGACCTCCACAGCTGAACAGAGGCTGCAAAATAAGAGCAGCTTGTGAATTTGCACAAATAAATTAGAGGTTCTTTCTTGCCATCAATTATTGGCCCTATGAATTACGATTTTGAAAGGTCCCCCTCGTTAACACCACTGGATTTTAGCCTAGAATTGTTAATCCTCAGCCATGCTGCASCATCAGAGAATTCTGCATCTCTCCAAGGGAATTGCTCAAGCAGCTCTGGGTACCATACACAAGGCAATAACACAGAGCAATAGACAGACACTCAGCTCTCAGCTCAGGCCAAATATTAAACACCAAAACAAGCCACACATTTTCCAACATCAGAACAAAAGGTGCATAAAAAGGATTCAAGTGATAATGAGCATCCGTTTAAAAACATGTAATCTACAGCATTAAATGTGATAAATTAAAAAATCAAACATAGCTAGAATGTCATTTCAGAGCCAAAACATGCAGAGTGAGAAATGTCTGAGTCTGGGACTGTTTGTGCTTGCCTCTGGCTGAGAGATATGCTGGAAAAAATCTGCCAAGCTTGTCTGCTTTCCCTATGCTCTTGGAGCTCACAGGCATTAAAAGCTGCAGCAGATTTCTCCCTCTTGCTTTGCAGACAGATTTCTGATGTTGTAAGAGAACAGCTCACATAGACCCTTATTTTCTCTCATGTTACAGTATCACAGATCAATGCTAGAAATATTCCTCTAATCCTCAAAAATAAACATTAGAACTATTCGTTTAGTACATTTAAAAAATACACGTATCTCAGTCAATCAGTTGTCAAGGTCACAGTAATGATTTGAAAGGGAGTGGGGGGAAGGGAGAAGAGGCTATTTCAATGAAATTGTGATAACTGAGACCACTCATTTGTATCATTAATGTAGTCTCTGATGAAAGCATGGCAGATTACACAGATATTTCTTTCAGCACACAAAAATGTCATTACAAATAAGAAGAGCTTGGTGAAATGCCTACTCCYCTCCCTAAAAAGGAAAACTCCTTCAATCTTCTTGAACAATAAAACAAAAAAAAAAACCCCAGCTCATGAATATTCTCAAATTATCTTTGTCAAAAGAGGGTTATAATGTAGGGTCCAAGACTGAACCTAGTATTTCATCCACTGTACCTGACAATCACTAATTACTCCTAGCTTTTGTTCTAGAAAWTCCCCCTTGACCACACATCCCTACTGCTACTAATGGAGATGATGCTGTGAACCGTGAACAAATACTCATGACACATTCCCTTTTCTTCTTTCCTTGTGGGTTTCTGTAAAATCTGAACATAGTTAAGTAACTCCCCTTTATTATTTCACGAAAGTAAATATCTCCTTTTTTTGCGTGTTCCCATTGTTTGCTAACCACATTCAGTTCTTTAGGATTTAGGTGACAACAAATTAGATATTGATTCATACACCAGATAGCTAAGTTTCCTGTTAACAATCAGGTAGCACCAGCTACAGTTCTCAAAAAAAGGACTGCAAAGCAGGCAGACCAGTCTTCAGTCTGTGATATAAACTGAACAGAAACCTAGTCTGGAAATTCTGTAGGCTCTGTGGGATGAGGCTTCTTAGCACTGKCAAAAAGGGGTTAAGGAAAACGTGCAAAGAGGTAAACAAAACATAAAACTCAATGGCAGATCACTGCATTTTCTGAGATGCCTGAAACACTCTCTGTATGTCCATGCAGCCATGCCTCCACTCTAAGCATTTGCCTTTCCTTGTTTTTATCAAGTGCTCTGCATGCCACACTGCCATTCATTTCAATAGGCACTGTAAAGTTACAAAATTGGCATCTTATAGTAYATGTTACCATGCAAGTGGTGCAATGCTAAAGCTCGCTACTAAATCTCTGCTGAAAAATGGGCAAATGAAATGCTCTGTTCCAGGCTAGAGGAGATGTACATGTTAAGTTGATTGGTATTGCAGCTTCTTACATCAGCAGCATGGAAATTACATGGTAAGCATAATCCCCATAATGAATGAGGGCTGTCTTCACATAAAGTTAATAAGGTTTGCTTCAGCTAGTCTCAGATGAAAAAAGCAAACCCATTATCAGCCTCCTGGAGCTCCAAATGCAGAGACGAAGCAGAAAGGGAGCAGACCTGGCTGACCTCCACARACAAGAGCAGTCAACAGTCTCTGCRAAAGTCCCATGGGCGTTTTGGCAGTCTGAAACCTACAGGCAGCTGCACAGTAGACACGTAAAGATCTCTCCGAATTTTCTGCAGCCGTGTCCCCTGGTAACTATAGCTGCTGCTTTTCTAACTATGCCTCCTCCTGAGCCCATCTGAGCTCTGAAGTAGAAGCAGAGAGGAAAAGCAAGGAGCCAGTAACTCATGAGGGAGGCAGACTGCAGGACACAGCATTGTGATAAAGCTAGGAAAAAGTCCTTGTACCTTAAAGGTGTATCAACACCTTGGTCTTAACATTGTAAAAATGGAAAGGATGTGGAGATAAGGACAAAAATTCTGGCAGAAAGTGCCAGAACATGGAAAAGTAGGAGAACAGAGGCAAAACCAATATTAGATACAAGAGAAAAGTATGCGCACTCATGAAGTGCTGTCTAAATCTTCAATGGTACTCATTTAACTACATGTGCAAATACCTTTATGATATATGCTGGTGACATGTTCACGTTTTTAGCATATTTAGAAGATGCATCAAATCAGGCAGCATGACACATCAAAGCAGCTTTTACATCTTGTCAAACTGATGAACAGGTAGAAGAATAGCTCAGACAGGTCTGCACCCTTCCATATAGACACTGTTATAAGGAATTATTAATAATTTTTTTCTGCTACTAACTCTACCCAACCGCTTCCTATCTCAGAGCCAAACTTTTACTTTCCACAGGCTCCAGGTAAACGGTCTCTTAGAATGAACTTGGTAACATTCCTAAGACTGTTAGCTGAAACTGAAAGTGTTTTGTTTTCTTGGTGAGATGTTTTGAACTTGCTAGGCACCATGAGGGGTCCATACAATCCACAGCCATGCCTAAAATGTCACCTCTTGTCTAGTTTTCAAATATATACAAATGACCTCATAAATATAAATTCTGTTAAAGAAATATGCTTGTCCTGATCACCCTTTTTTTGTGCAGTGATGTGCCCAGCACTACTGAAGCTATACAACAAAGACAGAAAGAAACAAAAGAAGACACAACTGGATATAAATTCAAGAAAATTACGATGTAGCTCAAGATAATCTAAATATTCTCCTAAAGAGTGCCTTAGATATTTCAGGAGTCTAAGTATCATGCAGCTACAGGGAGACTCAGCCATCTGTGCAGCAGCACCCTAAGCCAGAGTAGCCATTGTATGGTGGTAGTTCAATATGAAAAAATTGAGTAGATGTCAGACATGAGGTTTGAGAGAAGTCACKTAGCCAAGCCTTAAGATGAAACATCCATCCAGCTGCAATAGCAATACACTTATATATTCATCACTAAGGGATAACAGCCATGTTGTTTCTTCTAAGTTGGAAAAAGAACTGATTTATTGCATGAGTTCGATCAAGGGCAAAACTGTGAAATTACTTCCAGCAAAAAGGCGTACAAGGTGTATAATTTCAGGGGCTGAGTAGACTATGAGATTACAAAACGACTGTTTTAACCGGTCTGGGGCAGTCTTGTGAAAACTTCTGGCATACTTAAGCAAGCAATAAAAATACACTGTCTGTGAAAAAAATGTTTTAAGAATACTTACCTTGTCTGTTCTCCTGTGTAATGTTAGTCATACTTCCATCTTCAGCTAAGCCTTGTTCCAAATTTTCTAGTATCTGTAGTGATTTTTTAAAAGTAACCAACATGAGTTTAAATAGCACTATATATTTAATGCAAATTATCTACAACTGACAGTCTATATGTAAACCGATTGATGCAGCAATGCTTCACCTAGGTACAGTTCAAAATTACTGGTTATTACCATAGCTAGATCAATCGCACAAAGTA
This sequence comes from Malurus melanocephalus, assembly GCF_030028575.1. Taxonomy (NCBI): domain Eukaryota; kingdom Metazoa; phylum Chordata; class Aves; order Passeriformes; family Maluridae; genus Malurus; species Malurus melanocephalus. The sequence continues at coordinate 3,146,461 of NW_026623238.1, forward strand.
AGAAAGCCATTGTACTGCAAAAGGATGTTAAGAGTTTGGTTTATGATACTCACAGAACATTAAATGTCAGCACACTCTAGGGTCATAGACATTTTGTTAAGTAAAACAGGAAATACACTTTATCAGAGAATGAACATAATTGACCACAGTGAAAGTCAAACTGTTCTTCTCAGAGRAAGCTACAGTTACCTGACTTCCTCACCCTAAGTATTGGCTTTAGTTTCATGTTTTTGTCTTTAATGAAGTATTCATTTTAATTCTTACTGCAATTTCCTTTGGGTTTATTGCTTCCTTTTACTTACGATAGATTTTGAATAATGTAAATTGTCAGGTGAATGAAACATTTGTTGTTTTATTGAAAGAATGAAAATGTAGATGTAATGAAGCTTGTGTCTGACACTTTTAAAACATGCATGCAAGGCTCCATTTGAAATACAAGTCAACTTTTGTTCTCCTAATTCCATTACAGTTTCTCCAAATTCATTTTCCAGTTCCCACAGATGACACCATTTTTCCCGCTACAGATGTGTAACTTTGCTTGTAGAATGAAGTCTGAGATTTCCTTCAAAAAACTATTAAGGCTACTTGTTGTTTAATCAGCCACTGTGGTTACTCAACGAAGGAAATACAAGGCATGGCCTCTCCTGGGGACTGAGCACACTTCCAAATGAAGAGCTTTCAGCTTCTGGCAGTGTAAGAAGTAACTCTTTTCCAAAACCAACAAAGTATTCCAATTGTGCTCATTGTTTCATAAAGGAGCACTTCAAGTCAACACAGGAAATCCTTGAAAAAGAAAACTGATAGAATTAATTTGGCCTTGGAAAGCTGGTGTTTTCTAGAGCCAGTGAAGATACTCTGTACCTCCACAAAGTCATCTTACGCCASCAATTTTAGATATGTTAAGCTGGAGGAAATTGCCCTCTGAGATACTAAGCCCTTTTTACAAACTAGAGTGAAATTTTGAAGTTCATAAATTTAGCTACAAAGACCTTGAGAGCAAGGAGAGACATACAATGAATGTAGAACATTTACTACCTGCCAGCTGAGCCAGGATTATCTTCCTGGTAAGGACTGTTAGGCCATGATGAATACAATGTAATATGATTTACTGTAAACTTTGGTCACAGAGGGTCACACCAAGCTGCCTTTCCTCAGATTTTGAGAGGCTACGAGCATACGCCAGTGGATGCTGCAGCTTAGCTGACAGGTGGCAATTTATGAGCTGGCAGTGGCACGCCTGCAAGACTGACTCTCAGTCCCACTTTCAAAAGCAGGCCAGCCACGCAGAAATTACTCAGAAAGCAAAGTGCCACATTTCAATGTTAAATGCCTAGTGCATATTAAGACATCTTGTCAGAAATAAACCACATTCTTCTCTCCCACGAATCTAAACATTTTATAATCTACTTTCTGTGGTCTAAAAACCACGATCTTTCTCTTCCCCTACAAAACATCTAGTGCTTGCTTCTCAGATTCAGTAAGGTTCGAAGTTTGTACTCTTGAAATGGCATAAACACAACACAGGAGACATGGAGACATGCTGTCTTGTTTAAAAAGACAATATATTTCTCTGAAAATATGCTCACTAACATAATAAAAAAGGAAATAATTAGATATTAGAATACAATTAGAGTATTACATTAACCATTCTGTGACATTACTTGGGGATATCTAGCCATCACCTCAAGCTCAACGTAATTAAAACAGAGCGCAGTGATTATTTGAGGCTAATTGTTTTATTCCCTAGGTTTATCTCTCTTTTGCCCTTCTTAAGTGCAAAAACATCACCTACAGTTTTCCAATATTCGGGCATCTCCCCATTTTCCAAGAATTGTTTAATAGTAACATTAATGATTCTGTCAGTTCTTTGGTTTAGGTTATTGGGGTTAGTAGACATGAAGTATTTAGCTGGCAAACTGTTTATTCTCACAGTATCACATGACATAGCTCTAACCATCCATGTTTACATTATGAAGAAAAATGTGATTGAACAGTTCTACCATTTAATCAGTTTTACATATGACCTATGCTTTTTTCTTGTTTTCAAAGATTTATAAATGCACACTCATTAGTTTCACTGGCTAGTACTACCTCCCTGAGTCTTCTCTTTCATTCCCTATATATTGCGTGTATGTTGGAATTACTAATATATGCATTCCACCACTTTGCCTTTTCTGGTGTTTCTTGAACTGGTTTTTTCTTTGGGTACTCAGACTGTATAAGAGTTATAAGAGTGTAAGAGTTCTTATACTTTTTTTGAACTTAACAAACAAGGTGTCAAGACAAATATCCTGTAGACTGATAAAATGTATGAAAACCAGAAAAGTTATGTTACCTTAGCAACTAGAGGCTGAATGAAAATAAAATCCCAAAATAATCAGTACCTAAGAGACTGAAAAGTTCACCAATTTGGAAGTAAAAGAGAAGACCAGGAGATATGAAAAGTGTGTATGAAAATTACAGGGAGGAACATAACTACTCATGAAGAAGAGTGGTGGAACTACAGAAGGTGTGGCTGATGGACAAACGGCACTAARTATTTTAACAAGTCTTGCAGAACCACTTGCAGAGGCTTTTTTAGAAAGCAAGATTGTTAAACCACTAGCCACTGCTTCACCAACCTGGCAGAAGAGCCCAGTATGGCTCTGGCACTTGAGGGATTAGGGTTTAAAAATGAAATCTATTATACTATAAGATGTGTACATTTCCASGAGCTCCCCTCAAACATCTAGGAAGCATAGCTACAAACAAGGGAGAAGTTCAGATTTAGCCTGACAGTTGTCCTTTTCACATTTTGGTCTCCAGGTAAGCATTTTTTAGCATGTCCTCAGCACTATTAGTACTAAAGTGATCATGCTTATGTTTTTAAATGAACACTTGAACAAACCCTTTTGTGATTTAAGTTACTATTATTGCCTGGCTATTCAGGGACCATTTATTCAAGGCGGACTTAGAGATGCAACAACTCATTGATGCAGTTCATGTTGGGAAAACAAGGATTAACACAGAGACACTAACAAAAGATTCCTTCTCCAGAATATAACACGCATTTGGCACTGCAGATAATTTCTTTCCCGGATGTTGTATGTATAGAAGAAGATGCAAAATTTCTAACCATATCTTGATTAGACATTTGCAGAAATACTGGAAAAGATAAAAAAAATTATTGTGGGAAAAAATATATATGGAAAAATATATACAGGAAATAAAAAAAAAAAAAAAAAAAAAGAAAATTGCACCCAACCTCCAATCCTGCTTCAGGTGCCAGAACTATGTAAGTAGATAAAGGCTGGAAAGACCAAATAACCAAAATAAATACAGTTCCATCTTTAAGTGGAATGGTTAATCTAGAGATGACAAGTGTCTGTAGATTAGATACAACAAAAAGCAATAAAGAATTTAGCAGATTAAAAGTAAGTATTGGATAGGAAAAAAACCCACCGTTAAATTAAGGAAGAGAAATGAAATAAAAAGACAGATTTTCTTATGATCAGAATGCATTAACATTAGCCTGGAATAACCTCCCAGGGSATGTGGCCTCAGCACCATAGGATGGCTCATTAAAAACTACAAAACAACCTTGCATTGCAGAGAGACAGATTAGGTGAGCTAATAGGGCTTTTCTTTCTTCTAGCTTTTATGACTCCAAGATCATCTCATTTACATAATGACAATTCCTATGCCCTTCTGTAAATACAGATGACCAAAGATTATTTTTCCACTTTTTAAAACAGGGAGGTAAAACATTAGAGGCTTTTGGTTGAAAGCTCCCCAATTAATTCTGTTATAACCCAAATGGTTCCCAAGTGTCACATACAAATATTAAGACTAATGAGTGTACATCCTTTATGTTATTTTCTTGGTTATGCCATRGGTTTTTATAAATATTAGAACCATATTCTTGAACATTCCAGTTGAGATTGCAATTGTTAGAGAAACAGTATTCTATAAAAAAATCAAAACATATATAAACAATTTACCAGCCTGCCCTGACTTCAGATGGTTCAATTACCACCAATTTACAATTGTCTTTTAAAAACAGTTATCTTTACAAGCTCTCCTTTTTCACACTTTTGTTTCTACAGTTGTCTTTGACTTGCTCCAAAATCCAAGGTACTTAAAGTAATTTGCAGTGAGGTATCTAGAATAATTGATCAGAAATATTTCCAAGAAGGGTGTTTTATTTGTTTGTAGTTATCTGTGTAGTGTTCTTTTAAAAGAAGCATCCATCAGCACATACAAGAGCTTGTCCTGGCTACTGTTTCCTGGCTCTAGTGGAGGAAGCAGAACCAAAGGGATATTGTTGTCTTTCTTGCTGCAATTGAACACACTGACCCAGAGGAATCCTTACAAATTTGGACACAGGAAGGCAAAGGTAAAGAGGTAGCAGTCTCAGAACCACACACAGTGCAGAGAACAGGAGACTCCTCAGAAGAGCTTGTGGAAGATGGAAGAGCCAGCCTCAAAGCAGCTTTCTCCAAGAGTATAAAGGATAATAGAATTTGTAGTGACCTAGGTCACTAGCAATTGATGRACTGAGAACATAAGTAAGGACAGCTGTTCTTCAAGAACTTGGTGGCCAGGGAAACATGTACACATTAATCTGTATTTCCTCCTTTATTTCTATTTCATCATCTCTACCACACTCAGTTTTCCTTATTTAAACAAGTAATCAGCTAGTTCATGTTCAAATAAAATCTTGTATTATAGTTTAAAAGCTTCCTTGGTACACCGAGTATGTTCTAAGGATATGCACTTGAAGACAAACAGCAGAGGCAGAGCAACCTCAAGGTTGATGACTTAAAGGTCCTCTACAAGGGAGTGTCTGGRTAGGGAGGAAGTTAAATTTCCTTTTCTTTCATTCCTCTATTCAGCAACAATCTTAATTCTGCAGAGAATCATGGCTGATCACACTGTAACTGAGATATGGCCATGTCAATCAAGTTTGCCAGATGGCTGATGAACACCCTCCTAAGCAGTCACTCCCTTGTTCACATTCATAGATTTTTCTCTCTTTGTTAAAAGATTAAGRAACTTAGAAACCAGTTCAGTTTTGGAAGCCAGTGGCACCATCATGACTGAGAGCAGACAGTGCAGCTCTWAATGCCAGATTGTGTAAACCTGAGACATGAAACAGTCATCTGCTGCAGACTGAGGCAGGCAAATGTTAATAAAAGCACCATGAAAACCTGCAATAGAGGTGCATGGCATTTCCTAGAAGAACAGAACTCCTTCAAATTGAGGACTGTTTATGAAGAAGGGGGATGGAGAGAACAGCTGGCCAGTGATATCACATGAGAGATAACAGCAGTCATCAAATGCTAAGAAGTAGCACTTCTTGGCCAAATTAGATCTATCCCTCAACTGTTTCCAAATAAATTCTTTCAAATTTTATAACAAATGGCATTTTCACCTCTTATTACCTAAATAATTTATTTTTTCAACTCATAATACAAAGAGCTGGACTTTTTACTGAAACCATCAGGTTATCCTAGACATTACTGTGTTAGAAGAAAGTTGCTTTCATATACCCAAGGCCATTATAGCRATATAATAGGCAATTATCAAATCCCTTCACTTCCCTCACCCAAGTTATTTTAAGGAGTAAATATAGGAAACTTCAAGCAATAATGAAAATGAAAAGTAATCACATGAATTTATCTTACATATAGTTTTGAACTTTTAAGTGTCATAGATAAAGCAATAATAATGCATTTCTTCCAGTTTACCACATTGCAAAAWTCATGGTCACTGGTGCATTAGACTACTCGGAAAGGATTTCTGTAAAAAAAAACATTTAAGGACGAATGCTTATGGTCAGGGTTGGTGGGCTTAGTGGATAGTTAGTGCTCACCTTAATTCCAATTTCAGCACTGASAAATCCCATGTTATAACTTAGGCCATAATTTTATATTATAGCACTTGACAAACAAAACAAAAACCCCAACCAAACTCAGCCRTCATATTTATATTCCCAAGTGACTTCTTGCTTCCAAATCCACTGATTTGGACTATATCTGAAGGATGAAGGTCATTAACAACTGTTTTCAGCATGCTGGCTAGGGCTGAGTGAGGGAAAGAAATCTCTCCTTTTTGCCCTTAAACACATCTGCTTACTGTGCTCCACAACTTGTCTGGCAAAAGCATGAAAGTTGTACTCTGTTCTCCTCTGTTGAGCCAGAGCTACCACACAGGAGAGAAGGATACTTATTAAAATGGAAGAGCACTTCATTACTTTTAATGGCAAATTCCTTATTTGTACCAAGATGGAGTATAAAATTTCATAATTGAAACTTAATATTCTTTATAAGCACAATAAAATTTATTTCTTAAACATTAAGAAATGTTAGTGCCTAGAGGTGCTGTTACCTTGGCGCAGATTATCTTCATACTATGCAGTCTGTCAAGGGATTCCTGAGGATTTCCTAAGTACTGAGGAAGTTCAGCATGCAAAATCCGCATGGAGAAAGGAACCATGGAACCTAGAAACACAATAATTTTCTTAAGTGCATTTGCTGTAATAATCAGTTTTTGATTTGCCTACATTAGAAAAGGTGTATCTCACTAGTGTTTAAATCACAAAGCCAGTTTTGCCTTCCTATCTTTTTCCTCTCCTGAGAAAAAAACGTGAAAGATGAGAAAAAAACAAACCTCAGCTGTATCATGTGACATGCTTAAAATGTTGTAAATAGGCCATAACCAAGATGGAAAGAAGAAGGGGCAMCTAATTCCAATTTTCAAAAACAAATTGTGCAGGGAAGTATAGTTCATTAAAGATTTTTATAAACTAATTAAAATGAAGGATTAAAAAAAAGAGGTTTATTCAGGTTGTACCTACAACGTTACTACCAGCATTTAATAACTATGCWTATTTTGCAACCAATGCAGAAGAAATAAGATGAAATTACTGGCCTTCAAAATATGCTTGTGAAAGTGTTATCTAACTAGGGCATATGAAACATTTTGGCATATTTTTGTGTAAATTCTGGTTCACTCAAAAGTCAAAGAATAGGGAATTTTTATCAATATTTAGGGAGAAAAAGGAATGTCTTCCTTTTCATACTAATTTACTACTACTACTACTACTACTACTACTACTGCCACTACTGCTACTACTACTACTACTACTGTTGTTATTGCTATTGCTGTTATTATTATTACCATTATTATAATATTTGCCAAAGACCTCATTCTCTGAGCTTATGGGCATCCCAGCTGACTTCACAGGCAGTTCCAGCAGCTTACCCGARTCCTAACTTGTGCAACATCTTGTTTTCAGGTAACTCATAATTCTGATACACAGACAACAATACTGAACATAAACTAAACATCACTAGTGAAACCAAGTCAGAGCTGSCATAATGGGGATATAGGCCCTGCAAAATGCCATGTTACATTTCTACTATTTTAACRTGTACATATGCTATACACATATTCTAAGGGGATTTCCCTCTCAAGTCACCTCTTGCCTCATCTTTTCTCAAAAACAGGACTCAGGAGCTTTCTAAATAGATTTTTGCACCTGTTTTTAACAGGCTTGTATGTCAAAAAGGTAAATGCTATACGAATGAGTCACTGCCTCTAGACATTTTTTTAAAGGTTGATAAAATTTTAATCACAACATTCACTAATTATGACCTTCACACTAAGCCACTTACATCTACATAAATTCTCTCTTGCTGATGCTAACTATTCCCCATGGCTTCCCTGACTGCTGTTTTCCTGTAATGGACATACAAATTAGTTTCATGAATCATCATATATGGAAAAAACATCATATATGGAAAAAAACACTAAGAAAATAGAACTGCCTTTGAAATTCTATTAAGAAACATGTAGAACTTGATTCAGCCAGTAACAAAAGATGTGAAATATTTTATGTATGTATTCTGAATAGTACCTAGCATGACAAAAGATACACAGTCAGTGTAAGTGGCAAACAACAGCAAAAAGGAAGTTGAAAATAAATTAAGAGAAAAATAATTTAAGAGAAAGAGAAAATAATTAAAGAGAAATAAGAGAAAATAATTTAAGAGAAAAATGTGCCAAAACACCAGAGAAAAATTGCTTTGTAGACATGTTGCAAACTCCACTGCAAACCTATGGAAGCGAATCTGAGCTCCAGCTGATTCTATCTCTACCACCTCTCTGGTGACCAAATTCTAACTCCACAATCCTACAGTAATCCTGCCAAAAAAATGCAGTGCCTAAAACCAAATAGTTTGGTACTTTGTTTTAGAGAAAGTAGTCTTAATTTACTGCTGATGTACCTTCTGCTGCACTCAATGGGATTTCTGAGGCAAAGGTAAAAAAAAAAAATTGTAAAGCAGAAAGAATCTAAAGTTTTAGCAATGTTTTGGTTAATGACTGTTGCAGYATTGTCAATTCCGAACAAGTTCGTATCTTTACATCCTCTTGTGAAATGCAAGAAAAGGTCAATGCAATAAACACTCATAAGAAAACTGGAATTTGTACTAGAATAGCTCAATATACAAATAGGTACTTAATGGAGTGCAGATGAAACATCTCATATTATCAATTTTTATAAAAGTTAAATAATGTTTTGTAAAACAGTTTTTTGGAATTCTGTATTTTGTAAAGTATTAATCTTGTGTATCGCTGAGTGAAACCACTCTACTACAAGCCCTATGAGGGGAAGAAAGAATAACCCACTMCCAATCTACATCAACTGAAGTGGTGTCAGAGTATGTCAGAATGATGAATGCGACTCCAGGTCAACTTAAGACTCCCTAAGAATCTGATTTATTTCCTATCACAACTAAGTCCTCAGTTGTAACAGGCATTCAGAACTATATTACTTCAAAATATACTTTATGGATGTATTATTTCTCAACTACTTAGTATTTCCTTCATAGCTTATGAAGGAAAAAGCATTCCAGTGGGATCCTCAGTAGTACATCAAGTGTGATGACAGATCTCATACACAAAAATCAGAAGAAATCTGGTCCAGGGTGTAAGGCTAGTTACTTAAAGAATTTTCAAACCAGAATTTGTAATTCAATTTCTCACTGGAGGATATAAAACTCTAGCATCTGTTTCTTCTCTTTCTTTTTGAAACTTTTGATATAAGTAGAAAAAAWTTTACTGTAAACATCCAGCAAATCCATCCAATGAATTTCTGTTACTTACAGTTTATTAAACAGGCTGCTAACTTTATTTAAAATATCAGAAATCCTCTTTCTACCCTCTTCCACAGTTTCCTTGTAATCCTTCTGAATAGCAGATGTGGTTTTTTTTTTTTTTTGGAAGAAAGCACAAAACTGTACACATGCTCTCATATAAATGTGACAAATGAGGAAAGGAGAAGAGAAATGCCCTTTCATCACTGGTAAGGGTTTCTTAGGTGTCCATGTAAAGAGTATTATGTGACTTCAGGTCAAATCAGATACACAAATTGCTCATAAAAAACTTGCAGCACTTATGCAAGCCASTCATCCAAATACAGACCTTAAATACTCTGCTCACAAAATACTAACTCTTGAGATTTTTGGTCAATTGCCTTTTCCCAGATATGCTCCTGTCTACACGTAACCTTCTCTTTAGTTAAAATATGAGGTATGGATAAGGTATCTAATTCAGTTCCTACAGTAATAAACTGATTTTCTGGTTAAAAAAAAAAAAGGCCATAAATTTACTTMGATTTGGTAAAGTTTTCAATGTGTGCTACTTATATAAGGTGCTAATACAATTTATATTCACTTCTCAAAAAGAAAAGCATTGCAATAATAGAAAATGCATGCAAAGAGATCTGTCCACCAACATAATTCTGTAACTGATTATCATCTGTGAAAATAACTGACAAGAGTTGAGACTTTAAAAAGGCAAAAGAGATTTTCAGAAAWCACTGGGAAGAAGTAAATGACATCTGTTGATAACTCAAAGAGATCAATAATAATAGTGTCAGGAAGGTCTGAAAGACAGGTTGTAGAATTTGGAGTACAAAATTTAATGAAAAAAAAAAGATTAGCACGGGAAAAAAAAACTATACTTCCCTTAATGAATACACTTACATTGGGAAAAAAAAACCAAAACAAGAAAGTCTGACTGCATTAACACTCAGCTGTAACAGAAATAATACATGTGCTCATGTGCTTCTTAGACTAAGGATTACATTATCTTGTCTGAAAAGTTTCACCTACTCACTGTCAGGCCACATACTTATTGCATGCAGGGAACGACATATTTCTTTGTAACAGGTTTCTATATAAGCAGGCATATATATATATATATATATATATATATATATATATGTATATATATATAAAATAAAAGTACATAGTCCTGTGATATTACACTAGGGATAAGGAAATTTTATATAAACATTTAATTTATCACATACTCTCTTTTGCAAAACTACTTGGAATCAAACCTGCATACTCCATTGTATTTCACCCAGTACTGAATTTAACAGGGCAACATGTCAAAGAAGTATTTAAAACAAACAACATATCCTTTAATTAAAATGTTTAGTTAAAAGCACAGGAGAATGAATTTTGCTCTCTACTTCATGCTTCAGATTTCTWCAGTAATGTCCTCTTACACAGTAAAACTATGCCAGCTAAGCTTAGATAATTTCCACGAAAGCAATACCCTGCAATTACTGCTATATATTGAAATTTTATTTTTAAGTTAAATAGGTCTTATTCTAGCTTGATGTTTTACAGTTGACCTCTGTTGCTCCTCCTTAGGGGTTTCATAATAATATATAAAAAATTCATAATGGAAAATGGTTTAATTTTAAGACAATTTTCTTAGCAATCACTTTTAAATACACTGGAAGGGTTTTTTTCCCAAAGGATGTGATTTTTGATTGTCACTTCCACATGAATTAACCTCACTCGTATGTATATATATATATGTATTATCAGCATACAAAAGGCAAAACTTAAAAGTAAAAAAAGGTCTGATGAAAGGAAAATGGATATTATGAAAATATAGGAACAGATGGAATAAAGAGTAAGATCAGGTAGAATTTTCTAAGACCACAGATTTCAATTTTTATTTCTTYATGAACAGCTGCACATTTTCATAACTGTCAAAACATAAACATCACCTCACGTCAATCAAATTCGAACTGCAGCCCTTTTGGAGCAGGAAAGAGTATTCCAATGACCAGCCATTTTATCTTTGTATTTTCTTGTTGCAAACCAGTAACCAGAAATGCTTTCTGATCCGCCTTCTATAGCTTGTTCAACAAATCTTAAATGCCGAAAAGCAACAGAAGGGCAGATTTCCAATTATTTAAAGGACAAAATGGGATTTTATAACAATAAGAAAACCCAAACCAAAACAAAAGAAACAATTCCTTTCTTCACTGAGTAAGAGAAATACACAAAATTCAATTTCTGAAAAATATTCTGCTTTATACATATATATATTTACATAAAGAAATGTGTATCCTTGCCTTTATATACACAAACATACTTCCACCAACAGTGGATTTGTATAATTTATAAAGTTTTTTAAAGGGGTAAYGTAGTAACTTCAAACCCTAGCTTTGCTATAATTTAAAAATACACTTAAAAAGCCCAGYTCAGTGGACTACTTTCCAAGTTTTTGTTCATTATTTTCAATCCAGAGAGACTGGAAGAAGAAGAAATAGGAGCCTAAATGTTTGTAACTGTTAACATTAAAAAAATATTTTGAAAATTTTATCTGAAATTTTACGTTTACATATACTTCATAATTTAACTTGCACATGACTTTAGAACAGATAGTCTGAATCTGATCTGGTTTTAAAAGATTTCAAAAATACTTTTTCAGTAACCTGGAGTTACTTGCATTGAAGAAAGGAAAACAAGAAAAAGGATGCAGGAAAACTTTACAACAATTGTCCTGTAGCAAAGAGATCACCCTAAATATTACCTACAGATAAGTGTAATAAGGCAGAATTTAAAATGTAGTTACTTGTTCATAGTACTAAGGAAACTTGTATAAAGCTAGTACTGTCTACAATGAGACTATGTAGCCTTGGGAAACAATGCACAATTAAATATTTTAGCAGTACTCTAGCCCCTTAGAATTACAGATACATTTCTTAACTAAAATATCTGTATCATTTCAGAAAAATTTCTATTCTCATGTCTGAGTAGTCTGAATAACCAGCTGGAACCACAACATTTGAGTGGTATTTATTCAAGTTGTATTAGCTGTTTTTACAGGTAGAAGGCAGCTCTAGGAAGGAAAGGAAAGAAGGAAGCAACAGAACAGTAAATTTAAAGAGGCAGTAGAGGTGTACACAATTATGAAAATAAAATAATGGGCAAACTGCTAGAGGTTTTTAATATGCTTTTTTACTGCCAACGTGAACTTGAATGAGGAACTTCCCAAGCAACTGTCAAGTCTGAATTAGTCTGACATGAGAGTGTTAATTTCAGACTTTATTTGTGATAACACAGGAGAAAAAAGAACAGTACCATGTGTAACAATGAAGGGACATATTTTTTCTGCTTTCCTGAAAAATTTATTAACAAAGACGAGCACTTACTATGATGTAATTTCTTTAGTGTGTGCACTTCTCCTCTTATATTTGTTTTTACATTGATTACTTCCTTTTGTCTCTCAGYCTACCACATTATTATTTTTTTCTGCACACCACTTCATATTCTGCCAGTTATCCCACTAATTGAAATCTGATGAGGGTGAAAAAAGGGTMATTTATTTCTAGCATCATCAAACCCCACAAATTGAAAAAAAAACAACAAAAAGGAAGCTTGAGCCAGCCTGCCTCCTACTAGCATAGACAAGTAGAAGAGAAAAAGAAAGGAAGACAGTAAACTCAAAATGGCCAAAACACCACTGTAGAGGCATCACATGGAGGAGRTAATTTCCCCAATCCAAGTCTGTCCTTAGTTATGGCATAGGCTGACATTCAGTAATAGACCTAAGCTTCAGGCAGGCCTTGGAGCAGTACCTAGTCCTCAGCACTATACACAGTCCAGATGCCTGTAAAATGTCTTTTGTGGGTATTAGAGAAATATTCTGGCTAAGTATTTTCCTAGTTAACACTATCTCTRTATCAACAGGCATAAACCAAGTTTCTCATTACAAATTTTGCTATTTTATAAGCTTACTAAATCTAAAAACAATTATTACTGTTTACCTTAGACATCAGCACTGAACTTGTTAACAACATGGGTTAGAGTGACAGTTCTAGACCACGTATGATTCCTTTAGAACAACTGGAATTTCAAAACTGAAGAAACAAATTAAGACCACTGCTTGAGTAACTAAGGACACACTAAAARCGAAAACACACACAAATATTTTTTTATCCATTTTTTAATATATAGGGTCATAAAAGTATCACTAGTGAAAAATGCTAAAGCAGTTGTGATGTCTAGACTCAGACTCACAGGAAAAAAAGATATATTTTATATATATTGAAATTTTTTAAACTATCACTATCCATCCAGAAGTGCCATCGTATTGCAGTACACTCTAGTGTATTCCCTAGAGTCACAACACAGCCACACTTTTAAAAACCTTGTGTTAAAATTAAAACCAGAGCTCAAGGGGAGGTCTACAATATGAAATAAGTTTCTAGAACACATACAACTAGCCAAAGGATAATGAAAGCCAAAGGATATTTATTGCCATGCTCCTTATTTAGGCCCTTTCCACCAGAGAACAGAAGACTGATTTCATTTAGAGAACATAGATGATGCTGTTATCATCACAAGGAGAATGAAAAGGGGAAAGGGAAAAGAAACCCCACCCCAYGTTACATAAACTTCTGATCAGGAGAACACAAGTCAAATTTTCACTTATGCATAGCTTATTTTTTTCCACCTTTGTAATGGAAAATAAATTATTCTCAAGTTTTGCAGCTTTAGAAGCCTGATTTTGGTAGCATTAACTTTTCTGCTCTATTAACCAGAAACAAGACCAAATTACCTCATCAAATAATGAAATAGCATTTTAATGTTCCAYTTTAATTGTTGGCTTTCACACATTCAGAAACACACAACAAGTCCAATGGAAAGAACTCAGGTCAGGCCATCTATCATATGAGAGTTTATGAAACAGCACAAGGAACATAGACACAAATTATATGAATAAAAGTGTGTCAGACAGAAAATTTAAAGTTAAAACCCTTAAAAAATCCAGAAATCTATTAGTCATGAGACTGATGACAAAAATTCAGCCTTATATATCCCATACAGTGCAATGAAGATGTGCAGGGAACAATCATCTGAAACAAGAGTTCTTAACCTAAGAACCTACCTATTATGAAACAAAAAAAATTATGTACAAAATTTGGACTTTTTAGCTTCTTCACACAGATGAATTTAAAAGAAATAAATCCCTAACTGAGGAATTATAAGATTTTACTAGAAAGTGACAATGGTTTGCTCTMTGCCCCTTACCAAACAGGAATGATCCAAGAGTGCCTTAACCAACTCCATTGGCTGACACAAGGATCCGAGCAGAATCGACCCCTGAGAGGCTGCACACCTCCAGGCAATGCAGACAACTAAACAAAGAGCCCGGGGAAAACAGGAAAGGAAGATTCCAGAAAGACTAGATCTTAAAGACATGATAAAGTCAACAATAATGGGATCAATAAAYAGCATGGCTGCAAATGCCATACAAAATATGAGGATGAAATGGTAATTACTAGTGCTGCTGAAAGGGAAACAGCTTTAGGTGAGTTTCAGAGGGAAATTAAGAGGGAAATTAAATTAATGTTAAGTTAAATTAATGTAAAAGCATATTTAACTCTTCAGTTACTTGTAACTTAAATTCTTTGACATACATTTCTCAGAGATTAACGGATGAGGGGCTACTCTCACTGCTCTAAGAAATTATGAACTTGCCCTACTTCAAGCACAAAACCCAGAAAAATTTCTAATGTATTATTTTTTTTAATGAATATTCTGAATACAAAGAAATTACACAAAACATCGTCTCTATGACAATTAATGGGTACATTATTTATCTCTACACTCTCATTTCTTAAATTGACTTTTAAGTGCTTACTCCATTTATATACCATGAATCAAAATTAAAATGTTGAAATAAACCCCTTTCTTTTATGCTTGTTACACCACAAAATGATACACAAAATTGCCAAATAGCAGTGGATTGTGTATTCACGCTAATATATTTCAACCAAAATATAGGAATGATTTATCTGTATTTTATTATTTAAATTAGCTGGTTAACAATGCATGTATACTAAATTTCTTTATCCATAATTCAGCAAAGCGTAGTTTAGTGCTAGACAGAAAAGAATTGCTTTTGCTCTCCTACATCCCCACAAATGGCATTTCTCTCTCCTCAAAACTACGTAAGGAATGTTTGACAGCTGCTCCCACATCCTAATCATGCTGTATTTATATGAGATATCTACAACTATCAGGTTAGCTCCATCCAACCTTGATCCTGTTTTCCTTACACATGATCAGATTACGGTCCCAGTTGGTACATTCAATTGTAAAAAATGAATTGAGGCACATAATTATGAAATAAACTATCTTCCTTAACATCACCTATCTTTACCATCAATATCCTCACAACTTGTATGAAACAGCCACAGTGGTTGAGTTACTGCTCCAGGATCCAAAGCTCAGTCACAGGACAGGTGCCTGCAACACCCGGCCAGACTGTCCGGAACTGCTGSTACCTGCATCATCTGTGACATGAGGACTCAAGTGCCTCAAATATTGACATGACCTGCAAGGATTTTTCTTAGACAAAATAGCTTATTTTTAATATTGAAAAAGATGTGGAAACATACATATGGCCTGTGGAAGACTACTATTCCTGTGCAGCACTGTATCATGTGCAGAGCTGCCCAAAGAAAAGCAGGTCCAAAAAGCYGTCCAACCTGATGACCAGGGCCAAGGTCAGAGGGAGTTGTTCTAGGCAGCCCACATTGGCCTTGCTGGGGTGCAACTGATCTTTTGCATCACAAGACAAAATAATCTGCAAAAAATCGTGAACTTTCTGACACCAACATCCCTTTCTCAGCAACATCAAATCTCCTACCTTTCTAGGTTACCCCATCAAGACACCTAGAATCTCATGTAAAACAGACTGTAATTTTTCAGAATGGCACTGCCCATAACAACTGTTCCTTACAAATGTTCTATTACACTCTGTGGTTCAAATATGAAAGCCAAAGGACATTAAGAACACTCAGTAGTATACTTGCATCAGAAAATTATTCTTTTCTAAATAACAGATTTAAAAAAAATCAAAATAGCCTGAATGAGTACAAGACTATTCTTAACAATAGCAATTTTTCAAATCCAGACTTCTGGAGTGCTAAAATACCCTGCGCAGTCTAACTATGTGTTTARCCTATGGGCTGTCTGGAGACGTAGGAAGTAGTGCATTTGTAACTTCAGATAAACCGCTTATAAAGAATGGAGGCTGGTGGTGGGTTTTTTTTTTTCAATAATGGGATACATAGTAAACTGTGATTTTTACTTACTTTCAATTAGTTAGCAAATAATATTACGTTTAATCATGTTTCAGTTAAGGAGAATTATCAACTTTGTTCTAGATTTAAACTTGGTTTTTTTTAATCCTAGAAACCAGGAAGTAACACCTGCTGTAGCATGTGTGCATGGGCATGCAAGTGTTAAAAATAGCACAGTGATAGTACCTGGATGAACTTAAGAGAAAAAGCATAGAGTCTGTTTCAAAAAACTCTGTTATGATCTCACAAGTTTTTTTCCGGGTAAAATGAACTGTTCAAGTTTGCAGTTCTTAATTGCAGTATCATAGAACTAAACAATTATATTTACTTGTTAAAAATATTCCTTTGTAGCAGCATCACGAAATACTCTCCCCAGCTACATTGTTCTACCTGTTGTTACTCCTCATTGCTACCTCCACAATGCAAGCAATACTTTAATGTACTAATCTATCATGTTATCTTGGGAAAAAAGCAAACCAAAACCAACATAATCAAAAGTTCTCCAATGTTTTAAGCTTAAAAACCCCTTGAATCCAACTAATATTTTATAATGACTGGTAAAAATGACAAATATAAAAACCATTTTATAAATCAAGTGTTTTACCTTTACGTCCAGGGTACACATGAGGGTAATATTCATAATAAAGATCAGGCTGGTCTAAGTTTCCAAATGGTTCAAATTCCATTTCTGCATTTTGGAATAGATTCAGTTTTACCAGCAGTGCTAGCCTCACAAACCACAGCTAAAAATTAATAGATAGGAAAAAAGGGAAAGACAAGGTCTGTTATTAGCATCAATCAAAAGCCACATCCAATACAACTGCAACTTTTCAACTTTTCTGATAGAAGCTGAGTAAAGAGTGTCCATGTTACTGAAAAGAGTCAGGAGTTATATTTACATTCTCTTTTACAAAATACTTTTCTTTCTTAATGATCAAATCATTAAATGAAATATAGAGGATTGATGTTTAATTTTTAGTAAAAGTACTAAGATTTTGAAGATGAAGTTTAAATACTAGCCTGCTTCAAAATTGGAACATGTCTCTTTAAAATGAGTTAGCATGTACAAATTATCAATCTGGTATTTTAACTGTTTTTTCAATTTTAGGGAATTCTTAAAATCTTTTGGTGAAACACCATGAGCTTTATAATTACCAAAATTAAAAACATGATTTCTCTCATCAGGTCACATTTGATTCATTTGAAATATTTTATTAATTTGGATTCTTATTTTCTTAGCAACATGAAACACATTTCCAATATTTGGAATCTTACTACAAAGTTCACAACCTAGATAGTTCCATGAACTTTAGCAGAGTGAGTCTTTCAAAACAGCAAAACATATTACATTTTACTAGTGCAAAAACCTTCACAAACATACAAACAAATTTAAAACAAACTCAGTTTTATATGAAGGTCTATTTTACATAAGCAAACAGAAAAAGCGATTGGCTAAAATACTTAAATAAGTTCAGTTTCTCTGTTACAACTAGGAAAAGGAGTTTGAACATGTTAAAAAAAATGCCACTATGAATACTGCTGGAAAAAAGAGACAAGGGCATACCTTCAAACATACCTGTAAAGAATCTGTTGTATGGCTAGCAGGTAGTCCACTTTTTTTATAGCCTTGACCATGCGCAGTTAGCAGCCGCCCACACAAGTCAACTGCTGCCCTCCAGTTTTTACTGCTCTGGGAAGAAGAAAAGAATAAGTAGCAAAATCATAAAGTCCCTAAAACACACAACTGCTTATTTTGCCTGCAGCAGTGACATGTACCCATCAGTAATAATGACAAGGTCAGGAGAGCTGGACAGTGAGAAGCAGAGTGTCATTTGTCAAAGCTGCATGTCTAATTAAGCAAAAAGGGAAATCAAGCATTAATATCACCAGATCAAAAAAAAAAAAGAATATACAAAACCATATGGAATTCTAAACTTAAAGTTATACCATGTTTGACTATATAAATGAATATACTGTAACATTCACAACTTTGTTTTCTTCTAAAAAAAGGAAAAAAGATTTGCCAGCTGTATATTATCAATAATACCCGAGTTGCTCTACGGTCATAAAGTATTTAATGCCTATTCCTATCTCACTGACTTGAGAATTTCAGATCATAACCCGTAGTACAGTTCATTTAATGAAAATAAACTTTGCTAACATTGTCTGGGATACAAAATTCCTATTGATCAAAAAAAAAAAAAAAGAACAAAAATTTTTTTTTTGTAAAAAAAAGTGAGGACAACGA
>NW_026623238.1:3165173-3181724 GCF_030028575.1 Malurus melanocephalus
AAAAAAAAAAAAAAAAGAACAAAGAAGAATACAATGCATAAATGATAAATTCAGCACATTAACTGTTTCACCTATAGAACGTAAACATCTAAATTTTGACTTCATGACTAGTTTCAAAATACTCTATTTATTTTTTAATTCATAAAACAAAAGCATTCCTAGTTAGACAAACCAAACTGTACTGTCACACTGATAATTACCTTTTCAACAGAAACATCCTGTTAATGTTTCTGCCCTGTATAGCCTGATGCAACATACCAAAAACTTAAAACACCGATTAATGCTTCACAACTTTTAAGTTACCATATTTTTTTATTATACAGAGACATATATCCAGCAGGTCATTCTAAAGTAAAATATATCTTATTCCTGAAAGTAATATTTTTTTTCAAGTAGTTTCTTAATACATAAAAAATATTAATGTAATAGAAAATAATCATGCTGTCTGATGAAATGTAAAGGAGTAAAATATATTTATATTGGTGCTTGCAAAGTCTAGATACTAACGTTGAAATGGTATTTTATGAAATTCTCTCCAACCTTTTAGAAAACATGTTCATACAGCAAAAGGTCCAAAATCTGTAGTAACATGTGAAGTGTTTTCATACTTTCTGGTCCCTATTTTGCAGCCATATAGGCAGCAAACAGGCCACTAGAGAGATCACCATGCCCCAACCCCCTCATCTCTCCTCCCTGCATTGTCAAATGCCAGATAAAGATCAATTCCACCGGAAATGCAGAAGCTGGCTGACAGCAAGACCATGAAATAGCATGGCAGACTTTGAGACACCTACGCTTTTACGGAAGAGCAGGAATTGATAATGCATTTATAACATCCCTCAACATCTATCTATGTCAACTTCGAAAAGCAGATGGATACTGATGTGAATAACCTGAAATTCATTCTTCTTCTGGAGAGACATCAATTAATTATTCTTATTATCCTTAGAACAGGAGCAAACACAGACTAAAATTGTTCAACTTTTCTTCCCAAATGAGAGTTAGGATCCAAAAATAATAATAGATCATTTATGATCAACTTAGTTGCTATAACTTTTCAAACTCTATTTCAGGCATGGACAAAAAATACTTTATAGACCAAGACAGCCAAGAGAAGCAAGTATGACAGTCATTGCGAAAACAGTCTTTGCTGGCAAAGTAAACATACTATTTGCAATGATTTCAAAATTAGAGCTGCCTGCTGGTCATGGAGCATAATTCTCAGTGGAAGCTTAGTAGAAGGCTGCTGGCAGTACAACTTAATTTGAAATGTGCTGCACACATTATTGTCTCAAGCAAATTCTACCAGACTTAGAGTTGCCAGTCCACCAGAAATCTTTATCCAGTTATTTCAAACATCCCTCAAAACCTTGCAGGTCACTTTCATGCTTCCTATGGCCTACAATCACATAGTTCTAATAACCTGGGTCACTCATACCTGAGTTTTGTAAATGGAAAGTAGAGGTAAAAAGCAAATATGGACACTACAGCTTCAGATACAGCATAAAAATACTGAAGAATATTCTCAAAGACAAAAATAACTATTCAGTGATGATCAGGACATGGTTGTCTAACTGTAATTGTGTGAAAACACTAATTTCTCCAAGAAAAAATACTGTCAAAAGTACTATTGCCAAATAGTTACTAACACAGGAGCAGCCTGGCAGAAGCTAATTTCTCTCCACATGATATTAGCATCATCTTTCCTCTCCCCCCTAAGGTATGGAAGGTTTTTAAAGCCTCCAGCTTGCATGATTTCTGTATCTTTTAAAAACTATTTGTCTAGATGTTTATCTTGTGAAAGGATTTTCCTTTTGTCCATAAACATAACCAAAAATAAAAACCCAAAACATCTTAGTACTAATTGCTGTACACACATCAAAGCTAGGCCAAGGAGATCAGCCACCCAACAGACAATGATTTATTCCTTGCAGAACTTCTCTGTTCTTGAAAAAAATCCAGGAGTTTCTGGAGGTTTACATAAAGACAGGGAAACTGCACAGTAAGACAGATTTCAAATGTAATTTTTCTGTCAAGCAAAGAGAGTCATGCAGACTGGAAATCTACAGAAAACTTATTCAGTGATGGAAGGGGAACTCCTCTGATACACAAAGACAATTTAGACAGTCTCTCAGGAAAACCATTGAAATCTTAGCCAATAAACAGATACTTCCTAGTACAGAAATGCAACCTCTTCCCAAATGCACCCAGCTAGCTTGTGCTACTCATTTCTCCCACCTTCTCTCAAATCTGCTACAAAAATGTAGGAAATTTTTCACTGATTTATAAACAAAAGAACAATCCCCTCCCCTATTTTTAAGGATAATTTATAACTGATTAAAGAGAATATGTATGCCATACCACTGTATCCAAGTTTGCTGTATTTGAAAATATATGCAAAAGCACAACATTAATCATGTGCAAAAGTAACAGTATATGGCTTTTTTAAAATAGACTCAAAGGGAGTCATTAACTCTACATGTAATACCATTAAAGTGATTAAAATGTCCTCCTCCACTAGCTATGACATGCTTCTCCCCTGTAAATTACATTGGTAGAGCACTTGCACATCAGTTAAGAAAATGTAGTTAGTAACCCCTTCCTGGTCTAGCAGCTGGAAGAAATCATTCCATATTTAGAGAAAACATTAAATATTTATAGTGGCAAGATATAGCAGTCTTTTTTTTAGTATGACCACTATCGAAGACTGAATTTTCCTCTGGCTGCAAGCACCTTACAACTCAAAACATCAGAATGGTCTCAAGTAAGAAGGACTGTGATATTTGTTCAAATGAAGGTAAAAAATTAGTCTAAAATATGGAATAACAAGAGCTAACATAATTGCAGCTTGCACCTTGTATTTGCTGCTGTAAAACAAAGCAACACTGTGAAGACAAGCACTTGCTTACATTTATTTGCTCTAGATGTAAATTTATTTCTTATGCCAGATTGGTAAAACCTTTTAGAAAGTGTAAACCCTCCTTTTCTGTTTTCAGTTGAAAAATATAAAAACTTATCCAGTAAAGATGTATAACACCAATCACAAGTTATTACAGAATTATTTTGCAAAACTGCTCCAGCACTCCCACATCTCTTAAAAGCCCTGAAGTTGTAAAACTAGTTCAACTGAACAATTATTTTTTCTTTCAAGAAGAAAATCTGAGAAGTGGAAATGCCATGGCTAGCTATCTATGCAAAGTAACAAGGGAGAAGAAGCAAATATTAAGAAAAAATAACTTACAAAGCAACACAACAGCAAAACACTTAAATCGTTGTAAACAACTTTAGCTTTGATTAGAAAARAGATTGAGGGAAGACTGATTAGAATGACTTTGATTAACAACCTAAGTAATGAAGTTCGGGAATAGCCTTTGAAAATAGCAGCAATGTATCTGTATTTATTAAACAGCTAAATAAGCTAACAGAATCAATCATATGGTAGAATAAAAGATCTTCAGAATTGCAGCTGAAGACCTGTGATATGAACATTGGGGACACTGGAGCCATGTTTTTCCCATCCCCACAGGATTAAAACAGCAACCAGATACTAATGAAGTCATGTCCTCTGAAACAAATAGGCTTAGGATACTGTTTTTATTTTTTTCATTTTTTTTTCTTTCCCATAATACAATGGAGTTTGCCCAAGATCATCTGAGAATTTTAACCTAACGAATTTCTTCATAACATGACTAACCACTTTTGGGTTCACCTGTAACTAGTGTCTTCCTACAGCACGTGGTAGTTGTCAAGGCTTTTAGATGGAAACCCATCTAAATTTAGGTGTGATCACCGACTGTACTATGTGGTCTCAATTGACATAAGAGTTCAGACATCAACTCATGCAAACACCTAAATAACAAGTATCAGTCTGAAGCTAAATCCTATCCTAATTCTAAGCATTTCTGTTCTGCAATGTAGACCCATTCAAAATCCATTCTAAATTGCTGCAAGGGATTGAAATGGATGACAAGAGAATCTCATGCTCATGTGTAGGACAGCTGGATACCAAACAGCTAATGAAAAAGAATCTTAACTTTACAGAAACTGCATAGCAATATTCCCAATATTCACTAGTTTTTAACTAGATTTTAACAGAAATATTGCCTGTAAGTTGCCCTTTGCAACGTTTATTTATTATATTAACACATTTGGTCAGGAGTTCATTCATAAACAGTTGAATTGCTGACTAGTAAAAGAGTACTTACTGTATGCTGTTCTCACCAATTGTGTATGTAAAAAGCATACATCTTTTTAATTACACAATCTAGCATACGATTTTAATGTTTTTAAGTTTGGAATCCCCCTTGAACTTTAATGACTGATGTCAATCAGAAAGAAATTTGCAACATTTAGACTTTAAGAAGAAATGCAATGTATGAAAGGGAACAAAAAACCCCCATTCTCATTATAGAAAGAAACAAGTTCTACAAATGAAACAGAGAAAGTTATATTGTATACTCAAAACCAATCAACAGCTAATGATTGAAAGCCTTGAAAACTGAAGAATATTCTGACTTCTACTTGAATGGTTCCCATTTTATAAAAAAAACACATGCTTCTAATAAGGCAGGTATTTAAAAAAAAAAGGGCCATAAGTAACAAAAAAATCCTACAGCTGCAGACTGCCTCCTAGCTTTACTGCCTTGGGCCTAAAAGCTTTAACATGACTCATCTGAAGCTTAAGAGCACACTCAAAGCAAAACCAGTATCATCAGTAGTGTGGTAATTCAGGTACAAGATGCTCTGCAGAAGAAAAGAACATGTTGCATAAACACCGCTACCAGGCTAAACAGAAAAGCATTTCCCATACATCAGAAATTCTCTTCTGGAAGATGGAAAGGAAGTGTGAAAAAAAAAGCTGTTCCTACTTAAGGTACTGATGGGTACAAGATTTTTCCATAAGATTTTTTTTGCTCTCTCAAGTCAAGCAAAACATAGAACTAAACAGAAAAACACGTCTAGGATGGAGATCACAGTCTGTTTTTTCATGTGTTTCCAAAATTACCTCTGAATTCCTTTAACAATACTTGCAAACACCTCCTAGACTATTCCTACCATGACAAAAAGTAGTCTCCTTTGGAGCTTTATATGTTATCATACAATTAAATCAAAAGGTGTTAAATACTAAATACAGCCTGTCCTGATAATTCCTCACTACTTTTCCTCAGTAATTTTAATTCATTTTTTAAAAAATAAAGTAATTTTGTCATGTCATCAAGATTAAGTAAGGCTCAGTCAAGTAACAGTAACCCATTTTATACAGGAACACAATAGTTAAAGGAACAAGGCAAGGTTTACAAGGCTGCTGGACAGAAATATTTATATTAATGAAAGGGTTAAGCTAAGCTTTCCTTTGGAAGTAATTTGCTTTAGTTTCCTGCACAGAAGTAAAAAAATAAAACAGCTGGAACTATCATTTCAGCTTGGCTTGCTCTTTACAACTTCTATGTCTTTTTGTAAAACATTCAGGTGAAAACATAAATGATACATATGCAGATACACAAAAGCATGATTAATATCTGTTTTTTAACCATTTGCATTACATAAAAACTCACACTTAAAATATTTTTTGTAACTTTTGCATGTAAAAAAGCATTTACTATGTGATTTAAACCCATGTGTCATTCCCATTAAAAATGATTGTAGTTTGGCTAGTGTCGTTGAAGGATCATCACTAGACTAACACAAAGATTTTTTTTTCCAGCTTCTCCTCAGTTAGTAGCTTCCAATTATCTTGAGAGAAACACAGTACTAAATATATATTATATGATGATTGTTACTTACAATTAGCTGTTTCAATCCTACAAATGACTGCTCTACAGAGTTGGCATTTAAAACTTGTCTCTTCACTGCAGCCTGCTCCCCCAAGAAGCGAATCATTAAGTCTTTTACTGCATCTCCCTTGGTGTTCATGAAACAGAAAAAGAAAACAGAAAACAAGACTACTTAAAACATTATTTCAGGAAAATAAAAATGTAGAATTAAAACTGAGCAAAACAATTATTTCCTTTAGAGAAATATTTTCAGTATGTCGCATGTGAAATAAATATAACAGCACATGTATATACAGCATTAGAATGAAAACTTCTAATAAGTTTTCTGAACAGAAGTTCCCATATTCTTTTTTTCCCATGTATAGGTTTCAGTTAGCATTGACCCATTCAGGTTTATTTGCTTCTTATACTCTTACCATTCACAAATCTTACAAAATACTGCTCAAAGATCTTACAAAATGCATAGTTTACAGGTTTTTGTAATGTATGTTAACATTGAAAGGCGCAGTCTACCAATCAAAGATAAACATGCACATGATAAGCTAGCCTTAAATATCCACAGAAAAGAAACTTTGAGAGATTATAAACCAAAGTACACAAGGGTACATTTAGAACCCTTCAACAAGTGTTCTAAATTTCAAAAGAACTAGCTGGAGGCATCAGTCAAAGAAACTGGGCTGAGCTCAATAGTTTTTTGCCTAAAAAGAGGGTGAACTGCATTTAATACAGTAGAGTTTAGCTATGACAAAGACAATTGACATTAGATGTTTCCAACTTTCCCCATGGACAGTGATGGGAAATATATTTGTGTTTTCTGTTTCTTAAGGAATGAGATGGCAACTACTTTTTCACTAGAAATTTTTTACCTCTAATGATGTCACTTATCCTATGAATAAACAATATATCCACCTCTCAGACAGAAGAGCCTGAAGAATTAAGAAAAGACAGTGTGTGCAAAATGACATAAATAAAAAGAATTTTCAATCCTCCCCAATAGTACTTTGGACCCAACAGTACTTTGGTGTAGGTAACAGTACAAATTAATGTAATGAAACACAGGACAATGACAGAAGACAGCAGCTCATGAAAAAAGGCATAATAGAAAGAGCATAAAAAGCAGCACTCAGATTTGTTTCGACACTTGCAGAACACTGGTACAGACAATCTTCATCATACACAACCCAATATAGTCTCAAAAATAATGATTTTTTTAATAATTGTCAAAACGTAGCATGCAGCTCAAACAAAAAACATTCAGTATTTTTCTTGGTGTGATTTATCCACATAAAACTTGTCTTACAATACACTTGTTATACAAACATTTTCTGAGCCACCAGGGCAAAAAATAAAGTACCAAGCTCTTCAATACGTCATGGAGAACTTCAGTCCTTCCCTGAAGCACACTTAAGGGTTTACTCACTGCAAATGCATTTTTCAACCAACTTCTCCATCCACTGCATATAGTTTGGTTCAACATCTTGAATTAATATTTAGCATTAGCAAACTATTCATATCAAATGACCACTGTTGGAAGCTGCTTTAACACTGAAAACATACGCCCCACAAATGTTTCAGTTGACATTTCAAGTACTCTACAATTATAGTTTCAGTTAAACACAGAATTTGCAGTACTAGAAGAGTAAGGAACAATGACACCAAACTCGGGGATGCCAAGTCAGTCAAGGCAGGCACTCAGGTCACTAAAAACTGAAAGTGAGGAAAGTCATCTGAACATAAAACACTTCAAAACTTATCCCTGCGGACATGTCTAGGAGACCACTAATAAATTATAAACGATGAAGAAAGCAGCAGGAATGCCATTTAATTCCATTGCTGATGTTATGTCAGGTCTTTTGCAGAAACTAATCACATGGACATTGCCAAATACCTCTTTTCAATTATGTACTAAAGGTAGGTCTGTATATACGCACATGCCCAGATTCAGGGAATCATCGGCATAAAGAAGCCTTTAATCTTTAACTGGACAGAGGAAGGTGAGAGAGAACTATGAGAAAGAAGGAAGACTTCAAAAAGGAAACCCTCATTCTTGGGAGACTGCAGAAGTGATCCTTCCTTCTGTCTAATGGATTAGCTGTCAGGAGAGAAAGAATACACACTGGAATAACTCATCAAGGTCTAAGGGATATTTTGGGCAGGACTGGAGGAGGAATAGCCTCCTATCACAGTGTTTACATTCATGCTAATTATTTGCCCTGTGATAACAAACAAATGTTTTAAGATAAAGTTAACCCAAGAAGTAGCAGCAGTACAGCATATGTCTAAACTGGTATTTATTGCTTGTGACGGAAAACCAAGATTTGCCAGATAATTCAGCTGCAAATCTGGACCTGATTCACTCCAGAAACTTTTCTGATTTATCCTGCAGATTGAGAAGTTACTGCAGACTGCTCTCTACTTGTATTTGACTATTGACTGATGGTCTTTGTTATGCATAATTAAGGATTAAAGTATCCAAACCCTCGACACCATCTATCTAAACAACAATTCTATTATCCAGAGGCATAGATATCAAAGATTAGGATTAGTCTGTTTCAAGTAAAAATCCAAGACATTATGATGGTTAGCCTGGCTGAACAGTCAGGATAAAACTGCTACATGCAAAATCCTATACGGATCTGAGTGAAATTTCTGAAATTGTTAAAAAAAATGCTTTATGCCTTCTCACTAGACAGGAACTCTGATGGAAGATCAAAAATGCTTTCCACTACTATGTTGTTTGCTTCATGATGTCCTCCAGAGTTTTTGTTTTAATTTTGGGGTTTTCCCTTAGAGCAGCTTGCTGAACCACTCAATGTTTCTTACAGATTACGCCTTAGCATTGCTTAGAAAAGATAGAAATGATGCAATTTCAGTCAACGCTAACATTATTGAGACCACTGTGAACATGTGAAAAAAAGTTATTTCCCACTTGATTGCAACAGTGAATTCCACAAGCAAAGCTGTTTGCTCTAAGACTCTCTAGCACAGCTTAGAGGCTTTGTATATATTCCAAATGTGGGCATTATCTTACTAACTCAGAGGACCAGAAATAAAGTACTTAAAAATTCAACCAGCTTTGGCTTCTATAGAAACTGTCAACACTGGTTTTCAACGTACCAAACAAATGTCACAACGAATAAATCAGGTCTGGTTTTAGCCTCCTCTGTACAAGGCAGCAGTGACATTGCATTTTCTAATCAGCACTGCAGTAATACACAGAGGGTGACCATCAGCAACAGTACGAAGCACTATGGCACACAAGATTATTGGACAGCTCTTCTACAGTATTTCTAAAATATAATCACAGATGAAAATATAGTAATGGACTCTTACCTGGATATTATCAAATTTTAGTCCAGGCATGGTGAGATTCTCTTTATCTATGAATACAGCACTGTATTGTTGTGTGGCAACTGAAATGAGAACATTTCTTGTTTCCTCACTAGGAATCCAAGCATCATTCCTTCTATCTAGTTCACTCATATTTAAGGCTGTGGCAAACGGGTCATCGTTCCCAGCAAAAACAGCTTGGATTTGTGAGAACGGCTTGGGAGATTGAGTTATTTCTAGAGATGGTGGAGAACCACCTTCAGGTCTCCCATTTTGCATGGGGAAAGTAGGATTGGACGAAGAACCATCTCCACCATTAGAAAGAGAGGACATTTGTTCTGTAACTGAAGAGCTTGCACTGGGATTACTAACAGAAATAAAATTGGATGTGGTAAATGAATCAAAGAAATCAGAAGCTAAAGTATTAGTGTTAACAGTGTCACCAAAGAATTTGCTTAGACTAGGACTTGGTTGAACCACCTGTGGATTAGACTTCACTGGAGTCTCTATTATACTACTAAAACTGGGAGATTTTACCATCTGAGGCTCAAAACCATCAGGTAGGAACAACTGTGGCTGGGTACTAGCATTGTTTGCTTGGCTGAAGATGGTGCACACGGGAATGGGCTCAGCCTCAGAAGATGGTCTGGTAGTAGTGGGTGACAGTATTTGGTCCTCAGGTTTGCTTTCATTAATATTATTTGGTTTTGTTTCAACAGGAACATTGTTTCCCAACTTTGGCTCCTCCTTCACTGCTTCTGGAATTGATTCGTCCTTTAAAGATGCCTGATCATCTGTTCCAATCTCAGAAATGTCTTTAGGAGTTTCTTCATGCTCAGTTTCACTCTCATTACTTAAAAACTCTTCTTTATCTACTTCTGTTTGTGTTTTTTGATTATCTTTAGCTTCCATTTGCTCTACGATCTCCTGAAGACAACCAAGTTCACCTGTGTCATCTTCACTGTTGTTTGGTGAATCTGAAATAATGACACTCTCCATCATCTGCTCATTAAGTTTGTCTACAAAATTATTTGAATCCTCTGATACAGTTTCATTCCCTTCAGATTCAAATTCATCTCCACCAAGATCAATGGTTTCCTCATGATAGAGAATTTCTTCCTGAGTTTTCTGCTGAACTATGTCTTTGCTGTCATCTTCATCCGAGGCGCTCTTTCCATCCTTAGCCTTGCTTTCATTATTCTCCATATTAACTGAAAAAAGAGAAGTCCCCAGTAAAACAAGAATTAGTCTTATTACTAGTATACTGATCCGGTATCACAGTGAAACTCGTAAGTATCATACAAATTGTGAAATTCTTGTTTTAAAAATATAGTTATTTCGCATCTTCCCTTTGACATTTTTCATTTAACATCTAACCACAAAATTAATTCTATATTTTCTCTTTATCGTCTCTGCGAGTCGTAATACTACTGAGATTGAAGAGCAAATGGCTCCCACTAGACACAGATGAAACACTACCATAGAATCGTACCAGAATGGTTTGAGTTGGAAGGGGATCTTATAATGATCATCTGATTCCAAATTCCCTACCATGGGCAGAGCCACATTTCACTAGAACGGGTTGCTCAGAACCATATCCAACCCGGCCTCTAACTCCTCCAGGGATGGACCTCCCAGCCTAACCTACCTGATTCAGCGACTCAACACTTGCTACCCTGGTCGCGAAGACCCGCTCGGTCCCGGTTTCAGCACCGGCAAGCTCACGGCTCAGGGCTATCACCAGCGCAGGCTGCCGAGTACGGGGCTGGCAAAGCAGGACAAGCGCTCGGCGGCGGCAGAGCCGCTTGCGAGCTCCCCGTAGCCCCGGACTGGGCTCAGCGCTGCCTCCGGGGCCACCGCGGCTCCCCCGGCCCGGACACCCCACGGCGGGGGTGGGTCCGGCCTCCTTCACAGCCTCCGCCTGGCACAGCTCACAGGCCGCCTCAGCGACCACCCGCCCAGCTTGGACGCCCCTCAGGCTGCCTGYCCGACCGCCCCACCCCGYTCCGTTCYGTTCTGTCCCGTTCTATCCCGTTCTATCCTATCCCGTCCCGTCCCGTCCYGTCCYGTCCTGTCACCTCCGCTYCGCCGCCTCCGGCGCCGCTCCCCCCTCACAGCGCCTGCGCGCGCACCGGGACGGGCGGGGCTGCGCGCGCGCAGCTCCCGGAAGCGGCCGACGACGGGCTGCGCCGAGGGTCAGAAAGCCTCAGAAGCGGCGGGGGTGCTTGGTTGGGCAGGGGGGTCGCGATGGAGGACGACGCGCCGGTGATTTACGGGCTGGAGTTCCAGGTGAGCGCGGAGGGAGGCTGAGGGAGGGCTGGCAGGTTCCGGTCCTGCTGCTGAGAAGGCGCTGGCCGCGGGGCCGGGTGGGTGTAGAGGGGCAGGGGAGAGCCCGTCCGGGGGATGACCGGCTTGCCCCGCCGCTCTCCGGTGTCCCCCGGCCCGAGSCGGCACCGGGAGCACCACGGGCACCGCGGGTCCTGGAGGCTTTCGGCAGCCGCGCTGGGGTGTTTGAGGGTAGCTGGACAGCGGTCGGGAGTCGGTTCCTGKTCCAAAACGTGGTGTTTGTAGGGCAGGTGCCGGGCCCGGGCAGTGCTCTTTTTGCCCAT
This sequence comes from Malurus melanocephalus, assembly GCF_030028575.1. Taxonomy (NCBI): domain Eukaryota; kingdom Metazoa; phylum Chordata; class Aves; order Passeriformes; family Maluridae; genus Malurus; species Malurus melanocephalus. Next base: position 3,176,887 of record NW_026623238.1, read on the forward strand.
GGAGCCTCGGGGGCTCCTGCCCGGTCACCGGTCCCTGCTCCGCCTCTGGAAAAGGCTTTGTCTGGGTGGAGTGGTACAAAAGTACCGTCACTGGCAAAGTCATCATTGATTCTCCTTGCCAGACAAAAAAAGCCCCAAAACCCACAACATTGCTTTTCTGAAGAGAGAGCGTGAAAATGTTTCCAGTAAGTTACGAATTTTAATTGATTATGCCCTACTCTAAATCTGCGTGAACTTTATGGGACCTCCCTGTGAGGTCCATATCGGTGCATTTGTCCCATGGAACAAATCTGCCCATCATATTAGTATTCATGGCTGTAAGGAAATGGGACTATCTAATTTAGAAACATTGATTATCTTCTTAGAGGAACACAGGTGTTGTGTTTAATGAGGTTTCTGCAGGTTCTGGGAAAGCAGAGTGAGAGGGACCCTAATTCATTCTTCCCCTACCAGGGACTTTACTCAGTTATTATGTGTTCTCTTTGGCAACAGCTGGCTTATCATCACTGCTCTTGTAGCTGTAATACTGCAGAAGAAAATTAACACCTTCTAAAAGAGTAATTCATTCTACAGTAGATATAGGATATCTACACATGCTTTTTTTTTTTTTTTTTTTTTTGGTACCTTCACTAAAATAAGTGGTTCTTTGTAACAAACGTCCTGGGTCTGAGTAGTGTGCTCTGTAGTCCTGACTATACCAATAGATCTTGTTAGCAAACTGTGCATCTGTTTAGTTTTCCTCTTGTATAGGAGCTGGTGTGTAATATTCACCTGTACTTGATGTCGAATCGACTGAAGTCTGATAGATAGAATGCTGTCTGTACTGTATGATGCTATTGTGTGATTGGCTAAAGATGACTGTAACTTTTACTTCAAAATTAATGAAACTTAAATCTCTTTTGCAGAAGAGAATATATATTATATATATTTAATAAAATAGATATAATATATWWTATATATAWAATACATATAGTATATTTTGTATATAATATATATTATGTATATGTAAGAAAATAAATAAAAAATATATTTATTTTATTAAATATAAAAAGATATAGTATATATAATATATATTATATATATAATACATATAGTATATTTTGTATATAATATATATTATGTATATGTAAGAAAATAAATAAAAAATATATTTATTTTATTAAATATAAAAAGATATAGTATATATATTTAATAAAATTCATGCGTTCCTTCTAGTAGGTCACGTATAATTAATCTTCAAGAAATTTGGGAAAGTTAGTGTGTGTTTTCTGGGATTTCTGTGTACCTGTGTACCCTCCCCTCTCAACCACCCATGTGTCTCCCACAGACCTCTCCTGTGAAGTGTATAACTTAGTGGAGTTGTCTGTCAGGAGTACAAAGCGAAAGGATGAATAAAATTGCTGTAATAAAAGGAAGTTACTGTTGATACAGATCACTTAGGGAGAAAGTGAGAAGAGATGATTTATGGGTAAGTCAGAAAGKAAGGGTGGAGATGAAAGCTCTGTTTCTGATCTACATTAACCCCCAGTGTGGCTTTAAAACAAATTGCATCTCTGTGCTTTTTGAAAATGGAAAGACACTAATATAGAAACTTACACCTAAAAGTGGTTTGTCCAATTTATATCTCCAGGTCTAATAAGAAAGATTTTTTTTTAAGCATCATTTTCTTCTGCATTGCTAGATAATAATGGTTAGCTGCATCATCACAATCATTGCTTTTTGTCTTCCAACTAATTTGTCAGCCAAGTTAAAAAAATTTTGTCTTTGCTTCTTATGTTTGGGATTCCAGCAGTCAGTAAATGTCCATCTTTGGCCACTGACAGAGAAAGTGTAGTCGTGCAGATGTGCTTTTCGTCTGATCCAATGTCACCACGTTTGTAGAAGCATAAGCTGATTCCTCCTAGGATGCTATCCACCAACTAACTTAAAATTATTTCTGTATGMTTTCTGCTTGTTTCTATGTGCAGAAAGTGTTCTGATGTACTGGTATACATAAGGTAACTTAGAGTAATGAACAAATAAATTTTTCTCTTTTTTAATCTCTTGAATGTGTCTGTGGGCAGTATGAACATTGTACAAACATGCAAATGATGTGTGAATTTTAGGGTATATGACTCTTTTTGTGATTTCTAAAAGGACAGTCTCACCGTAGTGAGCACCATAGTTGCTCTGATTGTCTGACTGCAGTGAAAATGAGGAGATTGCAGAGTGGGTGGTGAATGAAAATGTGAGATACTGCTTGAATTAAGGTACTGAATGATATGACTGTGGCTCATGATGATGAGTACAAAGCAGCAGCAGTGGCTGCAGAGCATTTCAATATCAAGATGGTTCTTCTAAAAGAAACCTTAGTAGAATTCATCAATATCCTTAATTATAAGAATGTGATGAATGAGGTCCCAGGAATATTGCTAAGTGCTGGTTTTTGTCAGGTTTATGTCCTTATTGTCCTGTGTAGAGTTGATGTAGGCTTTACTGTCTAACCTGGAGTGCCTGGTGTGTTTACCTGGTGTTGAATTGACTTTCATTTTCAGGGAGTCACAATTTTCCCCATGCTTTTCTTGACGGTTTAAACAGTGATGTTTTGAGCAGGTGTGTAAGCACCAGTGAACGTCTCAAAATACTGTATTTGCCTTAGTTTAGGGTTGACTGGATAACRTTTATATCCTGGAAATGAGCCGTGTGGAGAGCTGCTTTCTGGGATAAGTATTTGGTTCAAGCCTACATCTTGCTTGTTTAAAAGCCTGCAGAAGCCAGGCAGCAKCATGGGATGAGGGAAATGGAATACAACTTATGCCGGAGAGTGATCATTTTGGAGTGTGCGTTTGGCTTATTTAGTGGATTTTGGGGGTGCCATAACACTGAGCTGAATTTCAGCATGCCAGATACTCCTWCTATGTGTTGCCTGTCGAAAGTACATAGACTTGTGAGGAAAAAGGAAGAGCAGGAGTTGCGGACAGCAGGAAGCCACCTGTGTGAGCACAGGGCTGTACTGCACATGGGCAGCTCCAGCAGCACCCTGAGACGGGGTCTGGCTGAAGCAGCCTTGAAAAAAGTGCACTAAAGCTTTGTCAGAGTTAGTGTTCTGCATTGTGGTAATCATGCTTCTTGAATAAGTGATACTTGGTCCATATTGTGCTGTTAGTTAACAGGTTTTATGACTCTGAACAGASACTATTGATTTTTAGGACTGGCCTGCTTATGCGAATAAGATGAAACTGAATTTCCCTAAAGCCAAATGTGTTTTCTTAGAGTAAGAACCTTGAAGAGGTGCAAAATACTGACTGAAATAGATTGTAGAAGACCTGTGACCAATATGTGTATACCTATTGTCATCAGTGTGTGTTTGAGAATAGCTCAGTTGACTTACCTGTGATGGAGTAGAAGGCAGGTGTAGATTATTAGAARTGGTAAAAGGGGTCTTCCTTGGAAAATGTGTGTCACTTGAGAGCTACCCAGGGAAACCTGTGCTGCCTTTCAGACTGGGCTGTGTTCACAGTATGGGAGTGTAGAGCCTATAGCTCCTATTGGCAGTGGTRTTTTCTTCTTTGGGGGAAGCTTTTGTGGTCTCCTGTGGGTTCAGAGAGAGCAGCCTATGCAGAATGTACATAACAATTTTGTTCCAGCTTTAGCAATGTCTCTGGAAGATTTACTTTGAAAATTCAATCAATTTAAGAAACTGCTTAATAATGTCTTACTAAAATTCCTAGCTTTTATGTCAGTTCTCTTTCTTCTCTAAGATTACTTGCCTCATGAGTGCCAATGCCAATCCTGTATATTTTAAACCTTTGTGGTTTGAAGTGTTACTAGAGGAACAAAAGCAGCTAAGTGGCAAAGCCCTCTTAACTAATCCCCCAAAGATCTTCATAATGCATGAAGTGGAACAGTTGGAAAGTAGTTTTTAGGASCCTCAAGCAATTAGTAGGATCATCCTAATGCTAGGTATGGTGCAGAATAATGACAATGTGAAGATACAGTTAGTTGAACTTGAAGGAACTATTAAATGATGATTGTTACCTTCCTGACAAATGAATGGGTTTTCTGAGGATGATTGTGCTGTGCACGGCTTTGTGTGCAGGTTGCATTTGTTGCTGTGAGGGTTTACAGGATCTGTCAGTCTTTGGAATAGGGTCAGTGCACTAAATACATCAGTGGTGGGAATTTTTGTGCTGTGAAAGACTTGGGAAAGCAGCTGTCTGAGAGCATTGAAGGTCACCTGGGCATGTGTGCTGCCAACCTTTTCACTGATAGTCACTCCAGCTTATTAGAGTCACTGGGAGGGTCTCCTACTGTGGTGGGAGAAACAGGGCTGTCTTACCCAAGTGAAAATCAAAGTGTACTTACTTGAAAATTGAAATTGTGCCAGAAGGCAGAAATAACATTCATGACATTAGCAGCCTGGGGCTTGTCTGGGGAGGACAGGGAACTTGTATTTTGCCTCCAGAATGAGGCATCAGCTCCCCACACCAAGTAGCAGTACACTAGTTCTGGTTTTCAGCATAAGCAGATGGTCAAATAACTTTAAACTCAGATTTAGGGACTGCAAGCCAAATRCTATGTCCTTACATTTTGCATTATAAGTTCATTGTTTGTTAGTACAGATTGATTGTGTGAATTTCAAATGTTGCCTAGTTTGCAGAATGTTTTTTGTTTGTATTAAATGTAATACAATATTCAAATGTTGGGATCTGTTTGTTTTCTTGTTTGTTAATGCCAAAGTGTGTCAGCATGACAAGATACATATTGAAGAAGTACTTTTTTGTTTGTTTATTAATTCCCTAAACAGGAACAGTCAAATTAAGAAAACAAACAAAGAACACAAACAACAAGAACAAAAA
>NW_026623238.1:3181739-3267698 GCF_030028575.1 Malurus melanocephalus
AATAAACCCAAACAAAACCAAAAAACAAGAAACCAAAACTTTGTGCATTTAGCTGGTATTTCAAAAGTTGCTGAGAAGTGCAAGTTAAGAAGTGCAAGAAATTACAAACGAAGTGTAGAGAATCAGTGTATTGCAAATCCACAATGCAGTGTTGGTCAGTTTAAACCAATCTTCTTTACCCTTTTGAGGTTTGTGGTTGTGTTYCTCTGAATTCTCTCTTGCTGTTGTCAAGGACAATAGCCTTTTATTATATTTCTTTTCCTYGGGGGTTTTTATTATTCTGCAGGTCACCTAAGTTGTCAAGGGCAAGGTAGAAGGTGATCTTTGCCCAAAATCACACTGAGCATGGTGTTGGCATAGACAYGATGCCCAGTCTCCAGTTAGTCTTACCTGCATTCTGCTGCAGTGGTTGTTGTTTCTTCTGTTTTATCTTAATACTACTGTCACACTTGTATTCTAGGGTTTTAAAGGTCCTTTACATATCTATTTTATGTAGTGGATTTSGAGTTTAGTCTTTGTCATGTTTTGTAAAACTGCGTACTTTTAAACCATGCACATTCCCTCATAGGGCTGTTGATAAATATGAAATTTGGACATGTAGCCAAAAAGTTTATCGTGGTTCACAATGTTTTAAACTTYGGGTGCTAATATTTTTTTCTAGTCTTAGGCCTTCTTTAAAAATGAAATGATGCAATTGCATAAGTTGTCGCATTGTCTAGTACTATCAGGTAGKATATGACAGCATGTGTAAGGGTTACTTGTTTTCTCGCTGTTTGCATCTTTCAGATGTGTATTCTGCGTATTTTCTAAGCATTATGGCAATTTTCTTAGTAAGTAATAGTTTAATATCGTGGGTAGAATMATAAAATGGTTTGGGTTGAAATAGACCTTAAAGATCATCCAGTTCCAGCCYCTCCCTGCCATCTGCAGGGACACCTTCCACCAGGCCAGGTCATTCAGGGCTCCCTCCAGCCTCGTCCTGAACATTTCCAGGGACAGGGAGACCACAGCCTCTGTGGGCAACCTGTTCAGCGCCTCATCGTCTTGCAATAAAGAATTAAAAAAAAAAAAGTCCAATCTAAATCTGCCTTCCTTGAGCTTAAGGCCATTATTCCCCTTTGTCCTATTACTATGTGAAAAGTCCCTTTCCAGGTAAGCCCAGTAGTAAACTTTTTTGKCTATATACAGTTTTGTGTTCTGTGGGTGCAGACTTAGAAAAATAATAATTTCCATTGGTTTACTTTAATCAATATTCATTTTACTGCACTTTTTTGCTTATTTTATATGAGCTGCAGTCATAAGACAGGATGYTTTATGAAAGGTTGCAATTTGCAACCTGCTCTGACAGGTAACAGTACAAGATGACAAACTTAAGGCACTTTCCTTGATCTTGACAGTGCTCCAGGTTCAGCTGTATTGTTCATTACAAGGATTATTTGGTGTCTTCATCTGTTGAAAGAACTTTGTTTTCTCTCAGAGTAACTCAGAGAAGACAAAATTACACATATTTTTGTTCAGGAGACAACTGAAAGTCCATTGTGCTGTTATTGATGTTTTGAATCAGAGTCTTCCTGATTTATGAATTCTTGATGAGTTTGAACTTTGTATCTTATGTATGGATATTACAGGATTTTTTTGTCAGAGAATAAACAATATTGTGTTTTGTGTTGTGAAATGTATTAATTTTTTGTTTTCTCATGCCTTTGATTTTTTTCCCTTATTTTTTGCAAAATGGAAAATAAAATATTTTAAGGATGAGCTGGAGAAGCTGAGGACATAAATATTACTATGTATTTACACAATTTTATTTTGGGCACTTTGTGTYCAGCTTGATTCATTTTTGAAAATAGCATGATAAAGCCTACTTGAAAAGCTTTAAAAGAGCTGGACACCTCTTTTATTTCTTTATTTTATTAAAGATTCTGGAGGTCCCTTCTTCTTTTTGATGTACAGAAACAACAGAAGCTTCTTTGATTGAAGGGATACATAGCTGTTGGGTGTTTTCTCAAAATAATTGAAAGCAGGTCTTTTGAATGAAAAGACTCTTGCCAAAGATCTGCAAATGTAGATTCTGTTAAAGACAAAAGCTTTTCTGCAGTCATCTTTGTGGACTTTGGTTATCTGTCAATCAGAAATGCACTCTAGGCTTGTTGTAGATGAGTGCTGCATAAATAAGACAGTAAAGCAAATTGGTATGGATTCACACTGATCTTTGATCTGCATTTGAGTGTTTTGAAGACAAACTACTCATTATATTCTTTAGTGCTGGTTTTTCCCCCTATAGAGGTATTTTAAAYGTAATAGGTGTATTAGCCTATACTTTACTAAGCTTGTTGCATTTTTTAACTTTTTATGCTCATTCTTTCRAAAGATACTAGAGTGTTCTAAATCACGTCAGATACTAGAAAAGTCTCTGCTCTGTATGAGTCCAGACATGATTTTTGAAAAATTAGGTTTTTCTTATTTCTGTTGCCAGACAATGACTTGCATGGCTGTGCTTTATTTAAGAAATGTAAAATATCTTTAAGTAGCTTTTCTAGAATTAAATTGCTGTAAATTTGGGTATTGTGATGTAGTGTATTCCAGATACTTCCTTTTAAGGTTTTAGGCATCTTTTTTATGTTAATTTAAAAAGAAGTTTCAAATAGAAGAATATTGAAATGTTCCTGAATCCAGAAGATCACAAGCTGCATGGATGGCAGTAAGAATGATTGTTCAGCAATTACCTGAATCCTTCAGAAGTATTTGCTTGCAATACAGGTTTTAGTGTCTGGAGATACCTGAGCTATTTTATGCCAAATAGGATGTGAATTGCAAAAATCTATTTTTAGATTAAAAAATTCATATTAAACAATATTATTAAGGGTATCTTTTGCATGGAGAAGTAGCAGATATTCCTCACAGGTAATTTATGGTTGCTAGAAATGCTTTTGAGTACTCGTTTACCTTCACTTTACTCAAAATTGTCTGAGAGAGTCTCTAGAAATGACAAGAGCAAAATAGTCAATTGTGGTTTTAGTTCAAGCTGTGTTTTATTTAACAGCGTCTCCCATGGCCCTTAACTGCTTTGTTTCACTCTTCCAAGACTGTGGTTGGCRGAAGTTGAAGCAAGGCAGAGATTCTAGCAATGCCATTAACATAATACAACAAAGAAATAAGATTATGACAAAAGTTTTATAGGTAAATAAATTATTTCTCCCATCATTCAGACAATTCTGATCTCTAATGGACTGCATTAGAAGAGGTTTTTAATTTGTTCCTAAAATTGGTGGTTAATGGTGAGAAAAATTTAATTTTTATACAGGCATATTCAACCTGAGTGGTGTGAAGACTTCTGTAAGAACWGTCTCTTTCTTGGATATCACATTATTTTTTAACAGTAGTTTAAAATTTTCCAGTGTTCTATGGAGCTTTTTCAGATGATAAAAGAAAATTAGTTTGGAAAARCTGCTTCATTTAATGTTATCACTGTTATAATGAAGATCAGGTAATGTATTTAGCACCTGTGTGTTTCTCAATCCTCACAAGTATGAGAAATTGCACAAAAAATATAATAACTAAAATGGACATAARGGGCAGGAAAGTCTTCAGTTTGTAAGAATGTGAAGCTTAAAATGATAATTGATATAGAAGCTTCAAGATTTTTGCTGAAATTAGTGTATTTTATTAACTGTATTTTTCTAATGGCTTTCTTCTTCCCTAGGCACGAGCTTTAACACCTCAGACAGCAGAAACRGATGCAATAAGATTTTTGGTTGGAACACAGTCTCTTAGATATGATAATCAGGTAATTTTTCTGTCAAATGTCAGTTGTAATTTTTGCCTCTTTTTGTAACATTGTTCTAATATCATTCCTCTCCCTTTCTCCCGCTGTTGAATACGAAGATTAATTGATAGTCAAGTCGAAGACTTCTGTGGGTAGAATGTAAAGATATTGGTAAGAAATRTAGGTGAATGAAAGCTATGTGTATTTTCTGAAAATCATATTGCTCTTCTTAATTGTATGACTAAATCAGATAGGTTTAATAAAGAAGCTGCCAAATTTTAGTTAATTTGAATCTGTAGAGGCTCTGGAGCTATCTTTAAATCCCAGAAGAGATGCAAAGTAAAACAAAACTCTTTAAGCCTTAATTGCTTCTAATRGGACTCCTGGTACACATGCCGTTCAGTCAAGCATAATAAACTGGATTTTTCAATATTCAATATTGGCAATCAGCTGTGTCCTTTCTGATCATGAGTTTAACAGTTCAAACTAAAATTTGAGTTACTTTCATGGCTCAATTTCTATTGGGGTGTTTCTTCTGCAGTTAGGAGTAGGASTTGTACAGCAATTTCGATTTGTGTGACTGAATCTCAGTAGAACTCATACTGAAACAAGTTCTTGAGGCTGAAAGGGTTAGAAGGCTGTACTGAGTGCACATGGCAAGGTTTGGGTGGCTGGAGAGCTGCTGTGGTGACCTCTGAGAAGAGGCCAGGGGTTGCCTGTGCCACACAAGGCTGGTTCYAGTGAATCCACTGCAGGACACAGGTGACTCAGTTTCTCATGAAGGCCCTGTGCTGAAGCAGAGGAAAAAAGTGAGATACAAAGAGCATCAGAAAGAAAATGTCCATCACCACCACTTCCCCACATCCCCCTGCCCCACTTGAAAGGGTCCGAGGAGTCTGGGATGAGATTCAGCCTGGAAAGTGAAGAAGAGAAAGTACTTGTTTATTTTAACTGTCAATAAACTAATTCATTCATCCAAGTCAAATCTGTTTTGCCCAGAATATTAGTTATTAAGTGACCTCCCTTCTGTAGCGTGACACATCTCATTCCTGTTCTTCCTGGTTTCTCCCCTTTCTTTCTTGGAGGTAGCAGGTGTCTGGGTGGGAGTCTGTTAGATAAGGCTAATACCCACCACAGAAGTCCCTGGAATGGAATAGTGMCCAACTCTTTGGAAAATAGCTTGCAACGGGCTGCACAAAATGTACTTGGAGCCTCAGCTTTGGCAATGTGAGCTGTCCATTGCCAGGGAGGTTTTGAGTTCACTATTCAATGATAATGCTGGATGAGACTCAAGACAAGTCTTATTCCAAGGCAYAAGGGGGATGGAGTATTCAGTTAATTTATAGTTGAATTATTATTATTATACATATGTATTATATATGTTATTATGTAACTGAGTTATTGTTATAGTAAATATATTATTTCAAATAATAGTCGGGCAAAGAGTAACAAAAGAAGTGGCAGATGAACTTGGAAGTTCACACAATTATATTTTTGATTGTGCTGTCTCTTGCCCTTCAAATATTTGGCTATAATATRTTTTTTAACTGTGATTTCTGTGGTGGTTTGCTACTTGGTCAACTAATTAAATTCTGATACAAAATTGTTGTTGAAGAGTGGTTCTCATTTATCATTAGATAATTAAAATTTGCTGGCTATTTGAATTTTCTGATTTTGGTAAGTTTATTKGGTATATACAATGCATTTTAGATATATTTGCATATGATTTGCATTTGCTTAGAGTATGCTTTTCTTTTTCCAATTAATAACATTAACAATAAAAATGCAGGACAATTCCTAGTGTATTAACAACTGTTTGGAGGTTATTGGCCTTTAGCTATGCCTCAGGCCATCATTTCTTCTCAGCTAGTTCCTCAATCCCCAAGAAGTGCCCTAGGCCTCAGCTCATTATAACTTAATTCAGCACTAGGTTCTTATATTTGCTTAAAAACTTTTTTAGTTACCTGGCCAAACTTATGAGCTGGCTTGCAACACTTAATACTTTACCAAGTACTGCACAGTGAGAGGTTTTATCATGTGCAGATTATTTCTTCCCTTCTGGTCATGGCCAGGTGTAGTGCAAATAAAAGAGCAATAATTTTACAGCTGGCATGATAACTTTTGCCTCATTGAGGTTTAGTGCTGAATGAAGCAATTTTAGGTATTTATAGAAGAATATATTTTACGTGAAAATATTTCCTATTAACACTAGTATTTCAAAGGAAACGAAAATGTTTATAAGATTTTACATTCTGTCAATACATGATATATTAATAGTGTATAGTACTTGGCATTTGGTCCTTATGACATGCTGCAAATAGTTTAAGTAGTAGCACTGTTTTCTACATGGTGTAGTTTTGGAACTTTTGTCCTCTTTACTTCCATTGTTGCTAAACTTAATGCATTTATTGTATGCATTAGAAATGCCCAAGTATGTAATTTATTCTTATCTCATTCTMATAACTCTTCAAGTTATTTTCACTTTTGTGTCTTAGAACCTAAAAATATTAATTTTCATGCTTTATKAATGTAATGCATTGCATCCCCTGTACTCAGCACCTCAAATGTTGTGTTCAGTTCTGGGCTTGTCACTGTCAGGAAGAGTTTGAGGTGCTGGAGTGTGTCCATGGAAGGGTGATGGAGCTGGTGAGGGGTCTGGAKCACAGCTGTTATGAGGAGCAGCTGGGAGAGCTGGAATTGTTTAGTCTGGAGAAAAGGAGGCTTAGRGAGGGGTGTTATCACTGTCTACAGCTACCTGAAACGAGGTTGTAGCCAGGTGGGGGGTCAGTCTCTTCTCCCAGGCAACCAGAAACAGGACAGGTGAGATAAAATAGCCTTAAATTATATCAGAAGAGGTTTAAGCTGGATATTAGGAAAAAAAAWWTTCATGGAAAGGACTGTGAAGCATTGGAACGGATTGCCCAGGGAAGTGGTGGAGCCACTATCCCTGGAAGGGTTCAAAAAATGTGTGAATATGGCACTTGAGGACRTGGTTTAATGGTTAACATGGTGGTATTTGATATTGGAGTATTTTCTATGAAATTTCTGTTGTCCTTAGTATTTAGTGAAGTTGCTATTCCATAGGGAAAATACAATTTAYCATGTATTTAAATCGGGTTGTGTAGGAAGATCCTTAGCAATAAACCATTGGGGGAACTTTTGCAGTTCTGTCAGTTCTATCTGGTAGATGATACTGATTGGCATAGCTATGAAAGATGTAATTTTTCAACTTACAAGGTGTGAACAATACTGAGGTATAAGAATTAAGTTTTGTATTTCCTAAAAGAATCAGTCTGGGCCTTTCATCAGCCACCTGTGTGTTCCACCAGTTTACAGCTGTCCATGTTGTCACCTGAATCCTAAACATGACAGCAGAGAGAAATTGGTTCTCTATGCCTTCAAAGGGCTTCATATGGRGTAAGGAGGACTCTGTTACGGCCAGGTGACTCTTTTAACCTGTTTAGTGTAAGCAGAGAATGTGTGTGACTGTGGTAAATGGGATTTAGGTTTGTGATTCACTTTCTGTTGTGAGAGACTTGGATTGAGCTGCCAAAGGATACTCCAAACTAAAACAAGGTATGAGGTAAACTGATTTTTTTGAAAGGTAGACTTTTCCGCTCTTCAAGCTGGATATGCAGCTGTTGGGGTAGATGGATAGTGTCTTRATTCCTGGCTGGGTTCCTAGGTTCAAGGCAGCAAATGTAGTCTCAAAGGACAACTTGCTGATCAACTGCAGAGGTGATTCCATGCCTTGGATGACAAAATGGAAGAATAATACAGGTAATGAGGTCCAGGATTATATTTGAAGGAGAAGTTGCTGATGACTGTTTAGGCAATAAAGAAAAAGATAACATGTAAATTCAGCCCCTTGAAAATTCTAGTGTTTAGATGGAGTTGAGACCTATATTGCAGCTYCTGTATTTCTGCATGGTTAAGATTTTTGCAGTGATTCAGTAGTTAATTCAGTAGACTTAGTTCAGTCGTGATGATAGGATGTCTCTTGGCTTTTTTTCCCTCTTCATTGTTTGCCCAACTTTGAAAACTAATTTTTATTGAGGATACAGTACTTTAAAATTTGTGAGTCTTCTAAATTTATTTGTCCACTGTTGACCTTAGGGGAATTAGTCCCATGAGTAAAGTTCCTTCTCTATCTACACCRGGTTAGAGTCTTCCTTAATTTCTTGTATTTTTGAGGCAACTATAGAAAAACAACTGAGTAAAAAAAGGGAGGAAAAATGATAGTAATGTAGACCTATTAAAAAATCCCAAAGAACCCATAGCAAAGAAACCTGAAACAAACAAAACTGAAAATACTAAAAAGCAAACTTAGTTCTGTCTTTTAAAAATATTATCTATATGTATAAATATTATTGTTTTTCTTCATCTTTCAGTATTTTATGTTTCCATTCAGTATAAAAAGATCAGATTTGTATTTTCGTAAAGATATGTGACTGCAAAAGTGAACTTTAAAAAAGTTTCTGACTGAGTGTAAAGTATTTGCTTCAAAGAAGAGTCCTTTCCCTCTCCTTCTTTCTTGTAGATGGTTTGAATTAGATGGTTTGGATACAAAATCAGTGCAGATATTTAGACTAAGGATTGTAATGTTGCTATTTTTGTTTATTGCTGTTAGAAGTGTTGAACTGTAACACATGGCTTATTTACTATTAGCCATAAATTGAAAAATCACCTTCAAGCTTCAAGTTGAAAATTGAGAATAAGCATGATATTTCCTCAAACAAGGAAATTGCTTGGGTTTTCCTAGAAAAGTTAATCCTGCATGAAATTAATGATATAGTAAATTGTTAGCATAACAATTAATTCAAGTCGATATTGGTTACAAAAATCTCATTAAATTGTTCCATGTAGTCATCATGTATAATTAAGACCCACAGAAAAACWTTTGAAACCCTAATGCTCTATTTTTTATTGCATTTGCAGATTCACATCATAGATTTTGATGATGAAAATAACATTATAAACAAAAATGTTCTCCTTCATCAAGTGGGTGAAATTTGGCATATTAGTACCAGTCCTGCAGATAAAGGTGTGCTGGCAACCTGCTACAATAAAAGTAAGTCCTTTTAAAATATGCTCAACTTGTTCAAGTGTTTGGATATTTTTGAATGTGCTAAGTTAGAACATGTACCTATATGTAATCTAAATTGGAATTATCAACACAGGCATTTCTAAAAAAAAGCTGTGACACTTTTACCTATACCTCATTTGTGTCATATCCTTAGRTTGTCTTGGCTAAAAGTCAACTTCTGCATTCATGTTAAGAAAAGCAGAAAAAGAATCCTTATGCTTGTTTGATGAATTCAAGGCATGGCAAATAAAATATATKCCTATTACTTTATGCATAATTTTTATTGGTTTATATGTTCGCTTTTGAAAGTGGAAGTAAATGTCTTTCAAAATATGCTGGCATCAAGCTTTACTTAAAACTGCAGATGAAGTTTGTATATAATGTTATTTCACATATGAAATGCATGTATGCCCAGAGAGAGCTATAGCTTCTTATCTAAATATCTCCTCAGTAGGAATKCTCCTTGTCTAACCTTACACTAAGTGCACAACTATTGAGATTAAGGATCTCTGCAGCTCCCGGGTGATGCAGGTGTGAAGATTTTCTGTTACGAGGCTTGAAAAATCCACTTKCATCACTTGGGGAAGGGGGTGATTTTTCTCTCTGTAAAGTAAGAAATCTGAGATGTCAATTGAAATAAATATTATTTCTTCTAGTAAATATTAGTCGGTTCTTTAATGGAAATACAGTCCAAGAATATATGAATAAAGTAATGAGTTTTGGGCTTTGTATATCCATGAACAGTTGTAGAGATGTGTATTCCTGATGTTCAGTCTTCTGGTTGTATTGGGGAGAGGATTTGAGGATTGCTTAGTTCTCCTAATTCTTCTGGATTGAAATAAAATGGCTAAAATTTTAATTTCTTTCACAAACCTTAGACTATTTTTTAAAACCAAGGATAAAAGATAAGTGAAGTAGATTTTTCCATTGAAAAGATGGTGGATGGTGGGCATTTTGATCGASAGCCTTTCTGTGAGATTTCCAATTTACTTTATTGGACCTCTTAAATCATATGAATGTTTTCTRTGTGTTCTAGATTTAGTTCATCTGATTTCTTAATACTAAGCTCAATTGCTTATACTTCATGCATCTTCCTTTGCAATTATCACCCATTAAAATTCTGCAGAAAATAAGATCTCATTCTCAAATGGTGATTACTGACTCTAAATAGCAACATGCAGAACTGAAAACACATGAGGTAGGATTCTGTAATGAGGAATATTGAGTTTAGCACACAACTTATTTCAAGTAGTAATGCAACCAAATTAAGGAATCAAAACCTTTACCATGCTTTAATGTATTGCATTTCTTTTGTTGTTTTATAAAGATTCTTAACTCATTTCCTCACTGAACTACCAGTGAAATGAGATGATGCTTTCAGGAGCAACTGGAAGTATTGTGCCTATCCCTTGTATCTGAGCACTTCTGTCAAGATCTGAATTGTCTGCTGTTGACCCTGGGAGACTGTAGAAATGTGATRTGTGTCCATTATTAAGAGCTATTTTTTGAAGTTGTTTAAAGAAGTGGTGGAATTTGGCATTGAAAAGAAGTGGAATTGCCTACATTTTGGATTTCCTAGCTCACTGGATAAGCTTATGGAATTTTCCTCAATTACATTGGGAAAAATATTGAGTTTTCTTATGCTCTYACTTTTGCAAAGTTATCATAACTGATATATGAAAAAAAAAAAGATAYTGTAGGTGCAAACAGAAGAGTATTTTTTCACAGCTCTCCTGATCTTTGATTTTTGTTAAGACGAATTTGCCTTATTTATGGGATAGGAGGTTTGGGAAATATAAATTTTTTCAAATGCAGTGAAAAATCTTTCCACAGTATCCAGTTACCATCCCCTGCTATGCTACTGCAACATTGACACTCTTGTTTATTTTTTTACTTAACTACTTGATAGTTAATACCACTGTCCCAAAGTCACAGATGACACCAGCAATCTTGCTCGATGTTTTGAAATTTGCTTCTCTTGCTCGATGCTTGAAATTTATTTGCTTCTCTTTTCTCGTGTGGGGATAAAACTTASCAAAATAATGTAATATGCAAAGCTTTTTGTTACTGTCTGCTAAGAATTCCATGTGRGAAATGGGTGTCCATATTCAGCTGGTAACAATGGGTTATTTTGGGCTCAAGATTCGAGCAGGAAATTTAAGCCATCTCTGTGTTTGAGAAGTGTACTGATGTAATAATGTTTGGAAGTTTTTACTATTCTGRTTGAGAGATGCCTTGAATTGAAATACCAGAAGCTTTAACCAAAAATCAAAAAGTCCTCTTGATATATCCTCCTACATTTGGTCTGGTTTTTATTGTTGTGTTTGGTTCTTCTTTTAATGTCAAAKTCAGCATATTAACTACTTCTGTAAAATCCCACACCATCCTGCTCAGATCTGAGCATTTGTGTTGTTTTTTCCAYGTGTGGTGTTTTCCTCTGAATCATACCATGTAGGACACCTCATTCAGAAGTAGAAATAATCTGCCCTTGTCMCTTTCTGGGAGCATAATTTTTTTTCTTGCATCATAGATATGTGAAATATTTTTACTTGTTCTTGACATGTGTAAGTGAAAGAGGTATAAGGAGGTAGAACTTAAACCATATTTTTTATTGTTATTATTATTATACCTAGTGAAGAACAAAGTCATGTACTCATGAGTGATAATAGCTATGCTTCTATGTCAGTAAAAATTTCCTGGTTATTCAGGATTATATTCTTTAAGTGCTTATTTTCGATACATTCAGATTTTTTCCTCATAAATGGCTAAACTTGTGCAACTACTGCATTCACCACAATTCATTGTTTTGAAATGAGCTTTTGCTTTTAGAAACTCCAGGCAAGATATGTCAAAAGTGCCAAGTATAGCATATTTCAATGATTGGATGCAGACTGCTCTCATATTTTTGGCATTACTGCCCAYTTACATAAAGCCCATCAGAATATTTATTGTTTACTGACATTGAATCTGCAATATCTCTAAATTCTTATCCTTTCAAGAAAAGAATGTCTCTCTAAAATGTAAAATAAGATGGCTCAGATAACTTCCTTGTTCTGAAGAATTCACAGAGAAATTTAAATCCTTGCTGAACATACAATTTGGGAACTATATTCTCTAAACAGTCAGTAAAGTTAAATTAAATGGTGCTCTATATTCTTTGTTCAAGACATTTTGCTAGGGTATCAATGTACAGTTTGGTCTTAAAAAGGAAAATACCCTCCTGACTCTGAAGTCAAAATGAAGGAAAACGTTTTTTTTGTTAGCATCAGTATTTACTACTTTGTGTAATTTTGACATTAAAAAGATACAAGGCTTTATTAATGAAGTATTCTCAATTACGACCTTACCTGCAATAATAATGGTTCCAATACCATTGGAACAATTGTGTCTTTGGATATTAACCAGAAATTCCATTTTCTAGGACACTCTGTCTTTATATAAGGAAAAACTTGTGGAACTGTTTCTCCACCCCTCCTATGCACACACATTAAAAATACCRACTTAAAAAAAATCACTTAATTACAAAGGGAGAACTTGAATTAGACTCAATTCCTGCCTCGATTRTAGTGGTCTCCCCTTCCACCCCCTCACTGATCATGGGTAAATCACTTAKGAAATTTGATACTGTCACAATGTTACAACTTTTACTATAGGAAGAGAATTTTACTCCGAAGTGATAGGCTTACTAATTGTAAGTATAATCTTGTCTAACCTACGGAAAAGATCAGGAATTTACTGTGTTGGRGGCACAGCACCTGCCTGTGCTACGCATTTCTACCATAGCAATACTGTGTGCTAGAAATGTGTTAAGGCCATCCTGGTGTAACCCACGTTGCCAATGAACAAGATGTGTCTTGAGGAGGCACTGAGAAGTAGCTTTTCTTTTTGCAAATGTCTTGGGCCGCTATTTGATGGCGTSAGAATTAGGAATGTTGTATTTTATCACAGATTTCCTAACTGAAGAAAGTGCATAAATATGTGTAAGAAGCTAAGTATAAGAGGAGAAAAGAAACATTATATGCTAMGTGTCTTGGGGATGGGGGAAGAAGGGTTTGTAAAATTAATATTTGAGGTATATAGATGAACTCGTGTACTATTAGTCAGTTTTGTGACATGTCAATGCATCATTTTTCTCCTCTACTACAGCAAATCAACTGAATTAAAAAAGGGGGGTGGAGGTTTTTTTCCTCTCTTGAAGAGGATAAGATTGTTACTGATAGACTTAAAGTTGGTAAAAATCAAGGGGGGAAATGAGTTTGGTGGTCTTCTAGCTTTAGCATTAGATTGTTAATGTTTAGTATGAGATAGATTAGGTTTWAAAAAACCTTAAAGGATGGGTTCTTGAGAGAGCAACACAATTTAGAGATGGTTTTGGGAGTGCTACAGTTGCATTTTRTTTGGTTTAATGCCTAACCTCTGAAAATTTACATGTGCTTATTTGCCTCTGCTACTTATTAATATGCTAAAATTATATTCAGCAAAGCAGAAAYCAAATAATTTGCTTTACAGTAGCCCAGAATTAAAATGGAGGATGCTGCATTTTGTGGAAAATTCCTGTCAGAGCAGTCTAGGAACCTTACACCTTTCTTCTTTTTGCTGTTCTGACTGGATGTAGTCCGTTAACTATTCCCTTTTATATTACTTTCTTTAAATTAAAATGTGAAAGGGGCGACACTTCTGAGAAGTGAACAAGAAAGGTGACAAAGTAATTAAGGAGATCATAGCATTTCTTAGTAGAAATGTGCATTTAAATATCAGAAAAGAAGAATTATAAGATTGGTTGAGGGTCAAGAATGCACCCTSTAAATACTGATATGAACCAATGAGAATAATGGTATACTAAATATAATAATCAGTTTAAAAATGAATATAAATTAGTCTGCAAGAAGTTGATATCTGTCCAAGAGCTCATTTCAAATGCTAAGGGGAAAATAATTTCATATGTGTATTACTACTTCAAGTTTGAAAGAMGCTTGCTTCATTATTCAGAAGAGCGTTCTGGCCTACTCTGGAATAATTTTTTCACTGTGAAAAAGTGAAATGCTAAAACCCTTTAAGTCACGCTAAAGGGGAGTCACTTGGGTACTAGAACAGTGGCGACCTGACAAAGACTCCCTTGGAAAATGATCTGTGTACAGTCTCAGTATTGCTCAAATTTCAGGCTGTTGGAGGGGMATTCAGAAAGCCATTGGAATGGACTTCTAATAGTGTCCTGAGGCAATGAGGAAGACCAACAGGGAATGGACTAGGGTGAGTGTAATACAATTTTTGTATGTAAAGTAGGTGATGGAAGCCTCTGCTCTAGAATTGGCTAAAAAACTTGGGATTAATATGATGATTAATGTGATGTAATACTTGGAAATATGTTAATGATGCCCTTTTTGTCATTCCAGTTTGTAATAAATTTTCGTGTTAGRTGGATGTGCAGCAATTGGTGCGGGTTGTATGTGGGTTGGGCAGGAGGGGGTGCCTTGCATATCCTTTGTTTGATACAGAACTTCTTTTTAATCTGTTGCCTTGTTTATTCATCCCTCCACATCTCTCACCTGCTGTTTTAGGATACTGTTAAAATGGACCCAGACTATTTCATGTGGACTTATAAAGTAAATTTCAGCTGCATCATTAAAGGAATGGGGAATTCAGGGTGATTTTTCTATAAGCTATTTGAAGAGCTCTGCAGCCATTTGCCAATTTGCCAGCAATGGATGGCTTCTTTTTGAGTGACTTTTGGATCTGG
This sequence comes from Malurus melanocephalus, assembly GCF_030028575.1. Classification (NCBI taxonomy): domain Eukaryota; kingdom Metazoa; phylum Chordata; class Aves; order Passeriformes; family Maluridae; genus Malurus; species Malurus melanocephalus. The sequence continues at coordinate 3,196,329 of NW_026623238.1, forward strand.
TCTCTGTGGACCCRAATAATAAGTAAAGAGGTTGAAATGAATGATCAGGGTGATCAATTTGGGGAAAGCTGTCATTCTAAACACAGTTTATACAGCATTATTTGTGAAGCCTGAATATAGCTTTCATTATATCCTATCAGCTAGAATAAACCYCCAGATCTCTGCATTGCTCTCAGATACGGATGATCATATTTAGCATGTCAGCAAAGAAACTGGTGGTTTATTTGAATTTTGATACTGTGTAATGGCCACCTAATTGGRTAGTTACTGTGTTCTGGTAGATGTTCTACAGATGCTTAGAGATGGTAAAATTGTTTGAGAAGTCAAGGGTCAAGGCAAGCTGCTGGTGAGTTTGCACAATGTGATGGGGAAATAAAGGGGAGAAAATAGAGAAATGATCCATACTGAAAATTCTGCATAGGTGGAAAATAGTGTGCCTGCTGAGCCTCCAATGGGATCTGGGTTGTAGTCTCCATTACCACAAGGGTGAATTTTCTGGATGTGATTTTATGCAGCTACTTCATCGTATCCTCTGGGTGCAGGGAAAGATATGCTTGGAGGGGCAAAAGTAAAGACCATGTCCGCAGCATAACTGTAGACAATTGTATTGTTGCCTGTCACAGGTCTAATAGAGGAAATGCTTGCTGAAAGACAAAGTGAGGAAATTAAGGCAATGGTAGAGTTGGAGAAATAAGGAGATGCTGAGGAAAGAAATCCCAAAACCAGCTAAGGGATATGTCACTTAAAGGGTGAGCCTATGGCTGCAGCCACTTGAGAGGACACAAGAAGGTGTGGGATGGTAAAATAGCCTTTGGGCAATCAGTTCTTTGGGAGGCTGGAGAAATGTTAGAGGTAAGATATGGCCCTTAGGTGTTAGCAGACATCTAGTGTCTGTCAGTACAAAAATCTATTATTCTGGTTAAATGTCTGCATGTTTTGGGTTTTGATTAGKGTTTTTTGTTTTGCGTTTTGTTTCTTCTTTAGCTTCCTATTTCAGGAAAATAGCAACTTCTGCTGATTTCCTGAGACCTTGTTTTTCTTCCTTTCCATGGCATTTGCTGAAAGGATCAGTGAAATAATTTAAGTCTTAAATTGTTGAATCTTACTTAGTTTTGATGTTGCTATAAGATGAACAGTGGGCTAGAGACTTCAACTTCTCTTTTAGCTGTTTCAGACGGTGCCAGCAAGCCAAACAGAATGATTATGCTGATTGTTTATGCAATTGTGAATTGGATTGCAGGGGTATTTTCACAGCCACAAGAGTACCTTTATGTAATTGAAAACCTGGAAATTAGTGTGTGACAATACAGGCGATAAAAATAASAGCATTAAAGTCTGATGTTTGGAATGATTTACTTTAATGATATCAGGCAGGGTGGGAGCAGATGTGGAAAGTGTGTGTRTTAGCTGTATCAACACTGAATCCAATTTAAGAAGAAAACTACCCTTACCTGCTAGTTTGTGAGGGATAGAACCTGCTGGCTGTGAAAGTCTCAATATTGAATGATTGAGTTTTGGTATCAGTCAGCTGACTGCTTGTTTGTTGGGGTTTTTTTTGATGGTTGGTTTGGCTTTTTTACATCAATATTGCTATAATGGTAATTTTTGTTGGAAATTAAAACCTGTTGAGCAAAATAAAAAGTCTCAGGATATAAAACTATTATTTTAAGGTTATATAGGTATTCTAATAGCTTGAACAGGACCATGGCATTGACCTAGGGGCTGACCTGCAGTAGAGACTACTGTTGAACTGTGAGGGTGAGCAGTTTTGGTGTGGGCCAAGTTGCAGTGTACTTTCGGACAATGATGCCCAGAGGTAGTCCAAGAAATTAATGAATAGTTGGAGTGTAGCCTCCTTCTTTTAACTTAGCCTGTAAAAAAYTTCAGCTTGATTATGCTTTCTGGCCTCAGGGCTGGAGACCTGTACCTGACATTRTTTTAAGTAAGTTGCCAAAAAATAGAATACCTGTTATGGTTCTCCATTGCAGACTTCTATAAAATACTCAGAGTGTTTGTTTTAGAGAATATGTTGAAGGGAAGCATGCAAGTGCTTCAGAAATTCGATGAAAGTCATGGTAAAGATGTATATGCAGAAAATTAAGGTATGAAGATCTCATCAAGGATTCCTGTTCCGTTGATCTCAATAATATGGTGGTTCTGTTGTGTGGCTTATTCCACAAAATTAAGAGTAATCATTTCAGAGATAATTTCATCCTTCTAGAGAAGAGGATATTTTGAAATAATTATCGTGGGTTTGTTTTTTTGTTTTTTTGGGGTTTTTTTGTTTTTTTGTTTTTTTGGTTTTTTTTTGTATGGCCTTTATACAGTGTCTAATGCTATTGGGGTGGTTTTGTTGTGATAAGGATTAGTAGGTATGGTGTAGGTTCGTCTTAAACAATCTTGATGAATTCAAGCGAAAGCTTCATGATTCTCAATYTGAAGAGAAAGTTTAATTACCAGGTGTTAGGTGCACACATTAATTGAGGCAAAATTAAATTTCTAACAATGTTATTTGTYGGTACCAGTTCTTACTTCTGAAGAAAGCACTTTTTTTTCTAGCTGCTTTCAGATACCAAATGATGAATCAGATCATGGACTGGAGTTGTTTGCCAGCTTGGTGATTTCTGAGTTTATAGAAAGGCTTACCAGGTTTTCATGGGGCTGTGAAACCATCACTTCTCTTTTATTCTCAGTGCCCTTTGTAAGGATGACCAATGTTTTTCTGACTTCCTCATCTACTGCTTCACATGAGGCTCAGAAAACTGTCAATCTTGATACAAAGAACATTTTCCTGAACTGTAACTACCCCTTTGGAGTTCAGCATCATGTTGGGATGGCTAAAGCAATTTTTCTCTATGTGCCTTAACTAACTTTTGTAAACAGAGGAGCTCATCTTTTGAGTCYTTCAATTCTTACCTTTTGCATGGTGTGAAGTTACCAAAAAGTTTCAGCTGGGCAAGACTAGTTGACACTGTTACACTAATAATGCTGTTTTAGGAGCTCACAGTGCAATACATTCTCTGGTTTTAACTTTAGCCTTTCAGATAAATCGTTGTTTTAAATCTATGAGGTAAATCTAGATAATCTCCTTTCAGCAGGAAGAGGAAAAAYTAAATTTAGAAGCAGAATCTTTATCTAATCTAAATTTAAAAGCATAATTAGTAAGTTTCTATGTTGTTGTCAACTTTTGTAATTGTGCTTACCCCTCCTTCTCCTAAGAATTCAAATTCTTATTCAAATCCATGGAAACTGATTTATTGTCTCAGTTCAAATGCATTTTAAACTCCTACAAAAATAAGTTCTGCACTTCTGTTTCGTGTAGGGACATAGAAAGCCACCAGAGGGCAAAAGGAAGTGTGACTGGACAAGGCTGTTACCTGCAACTTTCCACATGCAGGCAGCCGTATGTGCACACGCACCCTGGTTTTTACTTGGATTTTTCCAAACGTGGTGCAGTGGTTATGAAGACTTCATACAAATAGCTTRTATTTGAAAATCCAGAGCATACAAAGAAAAAACTGGTGTTTAATTTTGTTGAAAATAGTTTGCCTTTAAAATCCATTATTTAAAAACATTAAATCTGCAGTGAGTTATGGCTGTCTGGTGCATTTCACCACACTGTGAACTCRTGTATTAAAAAAACATTCTGCAGAGAAGATTCATCAGTAAGGATACTGGAAATAATGCTGCTGMTGATGCTTCATCTGCTTAGTATTGRASACTGCAGGTGACACTTTTGCTTTGCTGTAATGAAAACACTCCATGCAGGGAAATCACTGGTGCAGCCATGGGATCTGCTACAGTCATTAAAATGGGAACAGAAGTGGAATGGAACTTTGAATATTCCCCCYTCTCAGCAGTAGTGGTGGGATGTACAGAAGAAAGTTTATTCCCATAGTTTGAAGGAAGAAATAAATGTGCTGGTGTTCTTCTAATGTTCTTTTCAGCTTGTACCTGGGTTTTTTTTCTAGGGATTTTAACTGCCGTGTACAATTTGAGTGTTCTTTTAAGAACACTTTCAATAAATGAGTAAAATAGCAGACTATCTGATTTGGGTAACAGACAAATACTACACAAGTGGTGAACAGCTTGAGAAATTGTACCATGTTAATTGCTGTTCAAATTTGAAGGCCTCTATGCATAGATGTATGTTGAGCTCTGTCCAAATGAGAAGTAACAAAGCTGTCATAGTCTGTKTTGTAGTATTACTGATATGTAAGACTGCTCTAGGAGACCACCTCACTCATGTCTCAGCTCTGTGTAAGAGCAGATACCTTGTAAAAGGTGTAAGAACTGGGGGACCATGGATAATATAATTAACTTGAAGCACAGATTGTCATTATCCCTTGATTTAGGATTCATCTTTTTWTGACAGCGATTATCAGGATAATTGTAACATTTTTGGTATGAAGAAAAATAGAATGAATGTCAGAACAGGGAGGAGAGAAAATGACTGAAATTCAAGTATTAGAGTGGTCGTGATATTGAAAAGAGTGCTTTAAGTGCAGAAAGTGGATAAAATGCTTCTGAATTAGTGCTATCAYGGGGGGATAATCTCTTGAATTATCAGGCTGCTCTGTCATTGTTAGAAGGTTTTATTCTCTTCCCCCTTTCCTTAACTTTTTTTTTTCTTTGAACAAAAGTAGTGTTTTTCAGTTTCTAATTTCAAATAGCTTTTAAACTCTATTTTCAAATATTGATCWAAACTAGTATAGGAAACTGCAAGGGAATGTGTACTTTTGACATCTCTAGTCAATGCTGTTATTGCAGTAAATTACATTTTGCAGAAACATAAATTCTTACAGTAGGTATTTAGGCATTCTTATCTAATTAGTTTGTTAAATAAGTGAAAGTTAAAGGTTTGCTTTTCTCTGTATTAAACTTCAGAGTTACTCCCATGGAAGTGGAGTTACTCATGCAATTGAAGCCAAGTATACTGTGCAAGTTCCTTCCACTAAATGTTAAGACATTTTGCAACCTCAATTTTTGCATTCCATATTTTGTGACTTTCTTTCTACTGGGGAAAGACAGTCTGCTTTTATTTTCTACTATCCCATCTTTCTTGGAAACCTGGAGAGCCCAAGAGAGTGTCACTTGCTTCATACACTTAAGAGAATACGTATTTCTTTCTTATTTTTTTCTTTTTTTTTACCTCTTGCTGACTTATATCAACATCTCAATTCAAGTACTAGCCATATCTTAAATATTTATCTAAATTATAGTTTTTTTATAAGGTAGAAAATCTGAAGTCAAGCTAGAATCAGATAACATTGATTCTCTAGCATGTTCTGTTGTCTGCATGTCCTTGTATGAAACCATACTAAAAACTTTTGAGGACTATTACAATTTCAGATTTTTATCCTGATTTTAGGTGATACTTTAGTTCTCTTTTGTGTGGTTGCTTTTTTTTGTTTTGTGTCATGAAGCAGGCATCAATGTTTCTGACCACTGGACATAAAACTGAAGACATTTCTGCTATTGCAGCTACTTGACTGACAGAGCTACAGCAAATATGAGAATTTGGGGTTAATGTTTATGTGCTGTTTTTGGTATTGTGAAGGCTATTTTGCAGCTCAGCTTAGTTTTATGATATCCATTGTGGGTGCATGTGGTGTCTGGTAGACTAAAAGCAATTCTCCACGGTTCCTCATGCTCAAATCACTGTCACTATGGCCTTCAGGGCCCTTTCTGCAGAGCATTATTGAATTTTTTAGGTTCCTGTCAGTCTCTTTCTCTGGCCTGTTTCTGTCCCTCTGATGTTCCCTGAGGTCATTAATTAAGAGGCCAAACAGTGCTGGCCACATTGTCAGCCCCTGGGATACACCAGTAGTGACTGGTTCTGCATGACTTCTATGCCACTGATCACAACTGTTTGAGAATGGCAGTTCAACCAGTTTTCAACCCAACCCTCCTGTTCTTCAGTTTGTCTGTGAGGATGTTGTGGACCAAAGGCTTGTTAAAGGTAAATAACATCAACTACTCTTCACATTTTTRCCAAGCCTATTTTTAACTTAATTTTCACTGCAGAATGCAATCATGTATTTGTCAGGCTTGATGTCCCCTTTATAAATCTGTACTGAGTGGTCCCAGTCACTTTGTTTGGAAATGTCAGATTCTCTCTAGTCTTTTCTAGGGACTAAGGGGAGACTGATTAGTGTATAGATTCTTGCCCATCTTAAATACAGGAATGCCATTTACTTTCACAAAGTCCTCAGGAGCCTCTCTCCATCACCAWGAGTTTAAGAGTTAATTGAAACTCACCTCATAAATACAGTGGCCATTCCTCAGTTCTTGTGGATGCATTTCTAGGATCTCATTTCTTTAAATATTCCCCAACTTGATGCTCCTTTATGAAGGGTAAGCCTTTATTGCACCAGACTTTCCCACTGGTCTTGGCAGCCTGGGATCCCTCAGTCCTGAGGATAGCAAAGATATCTCCATTAGACACTGAAGTTGTTAAAGTCTTACACAAGGAGCAAGACTATAAATTTGAAACTCCTTCTCATTGTCAGAAGGCTGTGTTATCCTTTGTTTCATCCTTCTTGCAGACACCAATTGCATTTTGCCGCATTGGTCTACCTTCTAATCCTAAATCATAATCTCTCATTTGATCAGAGAGCTCCATGCACTYTAGTTGCTGATGTCTGTAAAGGGTGATTCTCCCTTCTCACCCTCCTGATCCATCCCTCCTAAAAATCCATGCCTCTAATCCCAGTGAGATTTTGCACATCAGTGAGATTCTGTATTTGAAATAAACATAATGTGTACTTGTTCAGTGCTAGCAAAGGAATTGTATCCCGTCTCTGAGCTGAAGGTTTGACCACAAAGGTATTTCTGGGTTTGTTTCTATTTGATTATTGTTTTCATGGTTTCTTTCCTTAGACTGTAAGCTTTTTGGGGAAGAGCTATATATCTTTCTCCACTTAAGTTCAATTAAAAAAAAACATGGTGAGGTTTCTCTCCTATAAGTGCTTCTTAGGTYTAAACAAATGAGGAGAACTGCGTAATCATTAGCAGCCAACTAACTACATGATGTGTTGTTTGAATGACCCCAGTTGAGAGAACTGCTGACTAGCAGTGTTTAGTCTTTTTCTTTCTCTAGATTATTTGGATGTGTTAGTTTTTGATACCTTGAACTAAGAAAAAACACAAACACAACTTATTTTTCTTGTATAAGTAAAAATACCTTTCTTATTGTAGCATTTTTAACCAACCTAATAAACAGAAAATGRAGTGTATGTCAAAATAGTGTATCTAGCTAGTAGTTGTTTATAATTATTTTCTTCCATTAATGAYTTTTGCCTGATGTGTGAGCACATCTGGAAACTAGCTACCCACATTGTCTGGTTAATGCAAAGATATAGGCAGACTATGATTCTGAGATCTAAGCTTTGAATCCCAAGTTATTCCTGGAAGAAAGTTTGTGTTTTGGTGGTTGCCACACATCTGGATTTCTATTGAGAGGTGGTATCGAGTGGAGACTGGAATGCTGCTGTAAGAGATAGTGAACCCACCTTTTCAAACTGAGCTAGTGGTTAGAACTTGGCTTGTCAATCTTGAGGCAGCCATGTAAACTGCTCATRTTGACTATAGTGGCATTTGTACCGSTTGAGGTAGATTTCYRTGAAYTGTARTTATATTTRTCTTTGGAATTCCTATGGAGTAGAATGGGAATGCTTGAGATTTCTTAGATGTACTCTTGAATATGCAACTGTCCATTAAGGTACCGGATTCAATGAGGAGATAAGTAGTCTGCAGTTCCTATCTTCTAGGGAAGACAGTTTTTAATACTTTATGAAATATCAAGTGGGAGTTTAAGTGCATTGGTTTCATCTTGCCTGACTTCACTGRCAGCTGCCRTGGCTTTGTTGGTGATAAAGTGAGYAACCTCCATGAGACAACTTTTGTGTGTGTAGAAGTAGCAATGTGAACAACGCTGTTCAGCTCCACTCGCTTTTCTGATGATGGAAGCCAACATGTAAACATGCCTTGTTAAGTTTTATTGGTGTACTGTGCRGGGCTTCTCAGCACAGAGTTAAATCTCACAAATGATTTTTATATGGCCAGCCAACACCTTTCTGCTTGTATGGCTCTCACTGTTGTTGCAGCTTTTACATTTTTGCAGCCAAATTCTGCCTGAAGAGCAGAGATCAGCTCACCAGTATCACAATGGCTGCAGTTCTTTGCTCAGGCTATCTCCATATGGCAGAGTTCCACAAGTGCAATCAGTAAATTTTGACCTCCCTCAAACAAACGTATATCTGAAGAGTCTATCATCAAAAAAAGTCTGTGCTGGAACACAAATCACCTTGGGTTAGCATAAGAAGCACCAGACTATAAAAAAGTGTAATTTATGCTTCTTCCAGTTTGATTGCCTGCTTTTTGCATAGTCTCCTTCCATAGAAAATGATGGGTTTACCTGTCTCTCCATGTCACATGGCATGCCTTTGCACACTCTTAGATGATTAGTGCATTAATGTGCAGCAGGTGAGGTTTTTAAAACCTCCTTAGACATCTGTATATACAATGCAAACATGAGAGGACTGAAACCTGTATCTGTGTTGTGTTGGTGTGCAGTAAATGTGAATTTATGATCACCTGTGGTCTGCATTCCAACAAGAACACTGCTGCTTATGYAGTGCTTTCCACAGATGAGGCAACAGCCAAGTACCAAGCATGTCCTGTGATGAATAGATGTGGACTRTTGCATGTTACTTTCTCTACTAAGAATTCCTACTTTTGTCTTCAYTTGAAAATATACTTCTATTAGGATAAAGAGTGAGCTGCTATGTTTCCATGTTTTGGTGGGGGTGGTGGTGATCTGTGTTTTGGTTTGGGCTTTTTGGTTTCTTTTGAAAAGAAAATGTCTGGGATTTGGTAACTAAAAAGTGCATTTAAGAAATGTTAAGCTGCATGTAGCTCTTTATTCCTACATATATCTCACCCTATATTTTTCAGAAAAAAAAGTAAAATCAAAGACTACACAGGCTTTTAGGACAAAAGATGAAGTTATTTACCCAGAAAAAGAATGATTTGTTTTCCCTCTCTTCTTTTGGTGTGAAGGACATGATGTTGAATAAATAGAATACAGTTTATCTTTCCACTAATTGACTGGAAAAGCTGAAAGGCATATTTTTTTAAACAGAATATGCATACCTGAGTTATTGGGTTTTTATTTCTTAATTTTATGAAACTGGAAGAAGGATGTTCACATTGATTTATAAGGAAGAGTGCTAGCTGTTTGTCGGTGGCAGGGAGGAGGGTTCTGAGCGCTGGCTGCTTGTTCCTGTCACACTGAGAGCACTAATGGGCACCAGCTGGGCTGTAGCTATGGCAGCTTCAGCACTTCAGCCTTGCACAGCACGAGCCGCTGGGGCAATGCTGCACAAGGGCCTCCTGTGCAGATTTAGGAAGTACACACTTCAGTTGTTGTTCCCTGGGCAACAGAATAACTGCAGACAGCTGCCTTTGCACCACCTGAGCTGATCAAAGAGCAAACCCTGTCAGGCACTGATGCTTCAGCTCCTCCAGCTTCAGTGTGAATGTCTGCAGGCAGTGATGGAGGAAGCATTGTCATTCAGGTTTCAAGGTTAAACACAGGGGAATGAAGTAGAATGACAGCAGAAAGTAGTGTGAAAACATCATTCCTGTCTGAAGTACAATCAGGTATTACTGATGATACTATTGATGATCAAGAATTAATTTTAAAATACTGAATTACTGGTGTACATATAGAATGTCTTTTGGAATTACTCAGAATGAGACTGGGAGGCTAGGAATAATTGACTTGAATTTTGGGAGAAGGAAAAAGATGTCAAGGCTGATATGTGATATGRAATGTGTTTAATTAAGAAAAAACATAAAGAATGATTGAGCACAAAGATTAAATTGGTGTGTAAAATGATATGATTATGAAGGATTAAGCAGACCTATATCTGGTCTACTGAAAGTTTCTGACAGGTCAGGAGTGCAGCAACATGGTGGGTTTTATTCAGCAAGTGATGCCAGAAGAATGAAAAGGTGAATAATTGAACAATAGTGAACTGTAATGCTGGCTGATGTGGACCTTTGTAATTGGGATTAAGAGTCATTTGAATATGTTGGRTGAGAGTGGAGGGGTGGGAGGGCAGCTGGTGGTTTTTTCGTAAATGTTTGTTTAACGCTTTTCTTACACTTCTTTGATATTGTAGTAATATCTACTTAACACTTTGCTTAAGAGGGTTGCAAACTTCTTAAAATACTGTTTTGGTTATTGTTATGAACCAATAAAGACTTTTTCTAATTACTCCTCTTTAAAATAATTTTTTCTTTTATTTTTGTCTAATATCTCTACTTACTTCAAAAGGTAGTAGCTTCCCTTTTGACGCAGTGGCTCCAGTGAGTGAATGTGGATGAGCCATAAATACTGAGTTTTAGCAAGTCCTAGATCTGCATCACTCCACACCTGAGAGAGGAAGAGAARCAGAGCTGGTGTGTTTCTGAATGTAGAAAGTCCTCTTTTTTGCTGAAGCTGCAAGGTGTTGATTAGTATTCACATTTCCATTTGTTTTTTATATTCCATATATTCTTTTTGAATTTTTGTATTTCATATTTGTTTTAGTAATATTTGATGAAAGTCCCTCTAAAGTAGTTTCAGGTGGGGTTTTTTGCCTCTTGTTTTGGTAGGGGTTTTTTGTTTCGGTTTTTGTGGGGATTTTTTGTTGTTTTTTGTGGGGTTTTTTTTGTTGATTTTTTTCAGGGTTTTTTCTTTGGTGTGTTTTAATTGTTTTCTTTTTTTATGCTTGGTTCTTTTTTTTTGTTTTGTGGGTTTTTTTTTATTTACTTGGGATTTTGTTGTTGTTTGCTGCATTTTCTTTGGTTAAAAAAACTCAAACCACTAAACTTTTAAGTAGAGTAGTTTCTTTCTCTAGCTCCCTTACCAAAAGCAAGTTTTAGGAGCGTGAGTTTCAGCAAAAGGGATGTAGCWTGAGAAAATAATGAAATTAATGTGTTTTTTTTCAATTAGAAAATCAAAGGTTTAACATGGCAAGTATGACATTTTGTTCTTAATAATATAAGAACAAATAGAGGTCTAAGTAAGAGCCCTTACTTTCTATGGTGACTAATTAGACTCTGTATTTTGTGTTTGGCTATTCTCATTTACTGCATCAGTGGTCCAGATATCAACTGGTTTCTTAGGATGTTTACTGAGATTTCATGTTAAGTCCTTTTTAAAGCTGTTATTCATTAAAGAGAAGAAATTAAGACCGTATAAACAGATTTTTATGATATCTGATGTTCAGTTGCATTCATTGTACTTTTGCAGTCTGTGGCATATTCTGAAGGAATCTTTATAATAATTGTGAATTACTGAAAATGTTAGGTTCTCTGTCTAAGCCTGGAGATGTAACAATGCGCATTTCTTTCATTCTGTAAGTCTTCAAATGCAGGAATTGCTGATGCAAAATCAAGAAATGTGTGAAGTGCACAGGCCATCCTTTCCAGCTTAARAAACTGCCAATTTGTAAAAAATTGTAATTTTCTACAACAGCAGGAATGCCTTTCAGTGTCCTGAACAACTGTATTGCATCTGGARTCAGCAGTGTTCCTATGTCCACGGGTTTTTCTTTTTCCATGTAGTCCAGAAATGATTGTGTGATATTTAAGGAATGTCTGCTGGCTACTGTGTTCCAGCAGCAGCARTGCAGTGAATTGACTAGTTTTGTATGAAGGAACTCTATAAAAGACTAACAGGTATGTGTAGTTAACCTTACAGATGTGTTTCCTTTTGATCTCTGGTTAGTAATTTTGTGTTATGTTTAAATTTCAGCAGATATTTTTTCCCAGGCTTATTTTTTTCTCTTAATTTAAGTTGCAGCAATTCTCCAAGGGGCAAAGTGTTTGGAGGAAGACAAACAGGATGTCCCACCTATCTACAGCTTTTATTTTTTTTTTCCTATGTTGCTACCAGCTGGTAGTATAAAGGTAAAAATTGTCATGGAAATAGCCCTCATTGAGAAGTCCTTTTCAGTGCTGCAGGGAAAATTGGTATTGATTGACCATGTTGTGACCCTTTGCCAATTGTATGCTCTGCATGCAGAGGGTTTTCTCACTTGCTCAACTTGTAAAGTAGGCMCTAAAGATGGCCTCGTGCTCTATAGCTATGATTGTCTCTTAGGCTTTGGCTGAATTCACCCAAATTTGTTTCCTATTTCGTTACTGCTCCCTTATTGCTACCAGCATCATGTGTAGTTGCTTCCTAATTCAGTGCTAAGTGTGGGATTATTTGTTTATTCCTTAAATTCTGTTTTGCTTGTTTGTAAGCCTGGATCATTTCAACAGAATTAGGTAGATGAAACTATGTGCAGTCACTCTAGCAGCTATTAACCTCTGCCCAGGAGATAATATTGGTGGCYTTGGGGAAATGGTGCTTAACAAGGGGTGGTTGCAGTTGAAACAGTACATTTAGCTCCATCCTTAGCTGTACCTACCAAAAGATATACTGAAGATGCATGATGAATTAGATAAGGGATGAAGAGTATCAAATATTTCCCCCTCTTGAATGAGGAAGAAGATATTTGAAGATTCAATAGTTCATTGTGTGGATTATTTTAGGTGAACAATGCATGAGRAATCCAGTGGGACACCCTTCTTCAAACCTTTAACGTATTCTCTGTGAAAGTTCAGTAGTGCYTAGTTAAACCCAGTAACATTTTTCTTAATACATTCTGTGATAAAATTGCAACAGAACCTTATCTGTTCTCTTCTGCATTGGTGTTGTGACWTAAATAAAAATGCTTGTTTTAATATGAAGTAGGGATACAAAAATGGTTTCCAACTATGTAGAGAGTTTTAAGGAGAGCATAGAAGCATGACATAGAGATACTATGTATTTAGCTTGTTTTTCTTTCTTTTATAGGATAACTGACATTGTCATTTAAATATTACTTTCATACTTATCTTTTAACATTTTTAAGAGCTAATRTGAGAGCTGGTAGATAAAAATATTGTCGTTTTGTATGCATATGTGCAGTAATGTGATGTGAAGATAGTAAAAGATGGGAAAACCTGGAGTTTCTCTTTGCCTGTAGGCATTCTAGATAAGCAATGGCACTACAGAGGTGGTAGTGAAATTACTTAGTAACACTGGATTTTTAAATTTTAATATGTTCACTTGGGAAATAAGGCTGTATGGGTAATGCCACAAATACAGTATACTGTTAGTGAGTTKTTCATGTGACCATGCGAAGCTTGTTGTGGGACTTTGATTTCTRTGTAGTGAGATTTCTGTTTGTGTCTATGGATTTCTGTGGGTTTTTAGCTAGTGGTGATTTCATTAAGAGGAATCGTGACCCAGAAACATCTCCACTTTATCTATCAGAAGAGTGGCAGTTKCACTCAACACTTAGATTTGCCCTTGTTTTTACAAGGGAGAAAATGGTATCTTTTAAAAAGTTCCTTATGCAAAGGAAATTAGGCCTTCCTTAAGGCCAGCCATATCTAAAATTACTTCTCTGGATGGCTGTGGAAATTCCATTTTGGTTCACACATCTGGGAATTAACAAACTGTCAGAACTGTCCAAGGAGAAATTAGTAGTACTCTGAATAAAGCCTTAGTTCTACAGATTTCAGCCATGTATCTAATTCCTCCAAAGTTTAAAAGTAGAATCGGAATATTTGCAGTGCATGGTTATCCAACAGCTGGAAAGTGATCTGTCACTTTTCCTGAGCATCATCAAACCCAGCTGAAAGCAGAGGATAATGTCTGTGATGAATGATGAAATTTTGTGCTTGTTGGCTTTTAGTGTTAACCCTTTCCAATGTGCCATTAATTTTATCCTTCACCACTAGAAGGTGAAGTAGAACAGACATGGAAAGGCACAAAATTCTGCATATGAAATCATTCACCAGCCTGTACTTCAGTTTTCAAACCACTGAAGTATTATAGGAGCCTGGATCACATCAATTTTCGGGGGGATTTATCTTTCGCTCCACATAAACACATACATATATGTGTATGCTTTGGCCTCCCTCATTCTTGAAAATAATTCTTGTTTAGTTTTGTAGTAGAAAATCTGATTGTGCAAGAAACTAATATTCCAATTCTAAGAAGTTAAAATGTCATTCCAGGGCTGTCTTAAAATTGTGGTAAGAGGAAAGATGTCTTGAGAATGTGTTTTTCCCCACCTCCCCCCATGCACAGAGCAGCAATACTTGGAATTTCAGTGTTTTTATGGAATATAAATTTGATGTTGCACTTCTGTTGCTGGTTTGCAGTCTTCCCTCAACTGATTTGGCATATGTGGAAGTAATTTATTGTTTGTTAAGGGTGAGAACTCATATGGTGCCTATGTAACTTCTCATTTCTCTTGCTTAGGACAAGACAAGGAGAGCTCAATACTGCAGAGTTTATTACAGGGATTTGTTTCCTTTTACTTTCTGGTATTCAGAAGAACGCTGTATTTGTCCATTGTGTATTCACAAGTTTGTTTGGTTATGGGTGTGTATGTRTGACATGTTCTCACTGCTTCCTGAACAAATGCAGGGCATAGAAATGTTAATACCCTTGCTCCATGTTTTACTAACCACAGTTTAACATAATTTTGGGACCACCTAACCATCTATTAGCAAGAAAAGTTGAAACCATAAGAATGTAGTTTCCTGTAATTTTTTAGRAAAATTGTGGTGTTGGAAGTGATCATGTGAGTTTTACCAGCTACTTCACAATTATCAGAGAATTTTAAGAAAAGTGGAATAACAGCATTGTAAATGAAATGAGAAGTCTGAACAGAAACTGAACCAGGATAATGAAACATTAAAGTTGAATATTGCTATACATGTCATACAGAAAGAGTGAAAAGGGCCTCTCTGRTTTTCTGTATTCAGACACCTGCTGTGTAAGATAGCCTTCATAACCTGATTATTCTTATATATATTCTAGCAGGGGTAATTTTAAATTATATCAAAAGTGAACAATACGTAAAATCAGTCTTAATACTTTTCAAAATCGGGCTGTATAAAAATTTCTATTTGTTGGCTAGGTTGTAAAATCAAGCAAAAAACCCACCAAAAAACGCACCAAAAAAACCCAAACTAAAACAACAAAAAAACCCACCAAAAAACCCAAACAAAACCAACAAAAGAACCAACCAAACAAACCCAAAACACCTGTCCCCCTCAAAAAAGAAGATTTCCAAAGTGAATGAAGAAGTAAATTCTTCATTTTTAATTACGTGCTAGATTGTATTGCAAATTTTAAGAATTCGTTTCTAGGCACTGATACTAGTTGAACTCTTGTAGGTTAAATGTCTACTAAAAAGAAAAAGGTGATATTTATTAGGTAATTCTTGGGGAAGATAGGAACTATCAGTATATTCAAAAGTGTATTCAAATACTTTAAAAAAAAAAATCCTTTTCCTGAATATTAAGTTTCTTCTTGACGTTTTAAGTTCTCTTAAGATTTGTGGTGCTGTGGTACTGAGAGGAAAGATGGCTTCAGAAACATGTAGTTTGTTTTCTATGATTAACTTTTGAGGTTCTCTGCAATAATCCTGATCATAGTGGAAAAGCTAATGTTTTATATGCATGGTACAGACCTTTTAGTAGTTATAATCTACCAGAACCTGTTCATTACCGTTCTTTCACATTTAAGTGAAACATTTGATTAATCTCCCCTTCTTTAGCTGTATTGTGTTTTAAGTTATTTATTAGTTGCATAGTGTACAATGCACGCTGTGTGTGAATTTGCCGTTTGCTAAGGAAAGGTAGCCATCCACTGCTGCTTTCTTATCTTCTTCAGTAGYACATGGATTTAGAGTAAACACTTTGCCTGAAATGATTGTGAAATGCAGTTTAGTTAGCATGCTCTACAATTAGCATTGTAGAGTTCAATTAAGTGTTAATAAAKAAGGGATTTTCTATCTTTAGATGTATGGTCTCTTGTTACTGTATTCAACTTGTATATCCAAATTGCTGTAGAATACTTGTGTGCATCATACATGCAATTTATATTCAGCACAATCTATCAAATACCCAGTGACTGTGAGTTCTGAATTAATACAAAGTCTTCCTCACATCCCTGTTTCCTGTCACAGAAATGGCCTATTTTTCCTACAGATTTGAYCTAACTAGCTTTTTTTCCCCATTATTTAATATGACTGCATTATAAACACGTCTGCGTTCTCCTGTTCGGGACTTACTATATGTCAGTTGCTTTTTGTCCTATTTTGTGTTGTGTGCCTCTTTTTCCATATAGAGTATCCAGATTGGTGACCTTTAATATACATGTTTTCTCCCCCATTAGTACTATTTTATCCTGAGAAGGCCTTTTCAGTCACCTTCCTTCCTCATGGAAACACTCTCATTACAGTTGCTCCTGTTTTCCTTTCCACTGATGGAAGTTGGTCACGTTTGCTCACGGCTGTGTAATCAGACACTCTTGACTAAAATCAGCTAACATGTACTTGGAGATATAGGCATCTGAAATGACCTCAGAACAGAAAACATGTTATTCTTTTCTGCTTGTCCTCTGGACTTGTCATTTGGCTCATCCTTCAGCTGGCAGTCGCTCCATCTGCTTTTCCTTAATGTAGCTGTGGCTGGTTCCTTTGTTCCCACTGTAGTGGATCTCACCGAGCCGTTCATCTTTGGTGAACCCCAGACCAGTGGCTGGAGCAGTGTGAGCATATGCAATGCTGCTCTGGTCTCCTCCCATTCTGCACTGCTACAAATTGCTGTATTGGATGATGGCAATGCCATATGTGCACAGGCCATATGGTATTTTCTCCTCAATCTACAATTGCCTTTTTCCTCATGCGTTGTAATAGTTTACTGTATGCATGTAAGTTCAGTTTGTCTTTTGGAAGCTGTTTTTATTTGCTAGGGTTAGAGGCATGTACTTACATGGAAAACCTAATTTTGCAATAAACACTTACGGGTAGTAATGGATATGAGATAATGCTCTGGATTGAACTGAAGACAGCCCTTAAAAGAAAACTGTTAAAATGATGTCTATACCTTTACTGTTAAGGAATCAAGCATCATAACTTGTGGTCATTTTCATTTATATGGGTATGAGGAATGAAACTTGGAAAACACGCCTCCCAGAGAGTTTTCATGAGCACTTAATTTTGCTTTTATTCAGGGAGAAACACATTAAACGCGTGCTAATTATGAGTTTTGCAGCAACTTGACTGCTAACTTGAGGTTTGTGTCTGTAGCCACATACTGCATTCTTTGAATTCATCTTGGTGTAATATTTTTAAATATTTCAAACAGCAGATGTGCCTTGCTTATAGATTTGTGTAAATGTTGGTGCAGTGTATACAAAATACATCTCCCGTACAGTGATCTGTTGACATTATTCTCTGTTGCTTAGCTTCAGACACTAAAGTCATGACATGTGCTGCTGTTTGGAGGATGCCGAAGGAATTGGAATCAGGCAGTCATGAATCCCCTGATGATTCATCAAGCAACACTCAAACCCTGGAGCTACTCTGTCACCTTGACAACACAGCCCATGGCAATATGGCCTGGTAGGATTCTGCATATTTTATACTCCTAGAAAAAGCCTAAAGGATAGACCCATGCTGTTAGTTTTGTGCAGATTTATATTGTAGAAGCTACACTATGCACTTTAAAACTATTCCATCTTTAAAAAAAGTATAAATTGGATTTTTTAGTCCCAGATGTTTCATAGATTAAAAACATTTATTATAGTCCTGCAAACACATATGGAGTAACAGCCTKTGTGCCGTTTTAATGTGCTTTTCCCCACCTGCCCCCATCTAAAACCTTTGTTGCACGAAAGTATAATACTTAGAATTTCAATCTTTTTATGGAATATAAATTTAATGTTGCACTTCAGTTTTTGTTTTTTAGTCTTCACTCAACTGATTTAGCATAAGCGTGAGTAATTTATTGTTTGTTAAGAATTCACTATGTTATATGCCGTCTGTGTAACTATTCTTTATCTCTTGTCTAAGTCAAGACAAGGAGAGCTGCAATACTGCAGAAGTTGTTACAAAGATTTGTTGCCCTTTCTAATATTTAAAAGAAAGTTAAAATTTTCCATTGTGTGTTTGCAAGTTTGTTGCTTTATGGATAGTGTATATGACATSTTCTCACTGCTTCCTGACCAGATGCAGAGCGTATCAGAGGTTTTAAGCATCCATTTCTAGCCAAAGATTTTAACCTTGCAGATTAAGTCTTAACGAAAAAAAAAAAAAAAAAAGGTAAATTGACGCTAATATTTATTAGGCTGCTTTTGGACAAGATAGTACATATCAACGCATTAAAAAATGTATTGTATAGATGAGCTTTTTTTAAGATGCAGGTTTTCTGAATGTTAAATTTCTTCATACTARTATCCTTTACTTCTTTGCTACACTTTTTAATGAGTACCCCTCCTTGTAATGATTTTATTACTTTAATTCCATTTTTATTGTTGAAACCTTTTGATAATTAATACTTCCAACTATATTGGAAATTTTTTTTATTTGTTTTAATCTTTATGTTTTACACCTTTAAGATTTGTGCCTTTTGTCTTTTAATTTTCCATAGTTGGTTTCTATCTGATGGTGRAATGCCAGAATGTTGCATGGTAGCCAGATCTCTAAAAGAGGGATAAGAGGCACATTACTGCTTTTTATCAGGATGTGAATTACGTGAATGCCTAAACATAGTTTTTTTTCCACTAATAACAGCTTGTAACAAGTTCACGTGTAGTTTTCAGTCATCTGCTATCTGATTTTCTTCTGTATTTAGTGCTCACAAATATCTGTTACTATTTAACGTCCATTGTCTATGTGCATGTTCATATGTATGTGCATAGAGATTTGAAAAGTTCCTGTGTTACAGAGATAAAAAGTGTAAACTGAACACTTGGCATTAGTACTCTTCACATCACCTCAGGCAAGCACAGCTGATTTAGAGGATCTTGTTCTAGAGCAGGCTTTTCTACTCCGGTCTCAATCATATTGGACACAGCTCATAAATGAGTAAATTCTGYCTTTTGTGCTGTGTGTCACTKGCAGGCCATGCCCCACTGACTGGTRTGTTGGCTWMAAATAGCAATGTAAATAATCTTTGTATTACACTTCTCAAGTGTTTAGAAAAGTATGACGCTATTTAGACACTAAGGGTCCAATTGTAGTTACAACCAAACATAAATCAGAAAAGCGATTTTCCTCAATGCAAAGTGCAAATACCTTTCAAACCACAATGYAAGAGCACAATTGCTGTGAGATCAGTGGTGGTCTGGCACTGTACACTTGCAGTAAGAAGGCTCTGTCGTTAGCCTTGCCATTAGAACATGCCCTTTATTTTGCTCTGAAAACCACAGGCTGAGCACTGGACCTGAGTTCAGTGTGGCCATGTGCACTTTAAGGAGATTGCAATAGAGCAGTGTACCACAGCCATGAACGACTGGATACAGACTCCACTTTTTAAGTTAATTTTGAATATTATTAGTCAGAATCTTGCTAAAAATATTAAATTAAAAAACTGGGCTTCTATGATGCATCCAGAGGAGTGGCAGTGTTGTCAGTACAGTTTAAAGATGCAGCGTGTAATGTTGGTCTCAGCCTTTATGATACTGACTCCAGATAGCAGCTCATAGGAWGGTTTTTTTTGTGTGTCTTGGTGTCCGTAGTGCAGATGTTTCATGATATTCATGGATCTGGTCACAGATAATAGGTAATTGAGATGTGATTGTGAATCAGGAAAAAAAATAAAACTGTCTCGAAGATGCAACTGGTCATGTACTCTGGCATCYACCACCCACCTCAGGGTTTTATTTGCTGGTAGTTTTGTTTGTGCTTACCCTGCTCTGCTTCATTTCTTATCTAGCTTTCTTAAGGTTTATTTTCTCACACGGCTTTTCTCTTCTATTAAGAAAGCCTGATAGTTGAAAAATTACCTGACAGGTTTTTCTGTTTCTGGTATCAGGCACTGGGAAACACAAGAGGGARTTTTTTATGGGTCTGGTGTGTCAGGTATTTGTTTGTTCAACTCTGTACTGATGTTAAGAACTGAATCTGCATTTTTTTTATCTTTATCTCATCTCCTTTGTGGAATGCTGTGCTCAAATGTGTCTGAATTTTCTTATTAAAAACCACCAGGGACATATTTAATACCAGCTCTCTTTTGTGAACCAAGACCWAGAGAGCATTTTCAATCGATTGTGACTAAAATCTTAAACTTAGCTGGTGTGTGACTGAGCATTGTGCTCTTCCCACTCAAGATCTATTGAAATAATTTTTTAGTCTTGACAAAACCTTTGGCAAAAATCTAATCTTCAAGACATAACAGGCAAGTGAAGAAGAAATTTGCTTTTCTATAGTTCCATTTTATCTGGATCACATGAGTTACTGTGTGTAAAAATTAAGCACAGCCATTCATTTCTAGTTACTGAGATTGTTAACTGCCTCCAAGCTTTGAATTTGGGACTCATCAGAATTTTTACTCAAACTCTTGTAGGGCATAGAGTTCAGAAAATTAAACAGATGCTTAAATTAGGCAAATAGGCTTGTTAATTGTTCTATTTGGTTCAAGCCTAAGAATTTTTTTTCATCCTCTGCCTGCTGTTCCTCATGTAAGCYAAAGTGCAAAAATCCTGAGTGAATTACTTTCAGAGTGGAAAACACCGGATACACATGGAAATTTGTGTGTTTAAAAAGAAAAGAAAGTATCTTCAATATGTTAATTCTGTATATAAATATATGTATTCATACAGAGTTAAACACATATAACCAGTAGTATGTTGCTTTATGCAATGTTGTAAGGTCCATTTAAAGGAACTTGCCATTGGATATCTTGCCAGAAGCAGTCCAAGGTACTGTCTGCATAGGAGAAGCCAAGGAAACAGGACAGCAGTTAATGAGATTTTGTTATTCTTCTGAGCTTGGAGGAATCCCCAGAACTCTTGTCTGTGAAACCCCTGAAGACTTGTATTTTAGCAGTAATCTACTGAKCTTCTTCTCCCTCAGTTTTGCTGCAGACTTTTTTTGGTAGTCGACTTGACAGGATAGTCCTTGGAGGAGGAGAATACTACAGGCCATAAGAGAAAGTGTAATCTGTGAGATCTTGAATTCATAACACAGCAGGGAGTTTCGGTTGCATCTGCTGGAAGCAGGCGTGCTTCTGTATGCTTAACATCCTACTTTTTCTGTTCCAAATGTGGCAGGTAAAATAGGGTAGGTCCTGCTTGGTACTAAGCTACTTACTTCAAAACAGAGGGGAACAAGTGAAGTAGGTTGGATTGTGGTTTATGGAGTAAATGTGGAATAAAATGAAAATAAATAAGGGGAAAGTATTAGATCAACAGTGAAAWACAACTCTAAAGGGAAAATGAATGGTGGTTGCAGAGGCAGTGTAAGTAGAGGCTCAGTTCTGAGAAGCCTGAAAGGTGAGGAATGAAGAACTCATGTTTTATACAGAAAACAATAGCTGCTAAAAATTTTTTTGAAAGGGGTGAATATCTTAGAAATAACAATAGATTCCTTCATTAGGCTTCTCTATTGGCTCAAGTTGGTTTTTTTTTTGGTGTGTATTCCACTCAATCAATCCTAGGTACGAACATGCAAATATTGCCATATCTAAGAGAACATAAAGAAGACAAATTATAATTTTTTTAGAGTCACATAAGCTTCAAGAATTCCAAGATGTTTATCACTAAAATATTAAATTAGAACTTTGAATTAATGAAAGCGAAGGTTATTATAAATGAGATATTCCCGTGTATTTTAAGTGTTTAGATTTTATTTGGTATTTCATTGAAGGTTGGTTGCTAAATAGAGTACAGAGAAGTGCCGTCTCTTCCTTGGCTGTACACAGTACAAATCAAACTCATTAAGGTTGGCTTTTTACAGAAGTATGAATTAGCTGTAATAGTCCTTTCAATTTGAGTAGAGATTTAATTAATTTAAAATAAACAAGGTGCTATACATATGAGTTCATTGCTTCCGTTTCCTCATGTTTATTCCATTAAAGAACACAATCACCTAATCAAAGTTAGGCACATTGATAATTGATGCCCTGAAGACAAATGAGTGAAATCCAGTAGTGTTTTACTTACTCTTGGCTTTTAAATATTATTTGAAAAAACCCAAAAACCTCCAAAAAACAAACCACCCCTAAATATGTTCAAGTAAACAAAGCCAAGTRAGAAAATCTGAAACTCAAAAGAAAAGTGCAGACAGTGTTTTTAGTAGCTCTAACACTTTTGTGTGATATTCAGGTATCACTTCTTTCCTATCATGATGTTGGTAATGTTACTTCTTCTATAGTACCCCTTTTGTTAGGCTTCAGGACTATATGTTGAAGTTCTAGCTTAGAGTTTAATTTAAAAAAAAAGTCCAAAACAAATCAATGGTCTGTACTAATGACTATAAGCCTGAAAGTAACATACTTCTAGAAGGATCGTATCGTCTTGAATATATGGTACTGTAACTGTTAGATATGTTTTATAGCAAAGGCATCTAATAAATGCAATCACAAGTTTTTAACCTTATCTTATTTTAGCATTTCATATGTCCCAGTACCAGAAATATAATTATGAGGACAGAGCTCTCTTTGATATTTGTATAGAGGTTTCTTTGAGAGTGTCAGGACTGTGAGTTGTGTATTCTGGTGTATAAACTGAACTGTGTATTTTTGGGGGACAGGAGGTTTGAAACAGCTGCCCAGATACTGTTTGTATCTTCACATGATGCACAAAATTTCRGAGCTGTCTGAAATTGTCATTGTTTAAGAATAATTCTTTCACACTTGGTTCATTCCATGTATTTATATTCTCCATCAGCCACTTCTCATATTACAACAGTAAGTATAGGGACAATTTTTTTTTTTGCTAACTTACTACATGACAAGTGTAGTTTCCCTGGGAATGTTTATATTCTGATCCTTTCTAATTTGGTAAAAGTTTAAAATGTTTTTATATCCCTGCTCTTCATAATTCTGTGTGATTCTGAATTCTTCACAGGGTTTTGCWCTGTTGAATCTTTGATTTTTCCTTGTTGTAAATAAAACCATCTATTACATATAAATCCAAATGTTCAGTRTTCAACCATTAGTTGTCTTWCTSACATTTTCTCCTTTTTCACTTTTGTCATCCTCTAAAATATATCTGGAACCAGCAGAGTAATTTAGAACACCCATTTTCACTTTCATTCACTTGAATGTTTTTGGCAATTTTAAGTGTTTAGTAGTGTGCAATTTTAAAACTTTAAGCTCTTCAGTGTGATCACATTTACTAGGGAATAAATGTGATTAATTTATCAGATACTGTATTATATGCCCAGTTTATGATGTTAGCTTTTAATCAGAATTTATTTGACTCTACTCATGTAAAGCAGAGGGAAACTTAGCCAAACTAAAATCTGACACTGAAGTAAATATTGAAGGGAAAAATATTTATTTATTTATTTATTTATTTATTTATTTTTGTGAACTTGCTGTATGTATTAGCTTGTCACTTCTGATAAGTTCAACAGAATCTAAATGCTTAATAAAAAAAAATAGTTTTGATGAAGTTTTTGCAGGTTTTTGCGTTTAGTTTGGATTCATGAATCATGGTACAGAAAATAGTGCAGAAATTGTGTTACTCTATAAGTAAAAAAAAAATGGCTTTACTGTTTCACTTCTCCTTCCCAACTTGAACATAGTTTTGTTTCTGTTCTCACCATGCTGTTATATTCCCCAGTTTGACTGCCAAACTGAGATTTTTCCCCACTGAAAGAAAATTGAGCTATTTTTAAAAGAGGTTTGCTTCCTTCTTGTAGTGTCACTTAAGCTATTCTTACCACTAAAAAAGTGAGTGTTGAAGTCTGCTTCAACTAATTCTACAGGTGAAATAGATACTTCTATTTATTGTACTACTATTCTGTTTATCCTAGTTTTATTTTCAGTCTTAATGAATTGCTTAAAATGTTAGTGGGAAATGTTATAGAAAAACGGTGTTGCTGAACTGTGAAAAAAATTAGTTATGCAGGAGAAAATTAAATGTTCATGAGGAACTAMCTTTGAACAGKTGCCCCTGTTTTCTTGGTATCAGAYTCCAGTTTGCTCTCCAGAACCCCATTAAACATTTATTATTTAGAATATTTATCCCTCAGARTAGAATTCTTTCCTAGCACAATGTTCCAGGATGAGTGCAGATATAGCGAGGCTGCTGCTGATGCAGTAGTTAAAAATTCAAAGCTTTGAAATGTGTTTTGGATATCTATTGGGTGAAAAAATTGATCCTTGTATGTTTATGGTGAAGCACAGCTATTTGGCAGGATGTACATGAGAACTGAAGGGGTGCCTTGCAGCCTCCTACAGTCCATCCATCCCAGTCCCTGCCAGTGGTGATGGAGAGATAGGTTAGTGACACCACAATAGTTACAGTCCCRGCCACTTCTTGCAGTCTCTTCACCWCAAATYCYCCASAATSCACATTTGCTGGATTAGAGGTGTTAGAGGATACTCTCTGCTAGGTCTGCGTAAACCTTTAGCATTCTTAGGTTTGCTGCTCTTCTGAACAGAAGGGGTGATGACTTTCTTCAACTATCAGTGCAGAACTAGGCAATTCTCTTCTTAGGCACGTGTTTTAAAT
Organism: Malurus melanocephalus; assembly: GCF_030028575.1. Taxonomy (NCBI): domain Eukaryota; kingdom Metazoa; phylum Chordata; class Aves; order Passeriformes; family Maluridae; genus Malurus; species Malurus melanocephalus. Next base: position 3,220,903 of record NW_026623238.1, read on the forward strand.
CACTGGAGAAGTATACTCAGTGGAATATTCTGTTTTGTTAGGTTTTATTCCCCTGACCAACCATGCAGTTTGTTACAGCAGCAATAAATTAGTGAGGATATGCTATATCCATATTTCCATATTTGAAAAATCCCTTATGAATATACTCAAATTGTCCCTCTCAAAAGCAGATATGTGTTTCCTCTAAAATGAGTCTGCAGAGATTGCTTTTGCCCGCTCCAGCTGTTTTGCAAATAAATTTGTTTCAGCCCTTAATTTTTGCCCTAGTACATGGAAGAAGCTATTGGCATCCTGTGGCCTCCAGAGGCTGGGCAGAGCTTTTACCTGGCAGCACTCTGTGTGCCTTCCTGACAGACATTGATACTATTAAAATGTTATTCCTAGGCTGACCACCTTACTGATCTTTGACAGACARGCCAGTTATGTATTTCTTTCCTGAYATGTCACRTATCGATAATATTCACTTTGAGGCTTTTTTAAGCCCTTTTCAGGCAATATGAATAGAAATTGTGTCTGTGGCAGTAGGTGGGTGTTCCATGAGCAGTTTGCGGAGGCCAGCACAATGATAATTTAAGGAAAAAAATATTTTAGAGGTAAGTGATTTTTCTGTGGCACCTCCTTGCTGGGATGCTCTTGTATTTATTTRTAAAGCAGTTTAATTTTTCTGAATGTAAAAATAATTTAAGAGCCAAAATAAAGCTCAGCTGCCTTTGGAGTTCTTTTCCAAATAATTCTTAACTTCATTTCTCAATTCTCATTTCTTAGCAGCTTTTTAGCTGAAAAGTTCGCCTTCTAGGGTGTTTTTAAGAAGCGGTGGTTCTTGTTTTACTGAGTCTTGAGGAGCTGCATTCCAAATTAGATCTCAATGTCTGAGAAGTTTGAGATAAAATGTAACTAGTCTTTCCCGAAGCAGACTTCAATACGCTGTAAAATAGCCATAACTTAGTTCATTCAGAAATGTGTTTGTTTTGTAGAGCACTTGGGTAGAGAGTAAGAATCCTTRGTTCCAGGTTGTACTTGGTCTGATGTCCTTTCTCTTAGAGTTAATGTCTGATCACCTGATAAGCAAGAGTCATCTTTAAATTGGAATCATTATAATGCAAAGGAGGCAGGACATTTGGGTTCTTAGTATGTGAATTTCTCTGGTGGGCTACAGTGAAGCTGCAGGATGGTCTACTGAGCTACCAAATATATGGGTATATTTCCATTTTTCAGTGCATGAGAGTTTTTGTTCTAGCAAGATTTTTCCATTTATAGAAATAAATAACTGTCACTTCTATAATTATGGTTAAGCAGTAGTTAATGCTTGCTTTGTCCAACACTTGYGGCTTAACTGCAGTTCATGTCTATGAAAGTGTTTGCATATTGCTTTTTTCTTCCTTAGTCTGTAATGGAGGACTTTGAATTGTTCGTTTATAAAAGCTCAGTACATTTATTGATGAAGGTGTTAAATATCTTTTCAGCATAGAACAAGATAATAGAGTCAGTTTGAGCATTTGAGTGAATGTTTTAACTGTTCTTATTTTTTTGCTAGGGTGTAATATTCTCTGTAGGATTTAATACTACTTTTTTTTTTATACTAGAAACTACTAGCTGCAAGCTTATTTGAGGTGTCCTGAGTCAGATGATCACAAAATGGGGTAAAATGCAACATAATAATTGCTTATCTGCTGTTTGTAGATTATTTAAAGGGAACCCCGAGATTGGCACTCAGTTACTGTGTGCCTGCTGTGAATTTGACAAATATCTTGTCCATTTCTGAATACTGTAAGGATCAGCAACTCTTGGCATACTCAGGAAAATGGTACTGCCTGGTRTATCTGTTTCCCTTTTTAGACATTACCATCACTGTGCAGAAAACTGGTCTAAATGAAAACTTCAGTTTTTCTAAAATCTGTATCTTGCTTCAGAAGTAACTTTTTCACTCACCAATATTTCCTGCCCTCCCCCCAGTATTTCATGTTTAACATTTAATCATGAGTACAGAATATGGCTGGACATTTGACAGAGGGTGATTTGAGTAACCTCTGCTTGGGATTGTAAAATCTGAATGAATGATCACTATACCCACACCCATAAATAAAAAAATTAAATAGAAGTAAAATGGGCATCTAACAAGGACAGAGTGAATGTGAAGACACCTTTTCATGGCAAGGTATGTCAGCTTGGTTATAATTAGCTCTAATTAGCACACTTTATTCACACACAATTAGCACACAATTTATTCAGCTGTAAAAATTCTTTTACTGTGAAGCTCAGTGCCACTCAAAAAAGTGTAATTTCTTCCTACCTTTGAAAACATCAAAAAAATTGTTTTCCATCTAGCTTTTACAACTGAAAGTTGAGTGACTGGTGTAAGGAAAGGTGCAGATAYACCAACAGGCATTAAAAAATCCTGATTTCTGGCTGAACTAATTCTTCAAGAGTTAAGTGGTCAAACCAGATTTCATTGTCAATAATTAAAAATATGCCTACACAGATCAACACCAAATGCCAGTTACATTTTCAGAAATATGTAAATAAGTAAAATGATGGACTTAAATGAATGTGATTGCAATCAACAAGACTTCTTAGCTGCCTATTCAGCTGTGTGATAGTCCTGGTATCTTTCACTTTGGGAAACCAGATTGCAGAAGGTTAGTTGTAATCACATGCAGGTTATAGTGCATTGATTTTCTTTATCCTATTACATGTTTTCATAAAATATTTTCATCTATCTGAAGGATCTGTTCAATTTATCCATGCAGCACAACTGCATGAAATTCTGAAATATGCATGGGAGTGCCAGTTGGTTTCTTCTCATTATCGTGGGCAAAATAAAAGTTGAACATATAATTGAAACTGCATGTYRTCATTTTTATTATCAACAMTTATTTTCAATTGCTTGTAASTTATTTCCCAAGTTGTACYATACAACTTTTCAGAAGTGTTTATTGTTAAATAAGTTTGGCAATGCTACAGACAAAACGTCCAAATTTAAAATAAATAATGGAATAATTCTAGTACAATGTTCTTGTTAAAAGACGTTTAAAAATATGATGGTAGCTTAATGTGCTAAATGTAGTGATTTTGTCCTAATACAAGAAAGCTCMCTACAAATGGAATTTTATAAGTAGATAATTTCCATGGATTGACAACACAGTAAAGATGCAGGTCATGTTTCCAGCAGAAGACAGATGCAGCTGCTGGTCCTTTCTTTAATCTCCTGCAATGCCTTAGGGAAAAGTTCAGTGGGTGAGGAGTCAGCCAATGCACCCTTTTAGTTACAGTTCCASCTTTTTTCTTTACAAAACAGCAAACAGTGCAGTTGTTTACTGAAAGTGCGGAGTAAAAACTGATGGAACTCTTCACACAAGGAACAAGAGTAATTTGAGAGGAAGGTGTCAGCTGAGAATAACTGTTTTGTTGTATTTATGKAGTACAAAAATGACACTGTGTCACTGCTTTGTTACCTGCAACTTCCTATTTTATTTTCCTTGTGTTTTATAGCATGATCTTAGATTGAGATCCATCCCTTGGATCTGGGGCCAGCGAGGTTATATCCACTATTTTGGGAAGATAGCGGTAATGCAAAATCTGGGATAAAGTGGAAGCATGCACAGTGTGCAGTGCAGGGTTAGGMAGSYWSMWKSWRSCTKCCTAATGTTGGGGTCACTTGCCCAAGGCTGCGTCTGTTTGTGCAACCTGCTTTCATCTATTCCATCCAGATACTGAATTGATTCACACAAAAACCAAAACAGACTAGAAAACTTGTGTCTAGTTGTGAACTTCTGATAAACTTCGAGCAGTGATACTTCAAAAAGGCACTGAGGGTCAGAACAGAGACCAAATGCTTTTAAGTAGCTGAAGTTTTAATCTAAATATGGAAAGAAGTTTCTCCATTAACCAATTGATACTGAAGTTATGTTCTCTACCTTCAGCTATATTGTTGCTATAAGGTAGTTGGGAGCTTGCAGAACTTTGTTGCAAAATTACAAAAATAGAAGCCCATTCTGATAAAATAACAAATACTGTTCTTAGAATCTTACCATTACCTCCGGCAAATGTATTAGGGTTAGAATGCATGTAGTTAGCTAAACTGCCCATACTGACTGGCTTAAATATGCTGCTTCTCAAAGAATGAATTAAGAGGACTCATTTCTTGCATTCCTTCCTGTATAGCATGAAGTGAATCACAGGTTAAAAGTTTATGTTGATTAAGTTATGATGAGAGCTGCAGACCTGGAAGAAGTTTGCATCAAAACTAAGGCTTATGATTTTTGGTGCRTCTTCAAAAAGGATGCATAACACTACATATGAACAACTTTGAGGTTTCAAACTAAAGCTTTCTAAAATTAGCGCACATCAATGTCTCTGGTTGTATTTCAGTGTGTGTATGCAGAATGACTGCTACAAATTGCTATTTAATGGCAGATTTTGCACTTAAAATACATGATGGATTTCATCTAAAGAAAACCAGAAGGAATATGGTTTAATATATTTTGGAATAGATTAGATCCACAGACTTAAAATGGTTTTCTAGTTGAAATTTTGATTGATTTTAATGTTGGGTTGTTTTGTTTTGTTTTCCTGTTTCTGTTTTGCAGTGTTATGTGGGAACCGATGGGAGACGGTAARAAGATTATTTCACTGGCTGATAACAACATATTATTGTGGGATTTGCAGGAAAGTTCATCCCAAGCTGTGGTAAGAAATATTCTTTCAACAAAACATTATATACTTGAATACAGTGCAAACAACAACGTTCCCCAGCCTAGAATTTGCTGATCTTTTGACTATTCCTTCAGAAATATCTTGTTGCCTTTAATGTAGGTGGGGAAATGAATCTTCTACTGTTGTCTTGAATACATGTGTTAAAGAGTAGTATTTTTGTATCTGTTGCTGGTGAGTAAATGTTTTCTATGTTCTAAAGTTCCCCTTGCTGTCACTCGTTTTACAGTGAGTAATCTAGAATAAAGCAGCGCCAATTTGGGAATGTCTGCAAGATAAAAATTGGTGATCAGTAAAGCCAAAGGTTATGGAATTCAGATAATGGTATATTAACTCATGTTGGTTAATGCCATGCAGCCCACTATTTAATTTATAACCCTTGATTGTATAAGCATGATACAACTTTCTCTATTTGCTATGTGCTGCTTTGAATTCTCACTGTTAGTTCAACTTAGTACTATACGGTTAATTSAGATTATTTCAGTTTTTGTTAAAACTATCTTAGTCAGGAACATATATAAAAAAGTGTCATTGGCATGATTTTTGTCAGATTACGCCATATCATRGATTGTATATAGAAAACTTTGGATGATTCTTTATAGTCACTYAGGTCAGTGTCTGTGCTTAAAAATGGAAATTCATTTTGTCAAGGACATTACTATTCGGCTGATCTGTTGTCACTTTTGGATTTAACTCCTCAGGTTAGGGTTAATTTTATTTTCCTGCATGCTGCATAATCAGTTTTTCACCTAAGTCAAGACACTGTGTCCATAAACTCTTCCCTGTTGGTACCATCTGACAGTGTTCAAATAGATGATGTCTTGAGTTATTAGTATTTTGCTAGGTTGCACACAGTATCAATGTAATGTGATATAGTTTAATCGTTTGTGTTTATAATTAAGCCCTGTGGGTTCCTTCACAAGATGAGAAAACTTCAGCTTTTTTTCTACATGCAACTACAATTGGTGTTATGTTGCCTTCCAAGGCTTCTTCGAATCAGTGTTTGTTTTTATCAAATTGATGTTGAGAGTTTCTGACAGCTTGCCTCCAGGAGCTTTGTCTGTGGCACTGCATCCACTGGATTTGCATTACACCTGCATTAGTCAGTATTTCTCTCCTAATTTCTGCATAATACACAAAACTTTCTATGAGGTTGAAAAACTACTTTGGGGTTGGTGCTGTTTTCGTCTATAGGTCTTCATGTCTCTTTGAAGGACTGGGACTGCTAGGCAGCTTAGCATTTTCCCTTTCTCCTACTCTGGCTCTTTGTGAAGTTCTGTCCTCATTTGCTGAAATTCTTATGATTTTTAATTAGTATTTTTGCTGTTCAACCACTTTCTCGTCATTTTCTGTCAAWTTTTTTCGTTCTCCTAACCCCTCTGAAATGTCCCTCAGAACAGCCTCAAGCAAAAAAAAAAAATCAGGTCTTGCCACACTAAAAAAGGGGCATGTTAAAACAAATTAGAAATAAAACCCCACAACATTTTCTTTATAAGCAGATAGACAGAGTTTATGTAAATGACAAGAAAAATTGTCTTTATGGTTCATTAAGATGAAAGGTTGTGCATTTTTGGAATCTCTTAGGCACCCGATGTCTTATCACCTAATATGCTGTTTGGTTCAAGCAGGCAGTGACTAAGCAGGAAGGAGCTGATGTTGAGGAAATGTCCCTGTCTGASCATCCAGGAGTCGCTCTGGCAGTCACTCCCATGGCCAGAGACTTTGGGCAGCTCCAGACAGGTYCCCACCKGACTCCCTGCACACCCCTCTGTCMCACAGASACACCAGGCTTCCCAGAACAGTCCTCTCAATCCTAAAGTCATTTMATCATGGTGCAACAGCAAAACAGCTTGGGCTGGTGCCTCTGATGAGGGACCCTGAACAAAGAARACCCTGGGGTTTTATACCCTCCCAGTCCATGCAGCAAAAGTCTGGGGTCTTCCTTCTGAGTCCTCAGCTCTTGCTGTGTCCCYGARTGTCCTGTCACCTGGCTGATGACACAGGTCCCTRTGCCTTTTGTTGAGCAAAGGGTCAGTGCCTTTTGCCAGCCTCTTGTCTCATTTCTCTCCCCCACCCAGAGYTCAATCTGCAGCTGGCACTGCAGCTACACACAGAGCTACCTCCACTGAATGTTTTCCTCAACACTAGTAAACTTATGTATTCTGTAGGGATTGCTGGGGGKAGAACATCTTCAAGATGAATAACATCATCATCATTATCTAAAGATAAGATTTGGTCCACTGTATCTGTGTCAGGTAATAGAGGTAAAGAGTTGTTCATTACACTGGTGTATCACCGGTCTTCCTGTTTTTACAACACATTTCAATTGCTTCCCCTTTTTTGCACAGGGACATATTATAGGCAATTTTAATGGCAACAGTCTGGTTATTCTTTAAGGACTTGTCATGTTTATGAAAAGGTTTGTCTAAAATTCAGGTATAATGTAGATGAAAAACTGAAAACATATCTTTAAAATTTTGCATAGGCCAAAATTTTTGCTTCTCTACATTAATCAAAACTTCAGTCTTATTTGGTTCCTTTTCTGTATCTCCCTGTGATTTACAAGTCATATTGTTTCATTAAAATTAGCCTGAAGAATTTTAGAGTTCCCAATACATTCAGAGCTTCTTGCTAATAAAATTATTGCTGTGTTCATTCTCTGAGTTATATGGTCAGCTTGGGATARGAAACATTTGCTAACTGTAATTTACTATATAGTTCAGTGGGTTTGTTTAGGTTCATTTTGGTTTTGGTTTGGGGTTTTGTATTTTATTCTCTTTCAGTGTTTTTTTTTTTGCAAACTTGTTTCCTCCTTAGAGTATTTAATTTGCCTGTATTTACGTTAAGACAAGCTTCTCCTGTCCTTTYGATCACTCCCTTTATTATTGTTTTGAGGACATTACCTTCTGGGGTGAAACTAATCTTATGCTCACTGCATCATTACCTTTTGCAATTAAATTAGCTATTCTTTGCCATTTATAATCATTAGCTGGACCCAAGAGAAGCCCAAACAATCCACAAGGTGTGGGTAGAGTCTGCTGAGAAGATGACAATTAATATTTCTGTGTACAGATTTGAGGTCAGRTGTCAAAAAATTGTTAGAACTCTTCTTTGGGTAAATGCCGTATGTTTGGCATGGCAGATAAGTGCAACAGAATGAAATAGAGATATTAAAATTTAGATATTTTTCTGGTTTTCATATGTTTTCACAGTAGAGGTGTGATTTTGGTCATTTTAATCCAAATTATTGATTAGATTCCTTCTAGATTTCTTATCCCTTCTGGATTATTTAGCAGCATACATGTRGTCTAGGTTCAGAACAACAGGTAATATCTGTCATTGGCATTCCAGGCAAGGCAGAATATATTTTGGGGAAGATTTCACAGGCTATCTGGATAAAAGTGGTGTATCCAAATACAGAAGGATGTTAGGAATAAGCATGAGATGCTTTCTTGGTGAGATACCTGCTGTTTCTCAAGGCAGAAAATACCTTGTGGAATTTAGTAGAGAATTTTTTAGAGTGCCCCATTATTAATGCAACTAGACTAGAGTAAACATAGATTAATTATAGGTGGGCAGAAAACATTCTAAATAAAAGAAAAAAAGAAATTATTGTATCAGAATGAAAATAGAGCCCAGCTCTCAGAGTTGGAATCAATTTTATTTAATGGTCTCCTTAACAATAGAAGTAGGAGTGAAATAGTGAAAATTATTGCTGACAGAACTTGGAATGCATCATCATTATATAGGAACAACAATATATTTCAGAGGATGAACTTGATGTTTAGTTTAATTTTTGTAATATAAAGCAGAAAACTTGTGTTTAAGACATAAAAATATTTTCTTACTATAATTTAGAAACTCAGCACATAAAAATATGTGTATTCTGTTACTTAGTTATTTCAAGAATAGCTCTGAGCTGCCAATATGATGATGCTTTTGAAGAAGGAAAATAGTTTTAAGATGGTTCAGGAGTCAAGAACAGTTATGAAAGGACTTTGTGGATGGTTGCCTGCAATTGGAGGWATTGAACTCAATTTGCAATCCTCATCAACGTTTCTGTTCCTGTCAATAACAGGAAACAGAAAAACTCTCATGTTTTTTTTAATGGCAATCTCAAAGTAGTCTGCTTGGGTTTGTCCTCTAAATGTAGCCCTTAACATATCTTTCTTCCAAGYACTTTCCTGTTCTGTTCTTGGTTACAATCAATGTGTGTCTCAAGGAGTCCATTGGGTGAAGAATTACTTTCTTTGGTTTCCTGTTGAATCTTCTGCAGGCTTCCCTCAGTGGCCTATAGCTCTTTTCTTGGAAGAGATGGTTCACTGTCTCAATGCTGCTTGTGGCTTTTCTGGATAATTTCTGTACTACCCTTTAATATGTATTGGCTTTTGGGGTTTTTTTTGAATGATATTGCCTATCCTTCCTTCTTTCCAAGTCAGCCCTTATGTAATCAAATTCTGAAGCAGAAAAATCAACCTCAGTCATTGATACTTTGACAAAAATATGTTGGAGTAATTGACATTTTCATTTGAATACTCAGAAATCAGTCCTAGGACTGATATGTAGGATATCCTAGGATAGATTTTTTTCATATTTGGTTGCTTTGCTTTTGTAAAACCCCTTCCTTCATTGAGGATAACATAAGCAGTTGTATTCTGATCATGTTACATTGTTCAATTTTTTCCAGATTTTATTCTTATTTCAAAGTTGCTCTCATGCAACTGTAATATAATATCATTTATCAACTTTATTATTTCTCTTGTGTCGCCAGATTTAGCATTGTTCCAGCTAAGCATTTAGGAACAGTTTTAAATCCATCCATACTCTGATAACCATTTCACATTGTTCAAKATTTTATTTTCTCCAGACTTCCTTTCTGAATTCAGTGTGATACTTGTGAGTTGCATAGATAATTTTATTGTCTAGAAGTAGACATTACCCTATTACTTTCTTTTTTCCTTAATATAAGTCACATTTTCCGTTTAAAAATAATACCATGAATTGTTTACCCTCGGTATCCAGTGAGACCATCACACCTGCATATCTTCATCTTCTGGGCAGCATGGATCCTAATCTTCATGCAAGAATAATGTTTAAAATACACCTATGCCATGCTTTCCTTTCCTTTTGTAGTAAACTTTTCTGCCTCTAAAGAAGTGGCAGAAAGAGTTGAAGATAAAAAGAGCACTTGCTTACCCATCTATATATTTAAATATGAAATTACAGCTAAGGTTTTTTTTTGAGCCTGCATTTGTGATTCTGAACTACCAACTTTGCTTCCTTTATTTCTTTTTTTCTGGGAAGGAAACTTGCAGACTTCCTTCTGTTACATAAGGATTCCTTTTTATCTATGAAAATTTCTCTCCTTTGTCTCTAAATTGTCCTTTACATTCATGCAGTTGCTTTCAGGCTCATAGATGATACGGAAAAGAAGATTGAAATTGATTAAAAACTTGGCTGTTTATATAGTTGGACATCTGTACAAGGAAAGATGTCATTTAATTCCTACAAGTCCTTATGAATTGCTTGTGAAGGCAGGGATGAACTGGTCAATCTAGAATATATGTGATTTTTTTTTCATATGTTGTTAAGAAATAGCACAGTGTGTGTGTACTGGCTTCAACCCTAAACTTTTGACTGCAAAAAAAAAGAAAAAAATGATCTTTTTATAATAGCTCATATTATGAAAGTTGAAATGAGAAGACTTAAATGTAAGTACMTGTCCGGAATGGTGGAGAAAGTGTAGTCTACTGCTGACAAAGACCCTTGCCCRAGTCATATTTTGATTATGTGATGCTTTCCATCTCAAGAGAAGGTTCTGGAAATACCTGATAAGATATACTCTCTTTGTTGGTACTRTCATATTCTTAGTCTTAACATTTACTTCTCTCCCCCTACTCTSAGCTTCGAATGTCCAAGTCTGCTTACTAAAGAAACTTATTTTAATTTTTGAAATTACSTTCACAAACTATGAATATTCTATTGTGTCTGGAATCTGTGTCAAAAAATAAAAAGTGAATTTTATTATTCTGTGCCCAGTGTCCTGTGAAGTGTTTTTTATTTCTATCAATCACATGCAAGTTATAGAAAGACTTTCAGACAGTGTTTGTTCCAGARGAGGAATGGTGTTAGAGGATAGGTTTGGCCTCAGTGGTACATTATTCATTAACACATGGGCAATACATGATCTTGCATGCTGGGAATTCCACATTCTTTAAAAAAAAAATAGATTCTAGTTGTAATTTCTAGATTGTTAATMATAATGCTAAAGAAATATATTTTGTTGGAGTTATAGTAAATAAAAATTTAGCAAAATACAAACATGAACATTTATACAATATATAAATAGATTTAAGGAGTCTTGTATTGACAGCATATTTTCTGTTGATGTCAGTTAAAGTTTATGTAAACAGTTTGTATGTTTTAGCTTTTTCATCCATCGAAGCATAACATTTCTGCTGAGAAATCTACTAGTAAATAGAATATTTTTGTTTCATTAGGATCCAGCAAGATCCAGTGCAGTAATCTGCTTTTGTGAAATACCTYATAATGAAACATTTTGAAATATGGAAGTTGTGTGAAAGATGACCACAGATAAGTCTGCTGTTTGTGTAGCTGCTTGAAATTGGTGTAAATTTTGTATCTGATAAATGCAAATATTTTGGTTTTCTTCCCCCTWCTTAGGTATTAGACAGTTTCAGTAAGTGATTGGAAGTAAAAGTACTTTGCAGTGTCAGCAGCTTCAATTTCCCCCATGTTYAGATAGATTTGGGGGATCACTTGCTATACAACTTCAAAGAAAAAGTTGATTATTTTGGACCTTCTTTTCATTGACTGTGGAGATACAGAGCTACCTGTTCAATGACATGCAAGTCTGTTTTGGAACTGAAACCTTTGTATCTCACAGATACCGGATTTGTTATTTAGTATCTACTGTTATTTTGACAGCCATGTGTGTGATGGTACGGGCCCCATGGCCTTTATTTCTTTTTTTCTTTATTTTTAAAAGCTGCTATACATTTATGAAAATGAGTCTTTGACACCATAATTCTGTTACTATTTTGGGATGGAAAAAATCTTGTAGGGCTGACTGCTGATGAAGCTAAATGCATGTGTGTGTGGCAGCTACAAATCTGTGCAGTTTGCCCATATTTTCTATCTACTGTTTCAACAATGATCTGAAATTGTTTTCTAGAATAGTATAGTCCTTCTAATATTTTTGAATACATTAYATTGCATAAGCCTTTGTAAAAATTAGTGATGGAACATCAGCTCTAGCTTTTGCTTTTTTGTTTCCTTACTTTGTTTAAAACTTTTTTCTTTTCAGTCTTTGGATTTGGTAATCTGTTGCACTTGGAGCAAYGGGCTATTGAGCAGCTTTGTCTTCATTGTAACTAATTTAATTTCAGTGTTACATTTAGAAACATTGCCAGCTTTGTTTCATTATTTTAGCTCTCTAGTTCCACAGCCTTGGAAGGGAAAGGACAGTTAAAATTTACTTCTGGAAGATGGAGCCCACACCACAATTGTACCCAGATTGCCACAGCCAACGATACCACTGTCCGAGGGTGGGATACACGAAGCATGAGGTAAGGACAGCTTGCAGTCATGTTCTCTGGAAAAGACAATCTCCTTTGGAGATAGATTTTTTTTTTTTTGCATTGCTCCTAGCATAATTTCTTTTTTTTAAATGATGATAAATGTGGCAAACTTATAATTTATAAAAGGAATAGAAAGACTTGCATAGCTGATACAGTTACAATTCAGCAGAGTTTTCCCTGGTATTCCTCCTCAGCTTCACTTCTAACTTGTATATTGAGTTTTACTGAACTATGTACTAGTCTCRTGAGGATTTGTTCAATACATAGGGATTACCTGAATTAAGCTGTTTTGTAATTCAACCTGAAAATGATTTAACARCAGTCCTGACTATGCTATGAAGTGTTTTAATAGCATTTAAAGGTGACTTTTAATCTTTGAAGGCAATTCACAGGCTAAGTTCACTCTTCACTCTTGATTTTAATGAAGTGTTCTATACTATATTAAAGACTGTAGCATACTAGTTATAAGAAATCACTGAATCTATCAAAATCGTAACCAAATAAAAGCTTTGAATATGCTTAATAAGGCACTTCCCCCCTACTTAGTTGTGATATTGATAAGCAAAGGAGTGATGTTGTGCACATCCGTTGCYATGACTACTAAAGCCTCTGCAAGCTTTTTAAAAATACTCTTTATCCCCTTAGCACATAGTAATTTATCACTAAACCAAGAAGACTGATGTCTTGTAATAACTTTTGTTGCCTTAAAGGGTGATGACTTTAAATTTAGTTCAGTGCTTCCTGCCAGCTCAGTAGCACAAAAGCCCTTGTTTGCTAGTCTTGTGGTTTTGCCAAAAATATWTATTTAATTAAGGAAAGCTAAAAATACAATAATTAAAAGTCACTTCCTGTATGCATATCATTGGGTTTGAAAGTTCTTTTCTCTACTTAATGAAATGATATATAAAAATCTAACTTTATGTAGATGTGTGTACTTAGATTTGTAAAGACCCTTTTAAATGATGTGTACAAGAATGGAAAGAGGACAAAGGAGAAGGGGTTTTATTAATTTGCTTTTATTGTGATTTTTTTCATAATCCTCCAATTTCTAACATAGTGTGCAGATCTTAAAACTCAAGCCTGTGTTTTGAAGAGAGAATATTAAACATTGTCAAGTCTGCATCATGCTCTCTCTCATTAGAAGAATCATCTCTCTCTTGCATTAGAGGAATTCTCTAAGTAACTTCTGTGAAAGCYAGATAGTCTGCATATTAACAAGATCCTCAGTGAAAGGGGAAGCTTGATTAATAGAAACAAACCCCACAATTCTGATTACTTTAAATGAAGCTCAGAGTAGATCTTCCTTAAACCAGTTCGATTACTCGGCTATGCCAAAGAGCTGTTTGCAATATAATCAAGAAGTATGTGCAAGAGTAAGTCTCTTTCTCAGTTATGCTGTAATATGTCTATTATGTGAATATTTAATAATAATTAGTCTAGAAGGAGTTTTAAAGTCAGGAAATTATAAACTGTGACAGTATAAGAAGCATAAAATGAGGGGGAGAGAGAAATGAAGGGCAGAAAACTGTTCTACCAGCAAAGTGAAATGAGATAGAAGTAGCTGGAATAGATACTCTTTCAGAGTGTGCTTATGATAGCTGCAAGATAYAGGGAATACATTCTTTAGGACATAGGAAACAAAGAAGGGGAGAAAAAGAAAAGAGATTGGCAGCAAGAGTCCTAGACTTGACTAAGAAGCAGTCTCAATCAGAGAAGAGCTTGTGGAGCAGAGAAGACAGACACTAGGCTGATTGGATTTAGAGAGAGAATTTTATCAGGAAAGTTMAGACTCCAAGGCTAAATTCTAAATAATATGTAAGAATAATAATATGAGAAAGTGGAGCCAATAGCTGGAGAAAATGTTTATGTGGTCTGGCATTAATCTTACAATATAAGTGGGAAATTTAGTGTATGAATTATTGCTGTAGGTGGGATGAAAAGTGAAGGAAAGAATATTCATATTTGGGGAGGAAAGGGATCAAGTGGTCACAATAGTAGTTAAGCTGAGATAAAGGCTTTTGTGGTGAGTAGTACTGAATATACATGGACAGTGTTAGTTTTAAGCCCTTACACACATCTTTATGAGCAATGCAAGAAAAAAGTGGAAGGTGCAATAAAACAGGAAAGAAGGGTTTTACTGCAGAAAGCATGCTAGAAGACTTAAAATTTTTGTCATATACATATTCTAAGAAATTAAGGGGAAGGTTGAATTCAACTCCTAGAAGGTATGGTAGAAAGGCATATCTGAATGATATCCTTAGCCTCTCACACTCTGAGAAGAGTGTTGATGTTAGATATTGAAGTCATTTCACTTGTGACTGCCAGAGCTGTCAGGATAGGTCTCAGTACAGGCTTGATACACTTTGAATTTCTCCTTATGGAGATATTTTGCTTTGTATTTCTAATTAAGTATTAACACTAAGAGACTATCTGATCTTGACAGATGACCATAAGAATATGAAGTTTTCACACGAAATAGGAAGTTTTGGTCAGTATGTGTACTGAAGAGAAACATTTTTTGTTGAAAGAAAATGAAAAGCTCACTAAGTATTGAAAAGTTCTAGAGAAGATTGTAGGAGATGGTCAAGTCTAAGCACAACTTTAGATGATGTATTTGTGGCTTTGAGAAAACTAGTAATAATAGTAGACACAAAAAAACCCTTGACAAATTCCAAGTTTAAAAGGCATGGTAGGGAAACAAACTGATGGCACATAATGTTTTGAATAGACCTGCTAGGTACTACAGATGTTTTCTGAAGTGGTCCAGATGGATCAGTGTACATCAGGCTGAGTAGCTTAAGAGCCACAGGTAMATTAGTGACAAATGCAAGAGCTCAAGAAGGTAAATTCAATACAGAACAGTAATAAAAAGCTGTTGTTGGTTTCACCAGATACCAACAGCAGCTCTCCTCTCTCTTCCTTTTGCCTCTCAGCTTTTCCTACAGGGAGAAGTAGATGTCATAAATAGAGAGTATAACTGCTTGGGCAGACAAGTTCTTATCTGAAACTGTTGTGGTTTAGAAGCAGACATTTATAACAGCTSTTACAGAGCTGTGCTAGAATCATCTGGAACTACTGTTTCCTTTTAACTCCAGATGATCCTAATGGAAAAAAATATGGAAAGAGCAAAGCTTGAAAGCATGCTGAGGAATCTATACAATTCACTGTTATTAACAGCTGGAAATTCCTTAAACTCTACCCTAGCAATGGGAACTCGAGGTCTGTGGGTTAGAAGGGGATTATGCAAGTATCCAGGGAAGTGGATTCCTGTAGATGGAGTGCCGTTCGCTTTTAACAGACGATTTAATTTTTTTAATCTTTTACAGGCAGATATATTGTATAGAAAATGCACACGGACAGCTGGTACGAGACCTGGACTTTAATCCCAATAAACAATATTACCTGGCTAGCTGTGGAGATGACTGCAAGGTGAAATTCTGGGACACAAGAAATGTCACTGAACCAGTGAAGACACTAGAGGAGCATTCCCACTGGTAGAACAAATTATCTACATGCTGTTTTGTGGGTGGATGGTTTATGTAATTTATTCAGCTAATTATTTTACCATTTAGGAACAATGCAAACGAACTATGTTTGTGCTATTGTGAATAATCATTTTTTTGCAYAGAGGAAACATTCCAAGATGTCAGTGTTCCTTGTGTAATTGTAAATTAAGAGTTTAGACAGTGTTAGTTTAATTGGCAAGCAAGTGTTGTTAGCATTGTTGGGAGATGGGGCACACCTTTGARAAGCACAGCACACAACTTGGCCCGTGGGGCCCAGCTGGGACACAGGTGTGCCTTCCCAAATGGAGACTGATGGGCTGCACCTGATGTGCAGAAAAGCAGCTGCCATCCATCCTTCTGTTGTCAAATAGCTGAAAGGTTCAGTAATGCTGTTCCACTTTTTTATGCTCTTCACAGTCCTTAAGTCAGAATATGCAAGTGAGTCATTTTATTCTCTAGGATAACATTTAGAGTCTGTATCTGCTGCATTGGCCTGTGGCTGGAGTAAGGAGAGAATCTTGTCTGATGTCTGYAAATTTCAGTGCTTAAGAAAAGATGAATTATTCATATTTTATAAAATTTGGGTTGGAGTAATTCTTGCAGAATAAATCCAGACCCTAAAGCTACTTGAAGGGGAATGAAGATGTGAATTAACAGAAGCATCATTTATATTTGTTCAGCATATTCAAAGAAAAAAAATAAAACAGGAACCATAAGATTTTTGGTATTGACTTGATATGTAAAATGTAAAAATTGAAGAGAACTATAATCCTCCATTTGTTTTAGGATCTCTTTTAGACTACGTTAAGAATGTTGTGAGATTTTTGTTTAACAGGCTATTTTTAATCCATATTTTGCTTTGGGGAAATTTTTATATTTAGGACTTAGGTATTTATCTGGCTTACTCAACAATGAATTGGCATGTACTCTCAAGGAATGATACCATTGTGTAGTATGATTTGTTTCTGTTTTTTTAAACTTATTTGTTGAATTTTAAAAACATCTCAGAAAACAGATGACATGGAAGCCTAAAAGAAGATGGCAAAAAAACAGTTTTTGGAATGAGGCGTGTTACTTCTATGCATATTTAAAACATTGAAAAGTTCAATTTTTAGTACTGTTCTTAAAAAAAATCAGTTTAACAGTGATGCACTACCTACCATGAATAGTCTCTTGTTCTTTCCTCTTTAACTTTTTTAGGGTTTGGAATGTCAGATACAATCATTCTCATGATCAGCTGATCCTTACAGGAAGCAGTGATAGCAGAGTTATCCTGTCTAATATGGTATCAATTTCTTCTGAACCATTTGGGCATATGGTAGATGATGATGAACTCAGTGACCAAGAGGACCAGCATCAAGAAGAGAAGTATGAAGTTTCCTGAGTTTTATGCAGATGTTTATAATTTGTCTTTTCATTGTAATGATTTACCTGCTATTTTTTTGCTGAATAGGTTTTTTGTATACAGGCCTGTCACGTAAGTAGCTTGAATTCCCACTTTATTCTCCTCTATTCAGTCTTGGGTGGAATGAACTCTTTAAATCTGATTGGGGCGGTCACTCTGTGTTCACTGGTAAGAAGGGAATGGCGATGCTGAGGATCAGTGCTAAAGTCCACTGGATTGGTAAAAGGATTCACTTTAAGGGAGCTCTGGTTTAAGTCAAGCATGTAGAATAATCTGATTTAAGTGAGAATTGGAAAACATGCTTTTGTATTTTCTGTGTATGTRTTGCAACCCTTAGGAAATGCTACCAGTCTAATGAAGAGCTTCTGTACAGGCAGAAGAAAGGAAGTATAAACACTTTTTTTTTTTTTTTTTCATTTTGCTCTTAATATCTCTGACTGCTCTGGAACCCAGCAATTCATCAAATCTAGTTCAAGCAATCTGGAAACTTAGTTTCAACACTTGGTRCATGCTGTCGGGAAACATGTGTAAACCCATCCACTTGGTTTTGGTGGAATCACATATTTTGCTTTGTGAATTTTGGAGGAATGGGGTTTTAGTAAAGAAGTAACTGAAATGCTAAAATARTAATTTTTATACTCAATTTTTGTGTGCTTTCAACTTTTTCATTGTGTAGTGTATGATGCTTGTTTTCTATTTTYATATATCTTTATATATATAACTATTTTTATATTTCTTTAAAAGTGTATGTATGTGTATACAGGGAGTTCTGTAGATTCTGTAGTTCTGTGGGGCCAAGGCTTTATAATTTTGTGACTAGCTTTCGTAGTCTTCAACAARCTCTCCTTGATAAAGTGAATTACAGAATAACAGAATTAATTAAGTTGGAAAAGACCTCTGAGATCAGAGTCCAGCCTATGACTAAACATGACCATGTCAACTAGACCATGGCACTGAGTGCCATATTCAGTCTTTCCTTGAACACCCCCAGGGATGGTGATTCTACCACCTCTCTGGACAGCCAGCCCATTCCAATTTCTAATCACCCTTTCTGTGAAGAAATTTCTCTTAGTGTCCAACCTAAACCTACCCTGGCATAGCTTGAGGCTGTGTCCTCTCTGGTCACTTGTTGGACAGGAGAAGACACCGACCCCCACGTGGCTGCCATCTCCTTTCAGGCGGTTGTAGAGAGCACCGAGGTCACCCCTGAACCTCCTTTTCTCCAGGATAAACATCCCCRGCGCCCTCAACCACTCCTCAYATTACTCCTTACTCACTGGACCCTTCACCATCTCCATTGCCYTTCTCTGGACAGCTCTGCAAAGCTGTCTGCAATGACATAGGCAGATTAACTCCTGAATGCCSTTTTAAAATAAAGAATAGTCAGATGCAATAAGGAACAAGGAAATTACAAAAAAAAATCCCTAGTTCAGCTGTGTTTGCTAGATGTTTCAGCTAAAATTTTATATCAAATTTAGCTTACTTCTCTAGTTGCATTTTCAAGATTGCTCTTGAATCTTAACTTTCTCAATAAGGATATAGTTTTGCTCCAAACAGTTTTGATGTTTTGGCTTCATTTGAAGGACCTAGAAGCTATTCTTTTTTAATACTAAATAAGAAAGTTATTCCATATATAGAAATTAAAGAAGTTATTTCATATATAGAAATGAAATTTACAGCATTTCTTTAGAAGATTTTCTCYAGGTGATGTGAGTGCCTGAAAAATCAAGGAGGATCAAATTAAGTACCTAAACATTTGCTCACATCAGCAGCATATATTTACTTTGTAGAATGTAACTGAGCTACAGTGCTTTAAATATAGAATCAAAGAATGGTTTGTACTGGAAGGGGTCTAGTTCCAACCCCCCATGCCATGGGCAGGGACATMTTTTGATTCCTTATCTTTGGCTGGAGATTGCAATTTATTCTGTTCTGCATGGAAGATAAATAGCATTAGTGGAAGCAACAAAGAGACCACATTTTTTTATRTGGTGGGAATGCATTAAAAATAATGTCACAAGTAAATAGCATTCTGACAGACATTGTGTAGTAGGTTATCTGGAATTCTGAATTTCTTGGATTGTGGACTGTGTAGGTTGCCTCATTAAAACACAAGTCGTTGTTCTAGAATAGGAATTTTTGAATCCACAGTCATCCAATGCAATACAACAAATATAATCTATCTTTTCCTATGGCTATGGGATGGATGTAAGCCACATCATGAATGACTTAGTAGTGATGGAGAGCCCTTGCCTCTTCCTAGAGGCTACAAGAGTATCAATTCTGCATTTGCTTTTTAAATGTGTGTTTTTCAGCTGCTCATCTGTTTTATAGAAAACCTGGGAAAGCACATTAGCTTTTGCAACCTTTGCTTGTTACTGTGAGAGTCTTGTTTTAGGCTCCCCCTTCAGCCCCCTTGTTATGAGTAGAGTCAGAAGGATGTTTGCAAGCTGCTCACCAGCCTTGAAATATTGCCAAATGAATGTCTGTTCAGTTCTGAGTGCACAAATGAAGTGGAGCATAGCAGCTGTTGGGAATACTTCTTGTTAGTCAATCACTAGTGCCAAATATTTTGGCTCTGATACCCTCCTGGAGACCTCTGTGAAGAGTCTGTGCACCATTCTGTGGGTGGTGTTTCTTTTGTAAAACACAGGTTTTCACTGTATGGTTTGGTGGAGGAAGGGTGTGTTTTGTTTTTTTTAATAGGATATGTTCTAGACTTTAAAAGAAGTGTTAGTATTCTCRTGAGGTTAATTTTTATCCTCTTGTGGAGGACATCTGATTTGTTATTAAACAGCACACAACTACTGAAAGTGAGAATGTCTTTTTCAGCTATATCTTGAAATGCACCAGTGTTTGTACAAGTAGTGTCACTAGCCAGTCACTTTCAGACTGAATACCAGATTTCTCTCTAAAAGTTAAAATACCAAGTGGAAAGAAAGGAAAAGGCTCTTTCTGCATTTTATTTGTCCTGAATACAATAAATTGTAAAAATACTCCCTGGATTAAATATAAAAAGTGATGAGTACATGCCAGTTGTATTTAAAAAGTTTTGTTGCTTTTTCTACTTARTGAAGTCCCCATATTTTGAAAACATTGACTTGTAATACTGTTCTACATAGTTAACACTTGTAAATTTTTAATATATTTCAGAGTAAATTTCCCTAATTTTTACTGTATTTCTTGGTTGGAGACAAAAGCAAATAGTATGTCAGTTTAACCTTTCCTTGTTCCTCCATGTAGAACTATGAATGAATCTGCCCACTCAATTATTCTTGCCACATTTGCTGCAATAGTTTTTAGGGTTCCCAACTGAAAATAATCATTTGGAGATAAWTTTTTTTGAAATAAAAGAATTCAAGTTCACTGCATTATGAATAGACAAATTAAAACTTGCTGTATTCCATTCTTACTAAGAGTTTCTTCTTAGTGGTTTCTTCCTTCAGCTTTGTTCTGTATATGTGGTGACATCTTGGGCCTGTCTGCTTCCATCTTAAAGGCCAGAACATCTTGAATAAGCAATGTAACTAGGACTGTTGCATGAGGATCTGTCTCTTGTTGAAATCAAGTGATGATCAGTTCCTCTTAACTGCTGGTTTAGATCAGAACAGCTAGGTAGCTGTCTCTTCCCTTCTTTTTAACTGCTGCTTTTGTTGTTTCTGTCATCAATCACAGACATGTAAAAGTGGGCAGCTTCCCTGTATCATGCCGAAGGTCTCCCTAGCCTGTACAGTGTGTCTTATAGTGGCCAGGAGGAAAAACTGTAAAAAACAGAAAAGAATATGTACTTCCTCTCAGTATTCTCCTAGCCCCTGATTATTCACAGTTCAGAGACATTTACTGCCTTCTGAATAGCCTTTCAAGACTTCTGATTCTTCCATGTAGGGTTCTACTTTCGTTATCAGCCATATTCTTGAGTTTATCTGTTCTCACTGTGTTTTTATTTGTTCCAAAACATGCCAGCTGTGCACGCACAGCTTTTGTGAAATGTGTCTAGGAGAAACATGCCAACTGTGTTTGTTTTCTTGCGCTGAATAAGGAAAAGTTTTGGTGTGTTCTGCCTGGGAAGCCCAAAGCTGCCACTGAAAATAAGTAATCTAAGAAGAGAATGGAGCCATCCACAGGGAAGAGGTGTAGGCATGTGGCCAGAGGACAGCTATGCTACATTCTGGTCAAGTCCTCAGTCTGGATTATTTAATGCACAGTTCAAATATGGAAAAAAACAACCAGCTGAGAAACGGTGAATGAAATCCTGCACTAGTTCAGTTTCTAGCACCTTGATCCAGAGGTACAAAAAAGGGTACAAAATAAAGTAGAATAGATGAGGGTAAGGACTTAGGGTTCTTTTAGGTTTCATCTCCAAAACAAAGCTAATGTGCCTGGATAAGAACATGAGAAGTGCTTTTCAATGCCTAAGTTCAATCAAGTGTTTTTCCTGAAGGCTTATGTTTCCCTCTTTCTTGCCATAGATATTAGCCATCATGCCCTTTGATACAAACAGATCTCACACCAGCACTTATTTAATATTTAAAGCTGGGAGATGTAAAGAATTYGTTCTTCCAGTACAGGGTATCACACTTGAGATCATGAAGTTTTTAATGAGATGTTATGTGTAGAAACATTTCAGCCATTGGAATAGACCATAGAGAAAATGGTGGCTGTGCTTTCTGTAGAAAGAGACGTCAAAATTCTATCTAAAGAAGTTGTGGTTTCTACTTTTTGTGATAGAAATGCGGTTTAGAGTTTTTTGAATAATAAATAATGTGATTTCACAATCTTACACATGAACTGTGTGATCTAACATAACACCTTTGTATATGCATCTGTGACTTCAGGAGAGAGATTTGTCAGCATTGATATTTTGAAAAGTATTTGCCAAACATGCTGAGGCAAGCTTTCAGGATATTTTCACACAGCTGTCAGTAGCGTTAATTTTGCTTTTGGTATTAATGTCTTGGAGAAACCTAGAAGTCATAGGATTATGCTATGGAATCAACCAAGAGACTTAATTAATTAAAATGGGTTAAATAGTTTCTGTTCTGGGGAATGCCAGGATTCAGGACTTTACTTTGTTGGATGTGTAAGAAGCTGAGCAAAATCTAGTGCAACAGCACTTTTCATTTCCAAGATTTTTTCTTTAAAAGTTTCAGGTTTTCTTGTGCTATTTCTTACTTTTACCCTCATCAGCAAGTATACCTTCTTTAATTTATTTTGCGTATTAGGACATCTATTAAAGTTGTTATATAAAAAGATGATTTTCCTGTTTTCCTGTAGAAGCAGTTCAGAAAAGCTCTTTTTTGAGTAAAAAAAATATATTTTCGTTTGGAGTAGTATGAATGGCAATTATTATCTATAAAAATTGTGTTCAAGAATAAACATACTTGAATCCAGGTTTCTTTAAGAGAGTGAAARAACAGGAAGTGTGTTGTCTAATCTTAGCAGAAACCATTTTCTCTTGAGGTCAAAAGGAAAGTCCATCCATGGGCTTATTCCAGAATCCAGTGGTGTGCTTTTCAGGATTCATTTTTGAATGCTGCAGTACATGTTGCTGCTCTATTGATTCACTTCCATTTCATAGTGATTTTTAGATTAAAAAGGATTTAATTTTGACTGTGATAAGGAATTAATGATTTTTGCTGACTGAAAACCATATTTTATTGAACACTGTGGTGACAAAACAGAATTGCAAGCGCTGCAAACTTAAGTGGTTGTTAGCATGAGAAGTAATTGGAAATAACAGCCTTCTACATGAAAACAATTATCCAAGGCTGAACAGGCTTCTTTCTTGAATCTGTAACACAATTAACCTCAAAGTTATCTAGCAAAATAAAAGCTTCTCTCCTTTCATAGAAGCTGGTTGGGGTCATGCTATTTGAATAAGACTACAGAGAAAACACATTTTCAGCTCTGCATGGCATAGGTCTGAAATTTATGCATGATGGAGGTAGAGATTGCACATTTCATAGTGTGAATTCTTGGTGGCAAAGGAGTGTGATGCATTGTCAGTTGATGCCATGCAAGAGCGTATATAAGAAAAGGTATTTTAGTCTGCTCAGAATAAAATCTTCAAAACAGATAGGAAGGGAAGAAACTAAAGAAGGCTTTAAGGGTCAAGAAGACCTGGGGTGAGGAAGAAAGTAGCTTACTAAACTCACCAGGCATAACAAGTGGTTACTAAGTATGCTGTCAAATATAGTCACAGAATCACAGAATAAGCTGAGTTGGAAGGGACCCACAAGGATCATCGAGTCCGGCTGCTGGCCGTGCACTGCACCATCTTTCTGTCGTGGGATCAGTAAGCCAGGCACCTACACCTGTCATACACTGAACTATTTACATAGCATAGCTATCCATGCTGTACATAGCTGTACRTTTATATGCATGCTATATATATAGCTATATACAACTATTTTTGTATCCATAACCTGCAGCTTTTGTGTAAGAGCAGATACCTCTATGTTCTGGCAACAATGTGAACTATGCATATTAAAGTGGTGTAGAAGAAAGTTTACTTCATATCCAGCTCTGGACAGCTACTCTTGTTAATCYCAGCTGATTCTTTAATAAATAAATRTRTGTTAAAGATGTGTAAGRTTTCATCAGGAATAAATAAATCATTTTGTGACTCAGGAACAGAAAAAATGCTAAGTACTCGAGATTCATACAGATTCAAAAGTAGTGTCCTCAACCTATTMTTGGATTACCAGAAAAAGCATACATGTAGCAAAAAAGCAGAGAAATCTGAGGTTTGTTCTTGGAAATMTCTTAGCATCAGTTAAGGCAGTCTGTGTCTAAGAGATTCCTGTTGTGAGGAAAAGAAATTCATCGCAAACAAATTCTGGTCCTGTTGTTTTTTGGGKTTTKGKTTTTYYTTWTTTTYYTTWWWTTTKGKTTKKTTTYCYTTTWAMWWTTTTTTTACAACTGTGTTTCCCATACATGAAATAATTTCTGCTTTTTATTCCACCAGCAGAATCCTTCTGGACTCATTACCCATTGTATAATTTAAAGGCTAATCTGTTTTCATTCATTTCATCATGTTTGCAAAGGATGCTCATTGACAGTTTCTTTTGGATCTTCTGTATTGTTCCTGAGACACATGTTGTTTTGAGATTTTTTTTTTTTCCATCCTGATTATCTTCTATAATATCTAGCTCTTTTACACCAAGAGATCACTTCCRTAAGGATTTTCTCAGATTCTCAGTAACTGTCTCGAGGCCTGTGGCCTGAAGAGCCACATGGAATAGCATGCTTTCTTTTTGTGGGAATACACAAAATTACTTTCACACCTAAGAAGAAATTCAGTATTTAGACAATAATAAAAGACAATCATAAACTGTAGTTGTAAATGGAAATGACAAACAGAGGTTCATCTACAGGCTGGTTTCCTGAACACTCATTCCCCTATGACTCCTGTAAATTAAATTAGATGAGCTGTGTTATTTAAATGAAACACTGAAACAACTCTGAGCATACAGAAAATAGTGTAATCTAGAAGCTTATTTGTCCTTGTTTATCCAACCTTCAGTTAACTGAGACTCCTGGTTATTTGAAAGTCGGTCGTGTCCCCTGACAGGCGTGTGCACTGTGCATTACTCCCCTGCTTATCCGGAGAGACATCTGAAACCTTCAGRATAATGGAGTTGTGGGTAAGTGGGTGAGCACTGCATGAAGCACATTGCTCTCTGGGGACATGACCAACTTTCACTTAACCAGGCATGTCAGTTAACAGGAAGTTGGAAAAACACATTGCAGGAGATGAAGTGTCTGTACATGTTTGTTAGCTCTCTGCTGTTAGATAGCTTGTATCAAAGTTCATATTCAGGAGAATTGCAAAACAAGCTTGCTCTTTGCAATTAACCAGGGGCTGGGTGTTGGCTGTGACTTTTTTTGTTAGTTGACCTTTAATGCAGCACAAGTAAATGGTAAAAAAATCCTTGGAAATACATATCTGAAGCTATTCTGCAGTGTGAGTCTACTTTCAGTTTCTTCATTAAATTCAGTTGAATTTTAATTGCAGTTTTAGATTCACAGCTGGCTCAGCTGTCTAGGTGGGGCAGCCATACCCTGCAAAAGATCCTACTGTGCTTCCATCCAGGCTTTGTGAGTGCAGAGCTGCATGCTTTCAGAGAGCAGCAGGAAAGGGC
The DNA here is from genome assembly GCF_030028575.1 of Malurus melanocephalus. Lineage (NCBI taxonomy): Eukaryota > Metazoa > Chordata > Aves > Passeriformes > Maluridae > Malurus > Malurus melanocephalus. The sequence continues at coordinate 3,246,269 of NW_026623238.1, forward strand.
AAAGACAGCCAATAAACACTTGGTTTCTGTAGTAGCAGCATCTGTTTAAATGATTGAGTGGCATTCACAGGGCTCTTTGGCTCTGCTTTCTGTGAGGAGGATTGCAGCTGTAGTGCAAGGCTGTTTCTAGGAGGCGGGTGGATGCCTCTGAAGGGCTGACTGATTATTGTCAAACAGAGACRATTCTCTGTGGCTGAAGGAGCTCTAAGGTCATGCTCTGAAAACTCCCCTGCCCTGTRGGTACAGAATAATGTGCTGTATTGGTGTTCTGAGAGGAGAGACTGGCTTTGGGAATGGAGGAAAGAAGGGCTGTGCTCAGGTAGCAGACTGCAGTCAATGACTCTTGAGTGGTTTGGACTTCAGAGATTTGTCTGAATCTCTTGAATATTTGTAATGCAGAGGGTAATCTCTGTCTCTCCTCTGATGTAGGTGACCAGGAGCTTGGGTGTTGCAGTGAGAGGTGAGGTGTACAATAGCACATGAGAATCTGGTGCTGATGTAACTCTAGTGATGGGCGATAAAATCCAAGTGTTCCAAGTGGTGGCTCCATCCCSCTTCTATAATTCTGGGTAGAATGGGTCCAGCATGGCAACCCAGGAGAGACTCATGTTAAGGACTGGATCTTCTTACCTATCTACATATCACTAAGACTATTTTAAGAACAGTGAAGGGGGAGAGGAAAGAATGTAGCATGATGAGAGAAAAAATGTTAGTAAAAAGTTGTGCATTTAGATCATGCCACGTAGTTTAACTTGCTTTAGGGAGTGAGAGATGCTTTCTGTAGGTTCTGAGAGACAGGAAATGCACTGAAGTTTAGAGTAAGAGTTACTTTATCCCTGTAAATGAGGGCTTTTGCACTGACTTGACTCTGGTGTCATCTAAAACAGAAGTACATGCAAAAATAYTTCCTTAGAGACTACTATGCATTCTTATGCTTTAAATAGGGTTTTACATATCCACATGTTAGTGAYATTTATTACTGCCTTTAAAATGAAGTATGTTCACAAATCCTTACTATRTTTTCTGGTGTTTGTTTTCAATTTTAGGATTAAAGAGCCCCTTCAGGACAGTGTAATAGCTACCTATGAAGAACATGAAGATAGTGTATATGCAGTTGAATGGTCTTCAGCAGACCCGTGGCTGTTTGCCTCTTTAAGTTATGATGGGAGACTGGTTATTAACAGGGTTCCCAGAGCCCTAAAATATCATATATTGTTATAATTGGTTTGGATTATGCTGGAGTTATTATCTTSATGTACAACTGGTAGGTATTGTTTAGGGTTTTTTTCAGGATCTTGGTTTTTTTTTAAGTATAAATGTTAAAATTTTGTTAAGAATATATGTACTAATGTAGACTTGTAATTTGTCTTTTGTATTTGCCTTGAGACACTATGATGCATTTTCTGAAGGCTGTGCTACTTGGGTGATTGTTTTTTTTTTGAGGACTAATCACTTTGTGAATCATAAAGTTTCTGGAGATAGTGGGTACTTTACTATTGCTTTATTACATCAGCTTTATGCAAATATAATGAATTACAGAAATGTTATTATGCTGATACAATACTGGGACAACAAAGGGTGCATTTAGCAGCAGTGATCCACTTGTTTTCCAGGAAACTTTTATATTTCTTGGTGTAAGCAGCCTTCTGCTCTTAGCTAGGGCCACATTCTCCTAACTGTTCTGGCCACAAATACAATTGGGAGTGGTCTTAAAAGGCTTTCTTAATACAGTATAATATTTTAAACACTTTTTCTTTTGTTTTTGCATGTCTTCAGAAGAAATGTTTTTTTGTGAAAAAGAAACCTTCAAAACGTATTTTTCATTTGAGCCTTATGGTACTACCAACAAAGTAACATCTCTCAATTTGCCTATTAAATGCCATTCTTAGCTATGCATTATTACTGGAAACAATATTAGCCTTTACCAAAATCTCTGATATAGTCACCTAATGTGTTACCCCCTATTTACAGGTTTAAATTGTGCTGTGAGGGACTCTGGAGCTATGCCACTGTTAACCTARAAAACCTCTTTAATATTTGTCTGCTTAGACTTTTGTTCTTACTATTCTGGCTCTGTGCCAATCTGCAGTATGCTGACATGATGTAAAAAGCTTGCAACTAAGCACAAAATATCCTTTGCTATATCCTTCTTTTTGCAATAGGTGACCTAGACATTGGTTACTGTGTTGTTACAAATGCTGAGAACAGGCAGATGCTGCRCCATAGGAGAATGCTCAGGAAATTTCAAATGTAGGTGGAAGGCATGGTGAAACATTCCTGTACATACTGATATCCTGTCTTCCCTTGGCATAGCTTCCACTAAGATGAAGATTCTGCTGCGTTCTCTTTGTGTACCCAGGCTCACTGCAGCATTCATTATTCCCTGCTGCTTTTTCACCGCAATTATTTCCCTTTAACTTCAGAACTTGGGTACGTGCGACAATGTCAGTTGTGGTGGCTTTGTGTAAGACCACTCTGAAGAAATGGCAATGAACATGGGATGGAAGATCAATACCAGCCTCTTCCAGTGATGGCTTCTGTTGCTATGGCAACTGTTGGTGTTRGTGTTGAGGGACAGCCTGCTGCTCACCTCTGTTTGTCCTTACCCACTCTTGGATCGAAACACGTCCAAATGTGATTTGTTGTGTACACACAGCTGCTTTAGCGAGATCACGTTTGGAGAGCATGACTGACTGCTGTAGGCCAAAATATCCAGAAAAGATGACAGTGTATTCTATTTCTGGCTTTCTTAAAGAGCTTACTTGGAAAAATTCATAGGAGTGAAATAATCCAATTAAATAATCTGTACTGCTGTTTGCGTTTGTATTAGTGATGTTGCCTTTGTGCTCCAGAATGAATCTTTCATTGGAAATTCTGATTATCTGCTTTCCTACATTTATATTTTAGACTTGTACTATTTCACATTGTTTCAATCTGTAATTAGGCATGAGCTATTCCCCTGTATCCTGTAAGAAAAACTACATTTCCAAATCAGTAGTGCTTCAGTTATCTGAACATGAAAATCCTTGGTTGACCTGCTGCTTTATATATGAAGCTTTTCATCTTCAGGCACAAAATCTTGTTGAGTATCGTGTCTGTCCCGCCTGTGCACCACCCTACCCCACCCAGCCTCCTGGAAAAAAAAAAAGAAAAAACCTCTGCAGTATGTCTTTGGTATGCAGCAGAGCTCCTTAGAACTTTCTTCACATTAGCAATAAAAGTCTAATGAAACTTTATTGTCTGGTAGTCTATATGGCTTGCAGTGTGAAGGTGACGGGGAAATTCCATAACTGTGTGGGATTTGGCTTGATTTTTAACATGTAATAAATACAGGATAGATTTCAGGCTAATTTTACTTGGCTGTATTTTCTTTTAATTTTGTGAGCTTATATGAGCTGGAAAGCTCTGTAAACAAATAACATCAAGAAATGTTTTCTTTTAGTTTTGTTAAATGTACATCTGTCATTCAAAAGGGAAGAAGAGCRTGGATGAACACTAGAAAGGAAGGGGCTAGCAGGTCAAATTTGAATGAAAATGCATTCTAGTAGAATCAAGAAAGGGGCAACTKTTAATCATTTTCAGCTGTTTGTAAAGTGGGAGCTACATGTACAGCACTGGCAGCAATATGGGATTGACCTTCAGAAAGGGAATGCTTTTGACAGGRTTTCATCCCAGGCTGTTAGAGCAAGCAAGGAAGGGGCTGTAGGATGAGAGGAGGGGTTCTAGGATGGTTAAATAACTGATTAAAACATAGGAAATAGGAAGCAGGAATACATCATCACATTTCATGGCAAAAAAATAAATGACCAGTGAAGTCTTCAAGGATCYGTGCCTAGGCATGTGCTTCACAGTATATTCATGACCTTTTGGAAAAAGGGCTGCACAGAAATGTGACAAAGTTTTCAGAGACTATTCAGAGTAGTAAAGATGACCGAAGAATTATGAAAGGGCCTTATCTCATGGATCATAAAATGGTAGATTTTCAGTGCAAGAAATGTTAAGTAACTAATACGGGAGAAAACAGATACTTTACATACTGTGGACCACCAATATGGCTATTACTTGGAAGGAAGATCTTGGGGATTTTATTATATATTTTATTGGGGATCTTTAAAAACATTGGCTTAATAGAAGTCAAAATTTTCGTTAAAATGTTGGAAATTACAAGCAAAGAAGTAAAGAAAATAAGACATGGTTAATCTCCCAAAATAATTATGCTTCTAAATCTGTGGTGTATTAGCATCCTTAACACTGTGTGTAGTTGTGGTTTCTTCCATCTCCAGCCCAATACAGTAAAACAGAAAGATTTTAGAGAATGACAGGAATGATGAACAGCATGCAGCACCTGTATGAGGGTAACTAAATAGACTGAAAGGCAGATGGTTGAGAGGGAATGATAAAAGTTCATAAAATCACAARTGGCAGCAGGAGAGGATGAATAAGGGGTGATTGGTCTCTGTCCTGATAGCAGAACCAGACGTTATTGGGCGTAATCTGCACAGGGCGACCAAAGCATACGAAATAAGATGGTCTTCACAGGCGTGGAGATGAGCTATGACACTCCCCTTTAACAATTCCTTCCCTCTGCAAAAAAAAAAAAAAATGTCTGCACAAAGAAAAAAAATCTTATTAATGTTAAAGTGTACATGACTTGAAAGTATCTGAAACCGTATTGGMAAGATTAATCCATTAAAGGTTGCTAAATAAAGTCAGCATCCCTGGCTCAGAAAATCCTTTTGAACTGTCAGTGGACACAACAAAGAGTACTGGCAGAGAATCCCCATGTGCTTGTCCAGTCTTTAATTACCTCCCTGGACATGAGCTATTTACCAGAAAAGGTAGAAAATGGAAATTAAAAATAATAACTTTGTCTCCAAAGTTTTGCATCTAGAGCTAAGTACATTTCTCCTGCGTGTTTCGTTGCATGTTTCTCTCTGCATTACACTTTTATTGTGAGTTTTGTTTTAGGGGTTTCAGAAAACTGTCGTGTCTCAGGTGAATTTCTTACAGAATCCCGTATTGTCTTTGGAAACAATATTGTTGCAAAATACTCCTTGGCAAAAGGACTGCGAAGGCAAGCAAATTTCCGTGCAGAAAGGAGTTCATCACTGCATGGATGGTCTGACAGATCTCGCAGCTCTGGGTTGTTTTCAGTGTCTCAGAGAATTCTGTTTATACAGCCATATAGCAGCATTGGTAAGCACAAAATTATTCTGTTTTCAAGCACCTCTTCAATGATTTTTATTTCTTTTCAGATTGTGTCCAGGTAAGAAATTTTAGTAGGTCTTTATTTTGAAAAAGTGAGTTGTCATATTCCTAAAAATATCAGTCTTGCTGTCTGAAAATTAATTTCCTTCTAGGTTTGGTGCAGAAAATATTTTCATAATTATGTATTAGTATGTGTCTGGTATAGAATTAAAAAAAAATCAAAAATGCTTGATATATAGTACTTTTATGACACAGAATATGAATTATTGAAGAAGAAAGAAATTATAATATTTTATAAAGGTTTTGAACATAATCTAAGTGAAACTGATCCAAGCCCTGGCCATTTAATGAGAAGTTTGAAATAACAATTTGTTTAACTTGAACCAAAATGATGTTAATATTAAGAAAATACCAAAAACCTAACCCACCACCAAACACCTAAAAGCAAAACCTCTCAGTACTGACCTGGACTTTTCCTGTGGTGTTAGTGCTAAAATTAGCTTGATATATCCTGAAGCCCATGAAGTTAACGAAGAGCTTGTCAACATCAGAATRAATGAAGAACATATATTGTTTGGCTTGCATAGACTGGGTGTTTGCTCTAAGCCTGTCGTCCTTACCTTGTACCTTTTAAATTCTTSAAGTTGGATGGGAAGAAGAAGCCATATGATCTGGATTATGTGCAACACTAAAATTAGTTGAAAGCAGTTCTTTGTAAAGAATTAAGCTTCTAGAACATAGACTTTTCCAATAAGCAACAGAAAACATTAATTCTGTATTTGCCTCTGCATTTGGAATTTCTTACTCTTTCAGCCTGGTACCTCTGGCAGTATTTGAGACTGAAATTCTGCAGCTAATGTAAGRTAGACTTCAACAGTGTCTGATGTGGTCAGACACCACAAGGTATCTTACATGTAACTGGGGCAGTGAAAAGTAAGCAATCATCATGAAGATCAGCATTTGGATGCAAACTTGTAATGCCATTGAGCTTCCAGTTGGCTTCACTCAGGATACCCAGGGTATTTTTTCTTTTTTTAGAGGATATGAAGATAGTGCTTAAAATTGTCTTGTGATGCCTGAGATGAATGTTCTGAAGCTGCAGAAAGCCTGTGATTTCTGGAATAGCAWGCGAAGGGACTGAGGGAAAACTGTAAATCAGTTTTTCACGAAGCCTGGCCTTCCCTTAAAGGGAGCTGCAAGGTGTGAAGCCATGGATATTTCCCAGAACAATTTGTACATTGCTTCTGCACTGCCACTTTGGTCAGTGAGAAGAAAATGAAATAAGCAGATCTGGAGTAAAAGGCACAGGAGAGGAAAAAGTAAAAAGGAAGACTGACAAATACAGAATGAAAAGTGAACTGAAAAGGACAAGATCAAGGAAATTTTGATCACTTGGGAAAGAGAAATAGGAAGGATGGAAGAAATTTGCAGTAAGTGAAGGAAAGGATACAGGGGTAAGGAGTAAAAAAAACCTCAACAGTATTATTTGCTTGTTTTGCCATGATATAAAAAGTCCTTAAATTTCTACAATGTTAGTCTTCCTCTGTTAACTGATTTAAGTATTAGAGAATTGCTATTTAYGTTGCAGCCTTGTAGTTCTGATATTGAAGATGGTTCTTGTAGGTTAGTTATTAATCTAGAAGTTAYTAGTCCAAACGTGTGTTTTAGGGATTTAGGATTTTTGGCTGTTCATTATTCTGTCCCTTTCAGTGCAAAGTTATCAGATGGGGTAATTAACCCAAGCCAGTAGTAACCTGAGAGGCAGGAAGAAAATTTCAAGTAGGCTGTTAATCTTGAGTCACACTGATTAAATCTGCAGAAATACCTGTTTATGACAGACGCTGTTTGTCSCTGTTTGTGATGTCAAGAGAGTGTCATACTCAGAACATCCAAAGATACTAGATGAGATTAATGAAGTATCTGAGGTCCACTTTTCCTTCCACAGTAACTTACCTTACAGCAAAACAATTCTGAGCTATTCCTGAGAAAATTTGCTTGATGCCGCAGCTTTTGGTGTTGTGCCGGCTCCAACTTCATAAGGGAGTCTTAGCAGTCCAGCACAGAAGATAGCTTTGGGGAGAAAGAGATGAATGATTCTTACTGAATCCAGGAGTCAAACTCCCAGTGTGAAGAAGCCTGGCAAATGGTTTCCATTGCCCTGGAGCTAAAGCACAGCTGCCAAGCAGCTGGGCTGAGCAGGGAAGACCCTCTAATGTACCTTCTCAGCAAATTGTCCATTTATTCTGATGCTGCGCTGAGTTCAGGATTTTGGCAGGAGGGACTGTRGAAAAGCTCCTAAACAGAATGAAATGAGAAGAATATGGAAAACCTTGGAAAGCCCAAAGATACCACATACTAATCAGCAAGTCTAGATGAGCTGAATCCTGGGGTGGCAATAGTCTTGGCAGACAAACTCACTGAGCCACTGCCAGCTTCTAAAAATTTGTAGAGGACTGAGRAGACACGAAAGGCTGGCAAATAGCAGAAGTGGTATTGATATTTGAGTTGTGTGGAACAGCAGTGCACAGAGTTGGATAAGGAAATGTGTTTCAAAATGAGGAAATTTCAGCCAAGTTATGAATGTTTTATTTGTTTGTTTTTAACAGAGGGATTTTCTTATAAACACCAAAATACTGGCAAATATCAAAACTTAGGAGATGACATTCATGGAACAAAGTGGGGATTAAGCATTTTGTTGCACMGAACAGCCAGAATTCTGGCCCAACAGCTTATATGGTTTCCCTTACACCATTCTTTTTTCAAGGGGGATGGGTGGACTGTAATTTATAATGGTAAATTGAACTTGTCTTCAAACACAAAAAACCTGCAAGTGTTAGTTTTTCATCACTGGAAAGAGTTTCTGTTAAGGCAAATAATGAACTAGTTTTGACTCTGCCTGGAAAGCAGTGGGTGGGGAGAATGCCTGGAAGTTGACTTTGTAAAGGTCATGAATAGGAATGATGTTTTCCAGCACGCAGTTTGTGGGGTAAAGCACTCACCTGAGGACCTCCAGCCACGTCTCAGTATAGGCATATGATGTTTAGCAAAATTACCTATCTGAAGTGCTTCCAAACAAAGGATTATGCTGCTCAGGATAATGATATACCAGCACAAACAGGAAAGCATCTTCTTAAGAATGTTTCTTTATCATCATGAGAGTGGCTGTGTAACACATTTGTTTTCAAGTATGAAAGAGTTAGGCCTGGGTGGATACGTGTCTGCCAATAGCAGCTGGTAGGTGGATAGAGCCATAGATGCTTTGATGTTGCTTTTTTTTTTCTTCCTAGAAGTCAGTCTGGGTGAAGTGGAAGTGGAATCTGGTGCATATTTAATATTGGAAAATCTATTAGGGAAGGCACAAATGAAAGCTCCATCACAATGGAGGCCGTTTAATCCATCAGAAAGCAAACACCAGTGAACTTCAACAGCTTCTGACCATCCTGTCAGTTGTGAGGGACGGGTACTTGAATTCTCTTCCCTAGATGGATGCATGTTTCTGATTGGTGTTTTAATCTTCTATTTTCAGCATCAGTATAATTTGAATGTATTCAATCTATTTTGTGAATGACTAAGATAAATGCTCTGTGTTTTTTTTCTATTGTAGTTCACAAGCACTTCTTATAAGGCAGAGGAAAAAGCTTTTGGTTTTAAGTCTTCATGCTGCTTGCTTTATTGTGAGGTATTCTGGTTTCTATTTTTGTGTTCTACACCTCAAGGCTCAAATCACAATTTAAATTCTGCAGGTTTTGGACTGGTTGTTGCTGAGGGCTGAGAAGGGGTAGGGATGAAGGCTGAGCATGACTGACGTGTTCATATTCATCAGAAAACAGAGTCAGCTGGAGAGAACGAGGGAGTAATTGCTGCAGTGCTCCCTCCCTCTCTGCTTGCACAGAAAGACATAGGCTGTGGGGAGGAAGCTACCTGAGGTTATTAAGATTAATACTGCTGGAAATTTCAATCAACTCACACAAGGCTGCTCCTCAAGGCTGTCAGATGCCTACCGCCTTCTCTGATTCAGGCGGGGCCACATCAATTTTGAATTTCCCAACAGAGATTGCTATGATTTATGAGTTTAGGAGGCTGATAAATATGGTTAGTTGAAATAATTGAATCAGAATAATTTCAGTCAGCTCTGCTCAATTTATTTTGTCTGATAACCACAGGAGGGTGCAATTTTGGATAGGGAGTTTCATTTCCAGAATTCCTATCACAGGAAAGACATGGTTGAACCTGGAATSAGAGCAACTTAATTTTGCTGCCAGGCATGTATGACAGCTTTAGAGCTGACTTAAGACCTATCAGAACTGAAGAGTAAGTACCTAGAGCTCTTCCARTATTGCCCTTGACCGAGGCTGAATCAGGTCTGCTTTATGCATTGGGGGATCATTTCTGCTGGGAAGGCTAGTGAGAGTTTTACTATTTAGTGTTTGAAAACAACTTTACTATTCAGATGAGAGGGTGTTGTTCTTTACATTTGTTTTTAGCAAATGACTTTCATTTTTATGAAATGTTTCACTTCCAGGTTTTATGAATTTTTCTGCAGTAGTGATGAGCATCTATTTTATCCTTACACTTAAGAGAGCACCGATGCATCCCTGAAAAGTTCTCTATGAAATTTTAAAAAATTAATTTGGCACTACAGGTTTACTGTTTGTTGTAACTTTYCCACATAGATGGAAAAAAGGGCATTTTAGGAGTATTGTCCTAGGAAGAGTATTGAATCTAAAGAGCACCGTAAAACCAGAAGGTGAGCAGTGTTTTGAGGACTGGCTGAGGTCAGCAGAGAATGGACCAGCCTAGCAAGCAGAGGAAGGGAACAGGTGAAGTTGTTGCAGACAAGTTTTTCTTGTTGTCATAGACAAGATATTTATGATATTGAGAGCTGCAAGCATGGCACAGTGTGTGGGAAAAGGCAGTGGCTTGTGCCTGTCTCAGGCAAAAATTACCAGGCTGCTGGGTCTAGCACTGGTGTATTYCTCGTGTCTGGAATACACCTGAAGTGAATTTTCATTCTAGGAAGRCATTGTTCTCTCTGCTGCTTGGAACAGAGTTGTGGAATTGCCATCTTTCAGGTGTATTTGTTCCATTAGGATTTTAGACCTTTATGCTTTGGTGTCTTTTCCCTATTGAATCCTTCAGCTGCTAGTGTTTCTCACCACAAACARGATTACCTCTGTCTGCAGTGATACATTGATCTTGTGTGGCTTTTCCCCAGGCTTTCATACAGCCCCTTCTAACAGCCCATCAGCTTTCTCAGAAGTCACAGCCACAGCCAGGCAGCACRCCAGAGGTGACAGAGATTGCTGAGGGAGCATCTTTCCCAAGAGTCATGGTCTGTGTAAAATAAAAATGTACAGGTTTATTCTACAGTTAGCCAGGAATGTAGGCTGCTGCTAGAGATGGGTGTTACCCCAGATGGTTTGTGTTGGTGTGGATATGCCAATGGCCATGTGACATAACCTGGCCTGAATATCAGCTGCTCTCTGCTCACCCATGGCTGAAGAGCTGCAGGGTAGGTCCTTTAACAGTGTGCTCAGGAAAAGCCATAATGGCACAGGAAGAAATCTCTCTCTGCCTCAAATTCTCAAAGTTCCCCTTTGCCTTGGACTCAAACATTGTAGGTTTTTTCGTACACCTAATTTTCTTTTTTAATTTTTTTTAATATTATGGACTTGATAATCAGTTTGGGGGAGGGGGTGTGCAAATGGTGGGGAGCCAGCAGTATTTGGAGGCCAGTTATTCTGCCTACATAGAAAGATTTGTGATTCTAGGCTATTACGTGCAGTAGGGATTGTGTGGTGAGGTAGGTCAGACTTTGGTGTTTCAGACACACTGAGCTGCTGTATTGAAGGAAAATAGTTTCTATTGGAAAATAATAGTTTGTATTGGAAAATAATAGCAAAGCAATTATCTGAATAACAAAGTCTTGCTAAAATTCAGCTACCAATTTTGGTGTACATGTTAATTGCTGCAATGCATTCATAGTGGTTCTTTTGACTCACGTGATTGTTCCTTTTCTCTCCAAGTAATTTGGTACCATCCCTGCTTGCTGTAACCTGTTTCTGTGGATCATATAAATGCCTGTTCYGTCTAAAAAATGTCCTCTCAGGTGCGGGATCTCTTAGTGACATGCGCTCTGTTGTGGCAGCACCATTCTATCCAGGAGTACAGCAGAAGTAAGTTAAGAGAAGAACATTTGCTGAGGTTTTACCTACTACCCATTTTCACTGCTCAGCACTTAGGAATAGGGTTCAATGAATAACTCTTGCTGCATTGCCTTGCTAAGATCTCCTTGCCATGAAGTGCGTGTTGTGTCAGAGGAAGGGGGAGAATATTGTGAGAAATCTGCTGCTTAGTCAGGATGTGGATATAAACCACAGAACACTTTCCAAATCAAATTTGGATTTAGGGCTTAGCATAAAACGAGGCCACAAAATAACTACATCCCATGCAGAAAATGTTAATAGAAAAAGTCAGGATTATAGTAATGCATTCTGTGTGGTCTTTGGTGAGTAGAGAACAGCAGAACAGCATGTGGCAGGACCATCTCACTCGTGTCTTTGCTTCTGCTGCTGTGGAAAGCATTTTCAATATTTGCATAATTTAGAGCATGACATTATGATTTTCAAAGCTTCAAATTGGAGTAAAGCATTTACATAATCTAATTAAATCATGTAAATGTTTTATGATAATATTCAAGTAAGTGCAAAACTTGTTCCTCGGATGCATCCCTTTCTTAGGCCATTGGGGAAACTGAATTTAGGCAYACAGATGTACATTTGTAGCCCTGCATGCTCTGGGAGGTCAACAGAGTACTTATTGAATGCTCTGTTCTTAGTATAACCTCCAAAGCCTGCTTTGCAGAGCATCATCCTTCCAAGAAGCTGGAGGGTAAGCTGGGACCAGAGGGAAAGGCAGAGCACATTTAAAAGGCTACTTGCAACCTCTTATAATTTCAGCTGAAGCGATGCTACTGCAGTATGTAATAAATTGCTTCCATTTCAGTGAACATTAATAAAATCCCATGGTGACCCTCTTAGCAGCAGCCCTGCCACATTTGGTATCAGATCTCAGAAAGCATGCATCGTACTTGGATGGGAAGCTACCAGGGGAAGCCCCACAAATCCTCCTGGTGACTGTTGGGTTTGTTTTTGCCTCTGGCTGCACTAACTCACAAAATATTGGAAGCACTTGGCCAGCATCCATGATGAGAGATGCTGTCTTGTAGTGAGATTATTTAAATAATATTTTTTATCAGCACACTCTCACAAAGCWGTTTTCAACAGTAGTTCTTAGTGAATCCTCTCTTTGCCAGGRTATACTACTGCAATAAGCAAGTGAGCTGAATCCTGATTTTCCAAGTGTAGCCAAGCTAATGCTAAGCCAGTACTAATGAGATTCTTTTAGAAAGTACAGTATGCTTTGCTAAAGAATTAGTGTAATTGGCAGAAAGGTAGGCTCTTCAAGACAAGGCCCCTGTCTGTTGTGAATAAGCTCATTGCCATTGATTTTTAGCAGTGCCATACTGATCTGCTCTAACTGGTGAAAGAAATATGTGTGTGTATGCACTGCCAGTGTTCTGTGCTCTCATAGTAATTATAATGTTTAGATTAGGATGTTACCTGTGCCAGGCTGTTGATGAAGCCCACGTGCTGTTAAAAATATAGGACTGTCTGCAGACATGATGTGGAGCTGGTTTGTGCCTACAGCGTGACTGTGGTGAGTCCAGCAGCTCTGATTTTTATCTAAAAATGTGGCTGTTGTAAGGGGAGCCTGGATCTAACATACTGCAAAATCTGCRGWTTCTGTTATTTATTGTCACAGCACWTAACAATATACAAAGGTTGTAAATCAGTTTGGAGCTCAGTGATATGGAAAACTGAATATGTGAAAGTCATTGTTAAACTAGCTCACAGAAAGGTGAAATACATCAGTAATGAATTAAGTCTTCTCTAATTAGACATAGAAATCTAATTACTTTGCAAATTTTTTTACTAATTTTTAAGGGAGTGAAGCTAGTGTAAATTTAAAATGGAAGCAGAGATGCTCAGCACGTAGTGTTAACTGCCAAGGAGAACAACACGGTGACCTTATTTGCAGCTGCACATGCATCATGTGTAGGAATGCCTGTCATAGCCCTAATGATTTAACATCAGGGCAGGCCAATATTTCTTGGTTCTTCCTCCGCAGTGTAGGCAGTTTCCTTTATAGGTGGAATGGGAAGCTGTAGGTGTTTCTGGTGAAAAATGGTAATGGTAGAGAGGTGCCCTTTACTACAAATCCAGCACTATTCGTTTTAGTTCACTTCCTGAAAAARAATTTGCAAAGTCACAGCCTGGGGAATGAAGTCACAGGTGGGTGAAGTTTAAGTTTTGGCATGCTTGGATTCTGTTTATTTGATTATTCAACTGTTAATTATACAATGTTAAAGCAATAGGAGGTGACACTGGGGATGTTTAAAGTTGCTGACTTTTATTTTAAGCTGCCAAGACTATTTTATTGCAGGAAAGGAACATTTTAGTTTAAAACTTGCAAAATTTTGGGCATAGTAGATATTTTACATTTGAACATGAAAACTCACAGATCTGTTTAACTCCATACATGAAGGTATTTTCCTTAGAACAGCCTTTCATACTTAAGACATTTTGTAAGAGTACAAGTATTAACTAGCACTAAATGTCCACAATGTGAGTTGCTGTTAATAGTTCCATAAAAAAAAATCCCTTTTAACTGTATATTAACTGGGCTATAGCTGAAACATTTGGGCATTGAACACATGTTCAAAGAGGAAGGACTTGAACAATCAAGTATAAAATATGAAAGGTCTGATAGTGTTCAGATCAACTCTAAAAGGGTAATAAATCCAGCCTCATGTTCCCATCTGATGTCTACCTAGATTGGATCATTTTGAATGTTGCACTGTTTCTTTTAATTTTTTCTCTTGTTTTCTCCTTAATYGGCTCCAGTCCACCACTGCAAATAATGTTTATGTCTCGTATGGATATGGCCCCTGTTGCAAGGGAACAAATTTTGGATTTAATTTCATTTTCTAGTCTTTATCTTTAATATTACTGCATAATCTTGCAAGTGAGACCATCATTTCCATGGGGGAAGAATTCATCTGAGCCTTACCCAAAAAGTTACTGTCCAGCTCTAGTGTCTCTGGCTGGGTACCTGCATGTGCTTAAGATGGTGAAGAAGCCACATGTAAATATTGCRGGGAAGTTGAATATCATAGCAATACCTGATAGCCCTCAAAAGTTTCTGAAGGAGACCATAAATTGATTGTATTAAGAAGAATTCTGTGATTCTTCAGCTATTTTTTTGGCTAGCAATAGTTCTTAACCATCAAAATTCCAAAATACAAAAAGAACTGACTTGACAACATCATCTGTATTTGCCTTTGTATTTTGTTCCCAGCATGAGAGGGCCTGGTTACAAAGGAAWATCTGTCTTGCTTAGAGACTGACATAGGTTCATTCAGTATTTTTTCYTAAGGTTTTGATGTTTGTTAGTGCAACCTTAGCATGTTGTCTACAGCTTTTTGGCAAGTTCAGTACTTTTCCTTGTCTTTTTAAATGGTTTTATAAATGCTGTAGTTAGTGTCACTGACAGCATGCCTAACATGAATGAAACACAGGGCCATAGTCTTAAGTTTCAAAAAACCCTGAGTCTAACATGACTGCTCTCTTGTCCTTGATCAAACTGATTGGCATGTTATTCTAGTTGGCTGTAGCTTAAAATAATAACTGTATATTTTTCTTGTGTCTTGGGAACACTCTGAGTCCTGTTAATCCCAGTATTCTGAATATAGAATCAGTTTTATCCTCTACAAGTACAGTGTCGGTACACATATCACAATTAATTTTGTTTACATAGTATCTAACTTTAACAGAGAGAAAGAAGGTTCTCTACTGTAATTATAAGAAACAAAGGCACAAAATGTTTTTTTATTTGAGTAAATTGAAGAGATGTCTGTGGATGTGCCTGAAAATCTGTGCCAGGATCTTGAGGTTCCATCCAGAATCTCACTTTTTAGGTCATCCTTTTCAGTATTATTGAAACATTGCATTCTGTTGATATTTATTAATGCTGTCATGATTAAGGGGATCACCTGTTGGTACCATTTTATATTGGGTAAACGCATAATTGGAAGAGAATTGTTTGACAGTGTCCAGATCTTTTAAATGACAGAGTCTGCGCAGTAGACAAGGTGACATCCACACGAATGCCCTTACCAAAGCACAGTGTGTTTAGACATGAAAACAAGCTGTCTTAGGTGTACCAAAGCTGGCTGTAGGTCATGGAGCTGTTTGCAATATTTTGTAGTCACAGTCCCATCAGGTTTTTTTTCACCCTTGGAGAAGACAAAGATCAGCTAAACTGAAAAGAATAGAAGCAGTGCATTAAAMGAATAACATCTCTGTACTGTAATTCAGAATTAAAAAGTCTGTCATGGTCTACTCTTGCAAAGTATAGTGAGTTAGTGCTCCACTCTGATAGCATGTCATCTTAAGTGTTGGGAAGGGAGTTTAATTTAAAAAAAAAAAAAAAAGATTCCAAACCTTCAATGCATCTGGCAATGGAAAAAAAAATTAATTTTGTTAAATTTTTAATCAGACAGCCTGAGACAACCACTGAGCACTACTTGACAATTAGAATACTAATGAAGTGCACACTGGGTTAGTCTGTTTTTAAAGGACAGCAAACAATGCACTCTAATTTGAGGAATYCTATTTTGTTCCAGTCAAGTCTTCACATATTTACCTTCTTACTTTGTAAGAATTCAGGAAAAGTTTGCCTTGTTTTTTTTTTTAAATCCCATCCCATGGTTAATTATTTTTCAAATGCAGGAAGCACAGAAAGTGATAAGTGGCTTTCTTGTTAAACATTAATCTTCACTGTTGAGGCACTTCGATGCTTAAAGTGTTTTCTTTTTGTTTGTTTGTTTTAATTCTTCCTCTAATGTATTTGCTTCTCTCTACCATTCTGCAACAGTTTGAAGTCTGGTTTTCATGCTTTCTATAAATTAGATATTGTAAGTATTTTTCTGTAGCGAGCAATTTCACAAACGATAGTCAGGTTGCAGGAAGAAATAAATTGCCCGTGCCTAAATTGTTTATTTCTTATAAAATTTGTAAGCGGCTATCTATAGCAAGGTTGAATATAGTAGACAATGYTTAATGATTTCAAATGAGTTCTGAGACATCAATTAAGTGGTGTAACCATCCATAGTAGCCATGTCATTCTGGCCACACTGTAAAATGGATATTTCATTGCCCCTGCTATGTCACATCGTCAAGCAGAACCATATAATTATACCCTAATTGGAATGAAGGATTCACACGAGCTCATGTTAGGCCCCCTCTGCCTAAAGGGGAACTTTTAAAGTTCCAACTTTAATAAAAGTTTTCAGAGGCTGTAGTGGCTTATCAGGGATTGCTCTCTTGCATTTGCAGGATCGGTTTGTTCCCATTCTAGCTGATTCTACTCCACATCTGAAAGCTCCTGAGGGAGGCAGAGCCAAATCTACAGTAGGGAATACTATTTCCTCATCCCACTAGGGATGGAAATACATTTAACATGGGACATGTCAGCTTCTTTCGTGAGTTGTTCAATGACTGTTGAGAAAGAGGCATGCCTGGAATTCTAATGACATGGATAAACTTTTATTGCAGTGCTTAGCAAAGAAATGRAAACCTAAATCATCCAGGTCACACTGGGATATAGCAAGCCAACAGCTGGTGGTCTGTTAGGAAAGGTTTGCTCACTAGTGAATTTGTTTATGAGACAATGCATAAGAAGTTTTCAGTTAAAAAAGGGTTGCTTATATTTGTTTCCTTTGTCACATTGTTTAAATATTGTCTCTGCTTTRCAAAAAGAGCATATGGGAAAGTTCTGTTCCATATAATCATTCTTTTTCATAATATTGTGCTGAACTTAAAAAATTCTAGTAAAGGAAAGGAAGAATTTTTATTTTTTTTCCCCTCCAGGTTTTCTGTAAAACATATCATTTAGAGTTTTCAAAATTGAATGAAAGAAATGAAATCAAACCTCAAAACTAGATCTAATGAAACAACAGAGGTCAATTTCTATCATGCCAGTATGTAAAACCAATCTGGCTTATATTTTTCTGTACTTTTTTTCTATTTTAAAAATATGCCCTTTATATAAGGATTTAAAATGTCTTTTTTATGCATTCCTGATGTCAAGGGGTTGATTTGTAGGATTTCTCCTTGCACAATTCCCAGTTCTCACGGCTATAATTGGTTTTACTGTTTCTTTGAAATGCACAAAACAGTCTCATTGTGGACTGGAAGAATTAGTACAGAGTACTTTTGCTGTAGATWGTGGCTTTATATTTAAAGAGAAGATGCATTTTTAGCAGTTGGTTTTATGTGAAATCCAGGCTATGTGGTAAAAAATTCATGTATCAGTGAAGCCCTTTTTCTTGGGATGGCCATAACAGCTTGCTTTCTTTGATTACATAAATAATGTTACCATTGTTTTTTCATATTCTTTATTTTTTTCCCCAGATTACATTACTTCAGGAATAGGAGGTTGTCTGAGCAGTTRCTCTATGGTAACTGTTATTGTGCAGATAGGTAAGTTCTCATGCAAGAAGGAATAACTGTAATTTTCTTTTATATACTAAACAATTGTATAAACTAAACAAATTAAAGAAAAAAAAAAACCAGCAGTGAAGACAGAATATGTTACCATCTTTTGGAATATAGAAGCACTTAGCCGTACATTGGAAATAAAGCTCTGCCCCACTTAAGCTGCCAGCATAGCTAAATTAAGACCACTGTGTTCAAAGAAATATTTGATATCTAAGACAAAATATGAAACCAAAATGTATAAGTTAGGAATCTAAGGTCTTGCTGGGGATGTGAGCATCACATGTTGAAGGTGGAGTGTAAAGAGKATAGAAGAAGAAATTCTGAGGAGAATCTGGAGGCCACCTAGAAGGTGTGGCAGTCCATGGATGACTGTAGAGGTTTTAATTGTAAACTGGGGTCAGATGAGCAAGAAGCCATGCATCTTAATAGAAGATTATAAACAGAAACTCACTGGAATGCGTTCTTCATATTCTGTTCAGTATCTGCAAGTTTTGCTCCTCCAAAAGTTAATATGRGTGGTCTGTCACATAGTGAAGGTGTAATCAGTGTGGAAGAGGTATGGTGTCAGGTTGAGAACTTCCTCGTGCAAAGGCAATGTTCCAGCTCACTTCTGTGTGAGATGACAGCTCCATCTGGGTGGGAACACAGAATAGGAGCCTTTGTTTGTTTGGAATCAGCTGAGCAGTTGGGTTTTTCCTTTGTGTCAGGAAGTGGCTCCTGCTAGTGTTAAAAATGCAACAATTTTATTTGCCAGAGATGGTGAAAGAACAGCATTGGTAGTAGATATCAGATCATGTGGTGAATTGGCACGTGCTGCTTTCCCAGGAGGCACAGAGCTCCCGCTCTTAGAGAGCACTCAGGCTTCAGAGCACTGCTTGCTTGTTTGCCAATATGTAATTCTCAGTAGTAAATGAGTAGACACTGAATTTACATTAGAAAGTGTGGGAGTTGTGAATGATCTCCCTGGATGCTAGTAGTGCTAGCAGGCTTCATTTGCTTTCTTTAGTGAAGGTATAATAATATATTGAGGTGCTGTTCTGAACAAAGCAAACCAAAATAACATTTCCTTGTTTAGCAAGCTAAGATTGTCTTCAAATAGATAATAGAGACTTTTCCTCTTTTCCTTCCCAACCTCTGCTGTCTTGGCCATCAGAGTTACAGCGAAAGCAATTGCACATTTATTACTTGCTCTGACYACTGTGCTTTTCTATGGGGATTTGTACTGCTTGGTCACTGTAATCTGTTTTTCAAACTTGTTGCACTGCATGTATGTGAAAGCTTCCTTGCACGTCTGACAGTGCAGGAGAAGCCAAAGGTCTTGTGGTTTACACGTGACATTTTGTATGACTTCTGTATAGTCAGAGTACTTGTTTATCTGAGGTATGCTAAACCAGAAATACTGGTGAGGCAGTTATTAGTTTATTAGTTATTAGGCACTTATTATACTATTAATAYTACTACTACTACTATTACTGTTATTGTAATAAATGTCTTGAGATTAATGAAAAAAAAMCAACCAAACAGTTAACTTCTGTTCTAAATCACCATAAATCAATCTTGTTGCCAAGGTGAGTTGTTTAATTGAAAGTTCAGTTTTAAACAGGAAAGCAAGGCATTGGTTGCCATTCACAATTCCTTGTCAATGCAGTCAGATCTCTTAGCCAGCAGTACATTTTGCTTTTCATAGGAAGGTGAATGTCTGAAGTGCTCATCAGAAGACACTGGGGAGCAGAATGAAGCCCCATAWTGCAGGGGGAAATGGTCAGTGACCTGCTACACCACTATGATAYTCACAAGAATATGGAGCTGGATGGGATCCAGCACAGGATCCTGAGGAAGCTGCAGAAATGCTCACTGAGCCACTTGCCATCATTTATCATTGTCTCTCATTAACTGGGGAGGTCCCGGGTGCCTGGAAGGTAGGAAATGTGCTGCCCAGTTACAAGAAGGCAGAAGGAGGATCTGGGGAATGACAGGCCTGTGAGAATGAACTTTGCTATCCTAAACGTCTTCTCTAACTTTAATAATTAATTCTAYGATTCTATAAACCATTATCTCATGTTAAAATCTTGCAGGCATCTTTTGCTTGGACAAAAATTGTATTATTTGAAAGAACAAGCTGAAGTGAATTGTATCCATACATAAAAGTAATGGTTTTTCTAGAAATCCCAAGCAGATTTTGACTGGAATATGAMTGATTTTATCCAAGAGAAAATGGACAAAATGAGAGGAGGCTTTTTTATATCCCAGGTCTCTCTAATGCCTACTGTCAGTCATCATTGAGATTATCTTCTAAACTGAATAAACAAACTTTCTCTACTAACTAGAGCAGTCTAATACACTCAAAAGCTCATTCAAATGCATCCAGGTAAGAAAGGAAGAGAAATTATAACTGGATATAAATAATATAAGCATAATATCACATTTCCTAATTGCATCTCTAATGTGATGCTGAGTAAAGTTATGGACCATAGTTTAAACACTGAACCAATATCCTTTGGATGTTTTGTTGCTTTAAGTTACTTTGCTTGCTCCACAGGTAAGTTTTAACATGCAGATTAGGAATGACTGTTCTAGGAGAATGATGAATRTGTAAACAACTAACATCTCAAAAATGCATTTAGATGTCACTGTCCTGAGTAAATAAGAATTTCTGGCTGGACATAAAAGATCAGATTAGCAAACTCAAAAGATTCACCTCCTTTTGAGAAAGGYTCCATCATTCTGTTGGAAAATGAGAGAAGGTGATGCTTTATTATTTGGAAAGTTTCTTCATTGGGTAAAGTGAAACTGCAACTTTTGGGCAAGTTGAGAATGGTTTCAATGCCATCAGGTCTTGCATCCACAGATAGGTGTGCAGAAATGTAGCCACCATCCTTCCAGTGCTGAGTGGCTCTGTTAATAGGTGCCAAGCACAGGCAAGCACTGTCTGTTTCTAGGAGAGGAAGGGCAGTAATTGGAAACAATTAGAAGAGCGTACGCTGAATGCAATATAAGTTGAGTATTTAAATTCCTTGTGCTGTTGGATCACTTTAACATTGCTGTGAGACCTGGAGAGATCATATTCAGCCCTGCAAAATTCTCCTTGGGTGCTTGGGAGTTAGAGATACATCACTTGACATCTTTAGTTTGCTTCCTCCTTCTGACCCTGAATGCATCCAGGAGTAAATRTGGGGAATTTTGGAAGCTAGCTTCTTTCCTATTACCCAGTGTAGATAAATAATATCTTTCCCTCATGGCCCTGTTTTTCACCAGACATAGGGTGAGAACCTGAGGCTACTTCTGTCCTGTGATCAGAATCCAGTAAATTAGCTGAACTTAAAGACATTCATTCCCTGGCCTCAGAGGGAAGCTCAGAGAAGACCTCAAATGAGTGCAATGTCAGCAATTTCAGTTAACAGCATTTAAGTAAAATATAGATTCAAATAGGAGATAGGGATTTAAAAGAAAATCTTGAGTTCTGTAAACARGCAGGCTTAATAAAAATGTGTAAAAACTGTATAGATACATTTTTGGAATTACTCAGCACTTTGGACTACACCTCTTGATCAAAAAGGCATCAAACAGCACCATTTATAGACTTGTTTCTCTTGTTTTTT
>NW_026623238.1:3267807-3287707 GCF_030028575.1 Malurus melanocephalus
TTTTTTTTTTCCATTTTCACTTGTGCCAGACTTATATAACTATGGGAAAGAATTGGACTCTTTCTGATGTATCTTATTATTTCATTACAATTCTGATAGCATTTATTTGTCAATTTTACTCTGAAAAATGACTAGGAGAAGTAGTTTCCAGGTCATTTATTAACTGTTTATAAACYGCTCTGTAATAACATATCTTTGTCATTCCTAACACATCTGTATCAAAGACTTAYCCTGAGACAATAATTTGGAAATAATTTGCAGTATGAAGTAGCCTRTTGGATGAGGTTTTTGGTATGGTTGGTTGGGTTTTGTTTTGGTTTTGTTTTTTTAAGTTGTTTGGATATTTAGTGGAGTGAATCACAGAATGGGTCAGGTTGGAAGGGAGCACAGTGGCTCATCTGGTCCAACCTCCCTGCTCAAGCAGGGTCATCCTAGAGCACATGGAATAGGATTGCAACGAGATGTTTCTTGAATATCTCCAGTGAGGGAGACTCCACAACCTCTCTGGGCAATCTGTTCCAGTGCTCAGTCACCCACACAGTAAAGAAGTTCTTCAGATTCAGGTGGAACTTCTGTGCATCAGTTTTTGCCCATTGCCTCTGGTCCAATGGCTTGACACCACTGAGGAGGGTYTGGCTTCGTCCTCCTGACACCCTCTTTACAGTGAAGCTGTATCTGAATCGGTTTCAGGATTATCAATAATTCATAACATTCACTGAAGCCAACAGTTACTGTGAATGAAAAGCTTTTTGTGACCCAAAGGCATTTTATAACCACTTCTCTATTTAAATAAGTTCAGTAAGAGATTTCATAATTGTGACTTTGACAAGAGATTATGTAATTGTGACTTTGAGAAGAGATTTTATGACTTAGACAATGGAAAARAAAATCCAGTTGTCCTCTTTTTTAAACCAAAATGGAAAATAACCAGAGAAAATTCAGTTGTCATCAGCAAAACATAAGGCAAAAAATCTGGTGTCTAATGATATGGTTTTCAGAAGGAAGCTTGCTACTCAGACCAGTCGTGGGAGGGAAAACCAGTATGGGAATAAGTGCATTTTTGTGACAGGGCATGTTCTAGTCTGATACATTATAAGCAATATGAGCAATTATAAGCAATAGCAATTCTCTTACCTTAGGACTCTTCAGCAGGTACTTTTGGTGGTGGGTGAATAATGGATTGTAATTGCTTTGYGAATCGCTGTCTGCAGACTCCACCTGTCATATCTTCTCTGTAATTCATTTTTCCTCTTCCTTTCTATTCTTATTTTGCATTATTTTGAACTGCTATGGTATTGCTTGCTTGTGATGCACACACTCAGTATGGGAGCCACAATGCAGAATGGTGTACTGAACTTAACCCCATGTATATATTGGATATATACCACAAATTTAATTGGATATATACCACAGATTTTCTGCAACCAAACTCTTGARGCTTAACAAGGAATAGTATTGTATCTTCCTGATACTTGGAAATTATTTCAGAACAATTTTAATGAAGTAAGGAAGCTTTGCTGGAGCATCTCATCATTGTCTCCAGACTCCTTTGGCTTTGATACATTCCAAAGACTGAAGTTACCAGTTTTTCTATTGARTCAGTTCTTATTTTGTTTTTTCCCTTGTAAAGTGAATAAAGCACCTATATATTAAAAAGCYACACTACCATGGCCTTCAGCAAACATTGCACTTGATTAAAACATCGGTCAGAGCAGGTTTATCTGATTCCATCAGCATCCAGAGGTTATGAACCTCAGCTTATTAGGGCTGTATTAGTGATGTGATTAGTGATATAATACTTCTTCCTTCCAGTTTTGCTCTGGAGGTTGACTTCCATGGCAACAGGTCATCATCAGGGGAAATGCTGGGGTAAAGTGGATTAATGATCCCATCTTGCAGCTGGAAACTTTGAATCATGTTGGAGACTCACACTTGGCAGTTAGAACCAAACGCTTACTAGAAAACATATTATTAGAAAGGGAAAAATAGATGGGGGTTAAATTTAATTCTGCTAAAAGATCAAAACTGAAATGTGTGTCCTGTTTTTTTTTTTTTATTTTTAGGTTTGGGAACTTTTTTCCCTACTTTTGCTTTCAAAGATGCCAACAGTGTTTTCTCATTTTTTTTTGTACTACCACATCCATAAATTCATTTAGAATAARAAATGTTGCATCTGTGTCTGTTGCACAACAAATTTAGGAAAGGAAATTTAGATGTGTGATAGGAAGTTCTTAAGAGAAGAGACAGTCATTTATTGTTTTGGAAAACTGCCTTGGAAGAGACTGGGAGAAGCCATCCTTGTGCCTCAGGCARAATCAGATTGTCAGTTCTATTTTGTAGATCATCAGTGATGGAAAACCCATAAATACCCTTGGCAATCTATTCCAGTATTTCATTACTATTCTCAATGGAGTGATTGTCCTAAAATCTATCCTGGGTCTTTCTGGTTGGTGTTTGAGYCCATTATTACTGGTTCTGTCCATCACTGGTATGGAGAATAGATTATTTTCTTKCTTTTCCTCTTTTGTGCCTTAGGTTTTCTACCTCTTATAGTTCCTGTTGATCTTTTTTTTTGAACATCTCCTCTTTGTGCATTTCCTTAAATATCCAAAATCATTGTGCAGTGCTATGATTGTGATTTACAGATCAGAAATAGCCCCCAGGTGTCACCCCCCACTTCTTTTAGTTAGTAACAGAACTTTTACTAATTAGCTTATTTTTATCTTATCTCAAGTAAGCACTGTTTCTTCAGCTTGTTAAAACCTATTTGAATCTTTCACCAGTCTTCCAACATACTTGCAATCCCTATTATTGTCAGGAATGTTTTCTTYTATCTGTCATGTAGATTGTTAAGAGAAATGCTGGAAAAAAGACCAGACTCTGGACAGACCCTCTTAAACACCTTACACTGCATCTTTCTATTTGACAGTGAAACATTTGTCCTYTGTGGATACAGTTATCTAATTTCTGTTTTCAGATTTCATTGTGACTTACTGAAGTCAAGATGAATGACAATCACTCCTCTTCTTCTAAAATGGCCTTTTAGCCACAACACAGCAAGAAACTGGATTGCTTTGTCAGTTTCTTAACAAATTCATATTGATTGCCGCTTATGTCTATGTTACCATATAGCTGCACACAATTGCTTCATCCAGAAATATTCTTGAACGTGAAGTTCAGCTTGACTTGTCTGTGGTTTCTCAGCTCCTCTTTCCTGCTGTTCWAAGCACAGACATGAGGCATCACAGAGCTGCTATCAGTTCTTATGTCAGTTCAACTATTTTTTATATATCTTCACTGATACTTGTCAATTAAATTTGAAATATGTAATTAACAATCTGTGTTCTCATTTGAGCTCTGACTGTTGTTGCTAGTAATTCAGCTTGACACCAATAGATCTTTTTCATATAGACTAATGCAAGAAGAGCTCTCTCACTCTCTCTGCATCTTCTCTACCTTCTCTCTGAATAGCTGGCTATTGTAGTCTTTCTGGTTGTGGAACCTGATTTATTGGTTCACAGCTTACTACCAGATACTTTTTGTTTAATAGCTTGCAGAGTTTTGAACTTGTCCATAGTTTGGACTTGGAACTMTATGGAAATTTCTGGAGAGGGATATTTGTGCTTTCCTAATAGCATGCTTAGGAGGGCCATTTTTCTGGAAGGTAGACTGTGACATCTTGGTTTTGAAACAGGTCAGATGAGGAGAGAGAAGCTTGGGAGACAGGCAGGWAACAGGCACAGGGGTCAGAAGGAGGCTGGAGTATTCATATACTTGGAAAGGCAAAGCAGCTGCTGGATTAGAACAAGACTGAGGAGGGAAAATGTAAAGATGTGGTAGGGAGAAAGGAACTTAATTTTCAAAGCTTTTTTGTATCTAGCTTTTGATCCAGCTATTGACCAGTCTGAGACCTTCCTCTCAAAAAAAAAAAAAAAAAAAAAAAAAAATTGTTCTACTTCATGTTTAGATATTGCAAATGCTTTGGTGTTTTGGAGCACTCACTTTAAGGGCAGGCTATTGGCAGATCAGCTTCAGAAGTTTGCCTGACCTGGTCTCTGCTCAGCTGTGATCACAGAGTTCCTTTGTTTCTTATTGTCATGTTCTGTGTCTTGACCTCTTTGCTTGTGCTCCAGCTGCTTGTGCCATTCTTTTATGTTCTTCTTTAGTGATCTGACCTAGTTGGTAAGCTCCTTTCCTGTGTTTGAGGTCAATGAGGAAGTCATGATTTAGCAAGGCTAATGTCTTACAACATTTCTGTCCTTTTGCATGGAAATGGGCAGAATTTTTGTAAGTTATTAGTTCTCTCTCATGCTGTCAACTCTGTTTTACTTTTTTTTTTGGTGCATTGAAAATGGCATTAATGCCTGATTTCAAGGATGAAAGGTCAGATACATCCAGAGGGTTCAGTTCTAACTTTCTGTAGGATAGAGTACTTGCTCTTAAACTCATGGTTTCTGGTTGCAACATTGCCTGGCTTTCACATAGTGGTAGAAACCAGCTTCTTCCCTGTGAGTTGTCGGGTTAATCTTTACTGCTGGGTGCTGTTCTGTAYAGTTGTTCAAATTATTTGTTCTAGTGGCTTTTGTGTCCTTTGGCATCCTCCTCATCACAAATATATCTCTGACTTTTCTTTCAGCTCTTCTTGCTTCCTTATTCCACCAGTTATCATCAAATCAAACACCTCTTTCCCAGCCTTTACTGGAGCACAAATGTAGATCTTCTCTYGAGTACAGCACAGGACTATGGGCAATGTGTTGATATTCCTGCCTGGCCATGGCTCACAGCTGAAGGTAGACACAGAACAAACAGATGGCTGGAATGGTCACTGCTCCTCTGTCTGTTATAACATTTGATGGCTGCTCAATATATTCTCTTTAGGCATTCTTCTATTTATTGCTCAAACACATCACAGTATGGAAACTTTTAATAAGGTAGTCTTAGTTGCAAACTAATGAATTTCCCTAATGAATTTTCTCCTCCTCCAAACACGTTATACTGAACCCTACCTCTGTGTATTTTCAGGAAGAATTTGGAAAAGATCTGACTGTATTGGTGAAGGACATGGAAGACTTTTACTCAAAATGATCCATTATTAGACCATTATTTTCTGAATGTTCCTGTATGATCTTGRAAGAGAACTTCCAAGCATAAAAGAACATATTTAGACCTAGAACTGGTTTGTGAGTTGAGGAACTTCTTCACCTTAATTACTACATAACACTCAAGCAACACTTAAAAGGCTTTTACTGTGCAAACTCTTTTCATTTTGAAACTCTTTGGTTTCACTGTTGTGATGAAGATTATTCAGTAAATTGCCAAGAATTTAGAGAGTACTCAAGATAATCTGAAGCAAATTTAGAAAAATAAGATAAAATATTCTACTGCTGTGATTTAATTTTTTGTATTATATTTATTTTATTAATGTAACTCATTGCAGGAGGATATTGAAATGGGTCAGAAGTGTATTTTTCTTTTGTAGGAATACTGGGAACATTTGCACTGGATAAATTCKTTTTTTATGTTTATTGGACACAAACAACTAAAACATATATTTATAAGGTATAGATTTGTTCTGTTGTTCTCTGATGTCTGATTCTAGCTCGTGTCCAGAACAAAATATTTAATTAGATTAACATGGTTTATTGTCTGGAATGACAGTCTGTATATTTTGTTTGATATTTCCATGAATGCGTAGAGGAATTGGAAATTACAAAAGTTTTGTCCCAATGTAAAATTTTACACAATTTTGTTTTCCTGGCTGCTTTTTTTCCTTTTATAAAATATAGCCATTCACATTAAATCCAAAGAAGGAAATTAGTAGAGGTGAACAGAAGTCAGAAAAGCTGAGAATTTTGCTGGTAAAATTTTATGTGGCCATGAAAATGATGGATTTCGTGATTTTTTTTTTTTTTTTTTAGTGTAGTAACAGTATTAATTGTAGTTTGCCATCAGTGTTAAGCTACGATTTTGAATTTAGCTTGTGACAGTATCACAAGAACTTACGCCAACTTGCAAAGCTGTGCAGCTGATGAAAACCCCCACTCTAAGAGGAGCCTTTAAAATGTGTGAATGTAGAACTCCAGYTCTGTCCTTGAAAAACATTGGAGCAGTTTCTACTCTGATGTCTCCAGTATAAACCTCAGATTATTTTGGTGATGACTGTTGAATAGTTTTCATTAATGCATGTGAAATTGTGGTTTTTTTTCATTTAAATGGGCTGGATTTAGGGGCAGGGAGGAGCTAAGAAAGCTGAAATRTCCTTTTAGCATCAGACAGCCTGACATTCTGCTTTAGCTTGGGGCCGGATCTGTCCCTGAGTGGCAGTAACMAGTGTAGCAAGACTGTAGTAAAGCAGGTGTTCCAACACCACCAAAATAAGGATCTTCATTTATACTGATAGATGCAGACGTTTGTGCAACCCCTACATTGCCTTTGTTGTTTTTCAAAAGCACCGAAATAAATTAAGAAACAACTAAATATTTCTCCTGGACCTTCCGCCTATAAATTGCTTAGGAACATTTTCAAAGTCCATTCTAACCCACTGTAATTCAGTTTTCCATTAAATTGCTGAGGTAAAACAGTTGACTGGTAATATAACTGATAAACATAATGCACCTAGCATATCTGTAATGCACATAGCATATCTCTGATGTAATTCTTATGAGGAAAAATGAAATTAAGTAAAACAAGGGCTAACAGTCTAAGGAGATACTGAAGGTGCACTTGCAGTTCTCTATGAGGTTC
This sequence comes from Malurus melanocephalus, assembly GCF_030028575.1. Classification (NCBI taxonomy): domain Eukaryota; kingdom Metazoa; phylum Chordata; class Aves; order Passeriformes; family Maluridae; genus Malurus; species Malurus melanocephalus. Next base: position 3,274,552 of record NW_026623238.1, read on the forward strand.
TCACCTCACCTTTGGTGAATGTAACCCAGAAAATATTTTCAGGGCAGATAAGAAAGATGTGAATGTTGTAGGTATGAATGGTTTGGCCTTTTAATGTACTCACTGTTAACACTTCACCAGTTAAACCTGCAGCAGCCATGTTTATTCCTTCTATCTCCAAATAATGAATAGTTATGGCTCTTGGGTGGGGCTTTTGTTATTCTGCCACCTTCAGAGTTGTGTGAAGAAGAGGGATGGAAACCCTTTTCCAGTGAGTAGTTAGTTGCTGGTTCCTCTCTGCCAGTAGCTTACAGGATTTCTGTCACTGAGTTTGGTATGTCTAAAAGCCAGACTTCTGGACTGAAGTAGTTGTTTCTGCCTTCTGTAGTCGTCAGAGAGGGAGGGCCAGCTGGACAGACGAAGTCATCCCATCTATCCTAGGATGCTGATATTGTTGAATTCCCCTGTGAAAGTACTTGTTTGTAGAGGAAATTTAGGCAATTATCTCATCCTTTTAAAAAGGGATGAAAAGATTCTTACTGTAATGGGAAGCTGTTAGTAATCAAGGAATAGTCCCACCTATCTGTATGCATYGATCCCAGTATTACTACACCAATTTCTGATAATTATATGGTGTATGACTCTAGATCTAAAGCAGCGCTTTGACAAGACTTAAATATTATTGTAACTAGAACTACTTTCCTGTTTGGAGACCTTAATCTTTGCTACTTGTTACGATATGCTCCCCAGAAGGAAGCTCTAGAGATCATCTACCCTAATGCCCAAAGMAGAAACGATTTCAAAGGTAGGTGAGATTGTTTAGGTCCATGTGGCATGTAGAAAATCTCTAAACTGAGCCAGAACACCTGTCRTGTGTGGGATGCATAAGTCAGCAGTCCCACTCCTCATTTTTTTCTCATATTTTTTCTTCCCATCCTAGGACAGTAAATCAGCTTCTTCAGAGTTCCCATTTTGGAATTACCATCTGAGCTGAATGCAGACTCCCAAAGGATATGATTCTGGTGGCCTAATCAGGTGCTACACCTTTGGGGTATCATATAGCAGTGTTTGAGGGATACCTTCCAAAGGGGCTACCACTCAAGTATGTTTTGCTTTCTTGTAAAAGAGTGCTTTTCATTGTTTTAATTTCCTTTTGGATTTAAACAGTTCTGTAAAATATATAAAGGTGCAGAGTGTAAATTGTCTCTGTTTAGTTTCTGTTTCCAAGGAAGGTYGTTATCTTGGAGACCAATGGCAGGTGCTGGGATAAAGCCAAAAGCAATMCTTCATATGTGTTCATTGGGTAAGACAGATGGCAAATAACAGAGAACTTAAATTTTGAATGTATTCCTTCAACTCATTTTATTTTGGTCTTTAAAAGGCAATGCTTTAGTTTCAGATAKTCACCTAAATCTGGAGATATAAATATACTTTCTATGAAGCTGAGAAAATACACAGAACCATTCTTTTGTTGTCTCCAGGTGAAAGTCAAAGGCTGTTTCTTGCTATGTTGTCTTATGGTTTACAGGTATTACTAGTGGGTGTCTCAGCCATTCCATGGCTTATCTTGCAATTTTGGCAAATTTGAAGACTTAGTTGTATTAACTTCAGTCAATTCCAAACCCAGACATTAAGTTTTTGATAGTAGAATTCCTGACTTTCAGTCTGTTTTTGAGAACTGTTGATTCTCAAGTATTACAGACTTTTAGTAGGGTACTGAGTACTTTATGYTTCTCAGGATTAAATTTTGGAAAGGTGTCTACTGTGATGATTTTTTTCCCCTCTTGATATTAAGGCTACTCTATTCTGCCTCTGCTGTGGAACATTATAAATTGCTTTCATATGACCTGTGTTTCCCACTGAGTTGCAGATACTTCGGATTTAAGAACAGCCCTGTAGAGATGAAGCTTTCCTAYGAGTTTTCATTTCTATTAAAGCTTATAATATTAATATTTTTAGCAAGGCTTTTCAACTTCTGTTACAGAAGGTATGCTTTCCTAAGTAGATAAAGCATGTTACCTCTCTGTGGGAATCCTTCTCATGTCATAGCCAAAAAATGGCAGTTTRAAAATCTTCTATTTGACTTTATTACTTTCGGCAGTACCTTTCAATGCAAAAGCCCAGATGTTTTAATGCATTAAAAAAAAAGACACTCTGTTGCATACACCTCGCCAAATCAATTATTGGGTAAAATGTTTGTGGTGAAGCAGCAGTTAATGGAAGAGTGGCAGATGTCAGACACAGAAGTGTCCATTTCACTATGGTGCTCCATGGTCTGTTGTGACAGCTAAATGAAGCAGCTCAACAGCTGTCAGCATGTTAATGTTTTGGATCAAATAAACACGCTTGGAAGAACTTTCCTCTGRTTTTTAAGACTTAATGACTTCGAAGGCAGCCGTGCTTCTTTGCAGATGAAATTTGAAGTGTTTTGTAAGTGAGGCCAGATGCAAAGAGGAATAACATTGGACTGCAAACTAGACTAGTGTGCTTTGATTTCATTGGAGCTGTGTAACTGAACCACAGTGGGGATTTGAAATTCCTACTCAGCCTAAACATCAGAATTAAATCAAGGTTGCAGTGAGTTAGATAGTTTTCTYCCTTTGCTTTAGTAACCCTGGAGAAACCATAGAGAAATAAGGATGAGGGAAGCTTTTAATTTGTGAAGACTGAAGAGACAAATCAGTCAAAAAAAGCTGTACACATAAAAGCAGAAACCCAATATAATATCTGGCCATTTCAGTCAAATACAATGCTGAAGGTCCATAGATGAATGTATGATCTTTTAAAAATATTTGGGGTTTTTTAGTTAGTCAGTGATTGCTTTACAACATAGCCAACTGATTCTCCATGAAAGCTTCTGTTTTCCCTGGGGTTTTCTTGATTGCCTTTCTGACCTCATTGTTTTGGAGCTGCAGTGCCTTATAGAGGTGTAATATATGGACAAATTCTGCTGCATGTAACTGGCCTGTTCTTTTTCATTTCAAGATTTGTTTTCAAGTAGCTTATCCATTTCATGGAATCTGAGAGGGCATTTTTTGTTGTTGTGAAAAAATCCACCTGGTGGGATTCTCTTTGCCATGATACTTTTCATGGTTGACTGTCAGACTAAGTAGGGGCRTATCTTTCAGCAACAAGACTGCTGAAGAACTATGGTGATAATTTCTCTCAYTGATTTTTCCTTTTCATCTTGAGTTCTGCTGCTTTTTTTCTCTGAGTGTTTCTGACTGTGGCTGACTGGCTTGTGTAACAAAACAAGAAACACACAGGAAACCRAAGTTCTAGGTTTGAAGGAATGAGTGAAGATTTAGCATCATCAGARTATCTTAAAAATTAAAAAGAATCATTTATGATGGCATCTTAGATAACCTCAAGGGTGCTACATCTTTAACTGTCTCTGTGGATGGAACAATAATCACTTATTTCCTGACAYTCCCTGCCATTCCCTGTATATAACTTTTAAAGTGAGCAAGCATGAGCAATTATTGAATATCTTATCTTTCCACTCTGTCATTTGTCCAGAAGATCAGAGTGGAAGCTTAGTGAGTTAACTTGAGGAATTTACTGGGGCTATGGAGGATGAGAGAAGGGGTTTGCCTGGGAGCTCTACCAAAAAAAGCTTTTTGTCCATTAACCCTAGGAGTTATATACTAAGAAAAATGAAACCAGCAACACTTAGATACTAACTTACTCTTCTAATATTTTTTAAGTGCCAATGTGTGTATGGCAAGCAATTACTAATGATCATTATAAGGATAAATATTACAAGCATTTGTATGAAGTAAGTGACAGTAAAGTGTAATGTTGTTGAAAAATTAGGTTTGCTACAACTTAAGTGTAGAAATTTGCAGACTTTTGTTGCTTGGGTTTTTCATTTGGTCACTATTTCAGGAATCTTGGGGTTGAAATTCTGTGGCAGTCACCCCACACTTAGCCATAGGGATCAGAAGGGAGGTCTTAATAGCCATTGCTTCAGAGCCCCATGGAAAAAGGTGTGGGAGGCTTTTTTAATGAAGTCTCCTGCAGGCAGAAGGTCTTTGCATTTCTCTATATTCACTTATTTTCTCTTTGGAATTATTGCAGCCCTCTCATCAGTTAGGAGACAGGGCACCATGCCTTGCTCAGAGAGCTGCCAGCACCCTCCTCCTCTCCCTCTCCCTCTCCCTCTCCCTCTCCCTCTCCCTCTCCCTCTCCCTCTCCCTCTCCCTCTCCTCCCCTCCCCTTCTCTCTCTCCCCTCTCCCTCTCCCTCTCCTCTCTGGCCATAGGTGCCCCTTCCAGTTCTCACAGTTCTGTCCTTTCTTCTTTGGTCTGACCAGGTGGCTGCAGTGTTTTGGTGCAGTTTGGTTTGTGGATTTTATCACATTTTCATAGAAGGTTTGGGCAATCATAGCCATAAGTGTAGTTGTAAAATATATAGAGAACTAGAACATCTGAAAATCAGAKCCTTAATTCATGTTTATGACATTCAAAACTTCTGAATGGCTTTTCATGCCATAATAAAGTGCCTGGCCATTAGTTAATTTTGGTCTTGGAAGGAGMTCTGATCACAGTAATTTTTTACTAGCTTCTCCTTCATGGTCAAGCTCAAGTTCTCATATAAGAGCCTTGGCACATAGAAATTATAATTTCCTTTTTTGAAACCTCTAAAAGTCTGGGGTTTACAGCTGCTTTTTTCAATTCAAATAGGAAGTTTTCCCCTAGAAAATGGTTTGTTGCCTTTACTTTTCACCCATATAACAAATAAATGAGTTTTGATTACTGTTTTTGTAAGGACTGAGTCTCATTCAGGTTTTGATTTTTAAGTTGAAATTGGGTAAATAAAGTAAGTGCAATCTCCATGTCAATAGGAAGCAAGGAGAGTTATAAAGTAAGATGCTACATGTGTAGCTTTGCAACAATAGMATAAAAAGTGGGATAATGAACTGTAAATGTATCTAATTACATAAATAATGCATTTGTGTAATTGTCTAGTAGGGGTGTGCTAATGAATCAATTATTTTTAATTGTAGGATGCTTGATTGTTTCAGAAATATAATTGATTGTAATCAAGAATCAATTAAATGCTGGTAGTAATTGTATTTATCAAATTTAATATATTATTGTAGTTTAGAAACATTTTCAAAAAAGGAAGTATTAAAGGACTCTATTGGTGTTATGTGCATACCATTGGGTCGATGGGGTGGYGCGTGCTATAATAGTGCACAATAAAAAAGAAACATGTATTTTCTTCTCATCTTTGTGTCTGATCTCATCTGATCTGTGAGGATAAACAAGGTTTAGACTTGCTCAGTATTCATGACTCTTAGCTTGCTGTGTGAAGTGGGTTTTTATAGAAACCAAGTGTCCCCACGTGAGACTCTTTGAGTGGTGTGATGGTTTGCAGTCCTGGCCAGATGAGRGTTGTGCTCTGTGCAGTAGGGTGGTGATGCACAAGGAATCCAGACCTGYCTGCCTTCTCCAGGTGCCCTGGCAAGCAGTCAGCCTTAGACACACCTTCTCTTCCAGTCTGTTTTTGGATTGTGGTGTGTCATGTGGAACTGTTAGCTTTTACCTGGAACTRGTTTATTATTCTTTTTGTAAATAAAACTTTTTCTCATGGTTTCAGTTTGAAGGATCTTCATGTCCATGATGTACACAGGAGAGGCATTAGGTCTGCCTTCCCATGGCTCTACTGGCTTTGCAAATATGAAGCATAATTGAAAGAAGTCAATATGACTCTAAATGGATAGTGACCTGATCAGGTAAATGAAGAGGGCTCTGTTTTAACAGAGACCTCATTTTGCTGTCATATGCAGATGCCTCATTAATGCTGAACCATTTTTGGCCTTTGTAGAAAGGGCCAATTTTAAGGCCTATTACACTCTAGATGGGGGAGTAGATTGTCCATTAACTGCATAAAGTATAGACCATGTGTGCAGTTCATGTTTCCATGGGTTACAGGTTGTAATCAGCAAATTTGACCAACYTGTGTGCCCAGGGCAAACTGAAATCTGCACTAGGGAGTAGGTAAAGCGCAGAGCTTCCTTCCAAGGGAAGCTAAGAACCTGTGATCTACTATTGCAGTTCCAGGAGAAGCAGCGTTTCTTTGACAAGTGTGCAAAGTACACTTGTAGATAGTAAATATAGACAGTGCCATCTACTGACCTAGTACATATATCTGCAGCATTGTCCAGAATGAGCCAATGAAGTTGTTGCTGTTGTGCTCCAAATGGCTTCCTGACTGTAGATGCACAAGTCTAGTTTGGGCCTGACTTTCCCCTGTAGAATAGTAGAGGGACCAGTCAAGCTGCCTGATGTAATCGTGGTGTTTCTAAAAATTTGTTCTTGTAACCAAAACCCCAGGACTGATGTGCGAAATTTCAATGGGGAGAAGGGCTTTTGGGTTTTTTTTAGTTATTACTTTTAAATTGGTTTGGGAAGTATCTAAACTGGATATTTTCTGGGTTTTTTTTGACCTGATGTCATTGGAAATGTGATGGAATCTGTGTCTTGTCCTTGGATGTTTTGTTGGGTGAGCTGTGGAATAGCTGCAGAAGTGGAAGCTGGGTCACCTCCCCCTATTTTTTTTTCTCATAAAAAGGAATGTTGGATTTTCATTTGACTACAGGAGAGTGCTCTATCAGGTTATATCTGACTGTCACTATAAACCGCTCCTTAGTTTGACAAAGAGAAATTATCAGAATTATTTGCTTTCCTGCCTGTGGGGGCTATTATTTGAGTAGTGAGATTTTGAATTTGAGGATGAAGAGAGTATTTGACCTTTTTGTTTTTTCTTTTTGTTCTAGCGCTGTTTTCTGTTTTCTGGGGGGTGTAGAAGAGAGTACAGAAAAGGGAATTTTGGGCTTCCCGCTTYACCCCAGGAATTGAGCTTACTGCTCAGAAATTATTAAAACGACAGAAGCTTAAAAAGACAAATGTTAGGAAAAGAAGAACAAAACAAAAATYCCTGTTATTCAACTGTATAAATCTACAGTGTATCACTTCTGGAATGCTGCACTCAGCTTTGGTCTCCCTACTTTAACAGAGATGTTACATAAATYAGAGAAGGGGAATAGATATGATCAAGAGTTAAGGAGCTGCTACTGTGCTCAGTAGGGTCCTACAAAAAAAACATGGAACAGCGGAAATGGTTMCTCTCCACCACTCACACCTGAGGAATTGAGAGGCAACCCAATTTAAAAAAATGTTACTGTGCACAGATGAAATTGTGAAACTTGGTCATGTATTGTGGTCTGAGAGCCAAAATAATGGGATTAATGAAGAATTCATGAAGAGTACTTCAGCTGTTAAAAGTTGCCATGGTTGCAACCTTTGACCTAGAAAGCCCTTTCCCTTCTAACTTGGGGCAATCAACACTGTATGGCCAGGAAGAACCACTTTATTCTCATCCCATTYCTTATATTCTCCTCTAATTATGATCTACTGAACCTAGAAGGAAATRGATTATTAAACCAGGTGGATTTTTATTCTAACCCAAAGTAGCGGGAGCCAGAAGATAAGACCTTGCCTCCTAATCTGTGCCTGCAGTCATGCCCTGTTTTCTGACTGCTCTGTTTGTGGCCCAAAGAGATGAAAAATGTTTGCACAGGTACTACTAGTTCTCATTTGGGATGAGTGGCAGGTTCTGCTCAGCATATCCTTCCAGAAGGGAGAAAAGTGTGCCCACATCAGGGTTCCCAACTCTAGTTTGTGACACAGGTGCCTAAAATAACTAGGGGCTGTGAGGCCARTCTTTTAAACTCCAAAGGCACTTAGTGGCTCTATCCCTTATTTACAAACCAAARACAATATTCTTCAGTTCATCTGTAAATGTATCTTGAGGTTACTTATCAAGGGAATTTCTTCTGGTTTTTCAAACTCAAAYGAACTACTTTGATTTTAAAATAATGCAACATAAGCATGTTACTAATCACGTGAATAAGTTTGTAAATAAATATGCCACATCATTTCCTACAGGCTGTTTTAAGAAGAAAATAACATACAAAAAAGGTAAATTTCTGCAATTGGAATGCCCCTCAGTTTCTCAGTTTTTTTCCCAGGTACATGCTTGCCTTTCAGACCTGGTATGCTAGTTCCCACATTTCCATAAAAGCTTTGGTTGTCAGAGCAATTTTCCTTATTTATAATTTTAATMATGTAATTTGCCTCACATTGAGTGTCACCATTGGTCCATATCAACAAAAAACTTTCAAAGGTTAAAGTAACTCTTTCTTTCTGTCTCCTTTGTTTCTTGATTTTCTTAAATAATTATTTACTATTGGGGTAGTGATGAAGTGCCCAAAGGAACAATATGTGTCTTTTTCACGTATACAAAAAAACCCCAACAAAATGACAAAACCAGAGAAAGCTGTTCATACACAGGTGGTTAGCAAACCTAGCAGTCGTGCCAGCTTCCCAAATCAGTTGCCAGTTATGTTCTGTAATCTCTTTGCTTCCTTAATACAAAAATTCTTGCTGCTCATTTTGTGAATAGGGTTTCTTCTCTGATCTTAACACGTTTAATTTCTGKGTTCGCTCTTTCAAATTTTTATGCTGCTGGCATGCAGGCTTGTGTGAGAATTTCTGTAGGGGATGGTTTCACTGAAGGAAAATGGCTGGAAGGGCATGAATGTCCTGATGCATGTGAATCTTGTGAGCCTGCACCTGAAGATGGGAATCGTGCACCAATATCCTTTTGGGTTATTTAATTTGTAAGTCACAGTGCATGTTTACTGTGAAAAAATATTCTTAAGCAAAGTTAATTCTGTGTGAGTGAAATAATTTGTGTGAGAGTGATAGTTGGATTAAAAACCTCAGTCCTGGCAGTGCTWCATCACTAGTCCAGGAGGTCATACTTTGGCAAACACAGAGTTCATGCATTTCTTTCAGTGATAATACTGTCAACTCCAATTTACAACAGCCTGGTTTAATGAAGAGCTTACCAATAATTTGTAGTGATCAGAAGATCAATGACATTTAGTGTTCATGTTCTGAATGAACAAGTAAGGGTTGAGTGGCCTCCTGGGGGTTCCTTTCTTATCTTTGTCTGCAACAGCTAGGAATCCTCGAAGTTGAAGCTGTAATTAATTGATGCAGTTTTAATTTTAGGGTGTGAAAACTTGAACACTTGATGTTTTCTAAAGTTAGAAACTTGTGAAAGTTAAATCAGGATGGTGTGTCAGTGACTGAGTTTTCTGCCCATGGTTTTGGCCAAGCAAACCCCAGCTAACAGCTTCTGTTAGCAGCAGCGTGCTCTGACACAGCAGTGAGGTTGTGCAGCAGTCTTTCTTAAGGGCTTTCTTTTCCCCRTGGGGTGACCTCTTTACTGGTTCATTGAGGTAAATTCTCCAAGATTCTTTACCTGATCTGATGGAGGTGGAAAACTGAATGGCAGTTTTAAAATCACTAGTCTCCACATGAACTATGTCGAGCACATATGGCATSTTTAAAAAAATGAAATAAATAAATGTTCTCCCTGCACCCAAAACCCAGCCATGGCCTCTTCAGGCATAGAGGCATTTCATGCAATCTGTTGAATTAAAGGGATTTTCCCCTCACTCCTCATGTCGAGTTTTCATGTATACAACTATGAACTGTTGGAAAAAACCTTATATCAGTAAGGCAATAAGAATAAATTGCTAGGAGCTCCTGTGAGAAATGTGTCATGCAAAATCATGGAGGAAAGAGCCAGCAGCTGTTACTATGTTCCTGGGAGAAATAACCCTTTCACAGTGAAACACAAGGATAAGACAGAGGAAAACATATTTTAGCTCTCCTAAGGTCTAGCACTTGATGTAAAGCCAGTTCTGATTTAGAAGGAGTAAAAGAAGGGTATTGCTTTTCTGGCAAGAAATGCAAATTACTTGTCATACTTGTTGCTAGTTGTAGTCCTGTAGATTGGCCAGTGTATATAGTTTTTTCCACTAAATTATAAGATCAGTTTGGATTTTCATGTATTTGCAAATAATCATTGTATTTAGTTTCGATGCACATCAAATACATATATGTTAATGTTTATACTTTTAAAAGGAMTCATACATCAACCAGAATTTCTAGTCCAAGAGTGGTACAAGGATGTTTTTATCCTTAAGTTTCTGTGCTCAAGACTGATTAAGAAAGCCRAAAAAATTCACTGTTTAAAATAGTATGTTTCTAAGATTTACAGATTTGTCAAGGGTTGACAAGTTATTTTTGCCCCACATGAGTGACACTAGGTACAGAATAGTTATGGTAAATTTGGGAGGTTATTGCTCAGAATTCAATATCTCCAAAACTCTAATCAGTTCAGGCTCTGGATGTGTGGATTTTATTAACATTCCTGAACGGAGTCATACAGGCATGAGTTATTTGAGGTAGTATTGCAATTTTTCCCTAGCTACTCAATAATTGATCTGGAAAAACTGTTCAGGTTCTGTTCTTGCTGCTCTAGGAAGCTGATACATTAACCCACTTTGCTTACTTTGCATCTATTTAAATTATCATTTTGGGGAGGTTTTTTTCAGAATCTTGTTCTCAAATTTCTGAAAGCTCTTCTCTGGAGCAACTTTCATCATTGTTTCATCTGCAAAGGAAGTGATGGTGCAAAGGATTCTTCTGCTTTCAGGTTGCATTTTAAGATTCCAATAGCAAGGGGCAGGATCATCTCAGACACTGTGACCAGAATTGACAGCTTACCTATTGAGGGCTCTCTGCATTCAGTATTTCTGAGACTTTCCCTGTCTCTGCCATTTGCTGTGCTGACTGTTTTCAAGTGTGTAACTGTTCCCAGTAGCCTGTAATTGCAAGGTCAGTCTAAGGTGAAGCTGTGCCTTGTTTAGAGGGAGACATGAACAGTCTGTTTAGGCCATATGTTGTTGCCTTGTCCTTTTCTTGAAGCCTTTGAGTAGCTCAGGATGTTAYGTACAAKGATTAGGAGCACCAAAATCTTTCAGAGTATACAACTGGGACCAGCTCAGCTCCAGTGTTCTTGGCAGTTTTGTGGGGTCAGAGTAAGAAAGTTGTTCTGGTCTGATACTTGATTTTGAGGGTTAGGTACTACATATTCTCTGGATTTTTCTTGCTATCTTCTGCATTTCTATTGCAGAGAACAAAGTCCACAGGTGTCTGTTTTTCCTGTTGTTCTTTCAAAAGCGTAATTTTCCCCATATCCATGGACGTGACTGCTCAGTATCAGCCAGCAGCCAGTGTCTGGAGGAAATTTTTTTCAAATTATTTTGTGGGTGTTTTTTTTTTTTTTTTTTTTTTTTTTTTTTTTAAGAACCGAGACTTTCTTTGCCATGATTGCAAAAATGAGGAAAGGGTCAAACTATGTTAGGATGCTTCTTTGACAAGTAGCTTGCTTGTGCCTTCCATTGATGTTCAGTCTACGTGTTTGCTCTAGCTATTAATTTGGTAAGAAGCAAGTAAGGACAGAGATCTATTATTTCCTTGGTGAGAAAAAAAGCACAGGCTACAGCTTTGTTTTAAAACAGATTATGGTTGCTAAGTAACAGTCCCCTAAATTGAGTATCTTCCCCGAAAACTAATCCCAAAGTCTTAAAAAGTGAGAAATTAAAGACGTGCTACATCTTATTCTGTCCGTGTGATTAACAGACGTTCTGAGTTAAACCTTGGTCCCACTGTTGTTGGTGCAGAAAGCTTCTGCTGGCTCATGGGCAGGAGTGTTTCTGCACTGATTCTCATACAGAGTAGAGAAATTTGTAGTATAGCTTACTTGATGAATTTTGTTTCTTGTTAATGAACTAATTACTAGGTTTTTCCACATTGCCTCGACCTTCTCACATCTGCAGTGTTTAAGGTTTTTTGGTGGTGGTTCTTTTTTTTTTTTTTTTTGTTTTTTTGTTTTTTGTTTTCTTGATTTTGAGGCAAATAAAAAAATTCTTACACATAAGAACAAAATTGGACATTGCCATTAATTCAAAAGGAGGTTTCAGACTCAGCTAATGATCACTGCTTCCATCAGTGTGTATGTTTTGTTTCCCACTGGATTATGTTAGTTACATGGGTGTGGCACAGCTCTGCTTTTTCTGRCAGCCCTTACAAAAATTCAGGAAAGTAGATTTTAGGTTGAGGACTAGAAGCACATCCTTCTCCTTCACAGCCAGTGATTAATAGTGTAAGTTACAATTCCTCTTGATCAAGTCAATAGATCTCCTGCAGTGCAAAGACACCCCAGGTAACTATGTCTGAGATAGTACCAGGGATGGAAGGGAAACAGGCATGGAAGCTGGCTCTGCACCTGAGCTACCAGTTCTGCCAGAGGAGGTTTATCAGCTGAAGAGAAGTGCTGAACTAACACTTTTGGACCAGGGTTAGTTCACTTGGATGTTGTAAAATAAATGAATGAGCATGATCAGACACTTGCTTAGATGTTTAAACCCTCTCCACCCATGTAGACATGCTTTTCAGTAATTTTATTTGAGAGGTTGGTTATGTTTATGGTTTCTGTCTGTTTCTTACTCGTTTGAAGATTTCAAACTGTTTACTTCTTAAAGAAGTTGCRAAATATTATTGCAGTTAATACTACTAGTGTTGTGTTTGTCAAGTTCAGCAACCTTTTAAATGGACTTAGAATGTGAATTTCTCATTAAAATACGTAGAAAACCCCTTTTTTGAGTCTSTCAGCATAAACTTCTCTGTTTTTCAAATGTGTTTGTAAGAGCARTACTGATGCCAGCATGCACAAGATGATTATTTTACATCTTTGCAATTAACTAGACAATACAGTAAAATGAAATTTTTAGTGTATTGTTTCCCAGTCKTTGGTACTTCAGGTGTCTGTGCCTAGTGCACTGCAGGGTTTGGGGTTTTTTTGTCTTTGCCGATGAGCATGTCTCCCAGGGCAAGGGGGTTTAAACTTGATCTTCAATGTCTCTTCCAAACCAAAACAGTGCTGTGATCCTATGACTGAGCTCTTGTGTTGGGCTCCACACACTGCTCATCCTGTCTTTGCTGTGATGTGCTTTTAGTGGTGGTGGAGCTTTTAGTGCTCCAGTGCAWCCACCTTGAGCTGCTCTGAGCTTGTGTGTCAGGCTGAGTGCTGGGTGGTTGGAGCACATGGCGTTGAACGGAAAGTCTGCAGAGTTGTGTTCCCATCTGCACATCTCCTGGCTCTTCTGTAGCTGACAAAAACACAGGGATAGGTAACTGAAGGTTTAGGAGAAAAATCCCCATTTACCTCCTTCCAGCACCCCCTCCCCC
>NW_026623238.1:3287873-3303759 GCF_030028575.1 Malurus melanocephalus
AGATTTAAGTGATTGATGGTAGKTTTGTCTAAATGTAATCTCCTTGAAAGCCGCTTGGTTTTTAAAAAGAGAAAAAAAAGCATTCTGTAAATCCAGATCCTTTCTGTCTTCTCAGTGAAAGGAGTGAACCGAGAAAATCCCGCCCCTTCACTGTATCCTGTGTTGTTTTTCCACGGAGGAATTTTGTGTGTGTATGTTGTGATCTATTTAAAGCAKTTTAGTGAATTTGTTCCATTTAAGCAAGTGATTCAGATTGTTTGTAGTGGTAAGCAGAAGCAGCTCCCTCTTACTTACCACTCCATGAATCTGTCAACAAATGAATTTAATTGCCAAAGATTTTCTATTCTCATTCATCAAAACTGTGGTCAAACCGTTGATTAAAGCTATTGATGAGAATTAGACCAAACATGTTCTTTGAGGAACCTCACTGCTTAGTTGTCCAATTCATGAATGTTTTCCCAGTCACTTTATTTTCAGATGTGCTGGTAAAGTAGTATTTAATATGCTCAGTGTGTGTTGGATGTTGCTACTTCTCTTGAATAGTGTCATTTTTACATATACTCTTATATACTGTCATTGTTTAAACAGTAAAATTTTAAAATCAGGATGTCTGTATTACTAAGTAATTTAATTTTTTTTAATCTAAGTATTTTATCAACAGAAATGTTACTAATATCCAAACTCAAATCCTATCAGAAGAGGTTAGTGATTCAACTGAAAAGAGCTAGTTACCATGAAACTTAACTGAAATAGTTTTATTTTTTAAGATTTTTTGTTGTTGTTGTTGATAGTCCATTTTTGAATGATCTATTAAGATATCTTAGGAGCCATATCAGGTTACTTAGACTTTAAATCYTTATCAGCACCACCTTCCCACCTTTTTTTTTTCTTTTGACAGACTTCTAAATATGAACCCAATTTGTATATTTTTATAATCATGTACAAATCACCTTATTTTCCCAATAAATCTATCAATAATTAACAACATTTTGGAAAGCCCTTTGTCCATTAAAAAATAGTAAATTGCACTGTCCTTATCTTTACTTCTTCATTATTTATATCTTTGTGGCTTTCAACAGTCCTTTCAAAGCAATTTTAATGATATTAATAGCAATAATTGTTATTTAAGYATCATGATCATAGTCATGACTGAAACATTAACTTTTACAAATTTTTCTGTATTCTTTAGTATTTTCTGTACCAYATGCTGCTTGAGGGAAATAAATGTATTACCTTTTTCAAATCAGCCACTAACTTCTAAAGTCAGTTTTTAGCTCTTCTGTCAGCAGAACTCAGTRCTGCATTAGCTCTGTTGGGGCTGCACATGCTCACTAAACAAATCTTGTGTTTGTGTAAAAATCTAAGTGAAAACTGTTTACCAGAATGACATTCAATATAAAAATATTTTTATCCAATCTTGCTCACCAGCAGCAGCCATTAAAGAGAGATTTTACCTGTTTTTTGGTGATAGTTGCTACTTGAAAGGAGTGGATGACATGACATCCTATGTTTGGGTTTGTGTGCTGTAGTTCTTAAATTCTGCATGATCTGCTGAAAGGTGGATGTGGACACAGTGATGTACCATGTCACTGGTAAACTTGAATTCAAGTGTCTTAATATTACAATMCGTTCCACTCAGTTTCAGTTATATTTCTCATACTTTGGGGCTTTTCACTCTATATATGAATATCTTTAATTTGTCTCACCTGTTACTTAGGCAAACAGTGTTCATTGTTGGGCAATTTATAAAATTTTTTAAAATATGTTCTTTGAAAAGTTCAGTGGAGTGGATTTTTGTTGTGAGACTGCCTTACATAGCACTGTGTTTGTGCCATAATTTTTCTATTGAATGAAAAACCTTTCTGGCTACCCAGTCATGTTTATGACTTTGGAGTGTGAGATTTGACAAAGACGGGGCCAACTGAAGCGTTCAACTCCCTCTATTGCAATAAACTTCTGAGTACTTCACAACCCAAACCCTCTCAGGCCCCCAGTGACATTTTAACTCACCCACAGCTAGCCTTACAGATTTAGCAGGTTCCTGGTTCTTGAGGGAAAAGGGATATTTATGATACAGCTTTTCAGATATCCCCCTCCAACATTCTAAGGTCTTCCAGGATCAGTGGAACACGGGTTACTAAAGCATCAAAAGCTACCGAAGGAAGCTACTGCCCGAGGAACCCGCTTCATCATCCTTTTCAGTACTGGAAGGAAGAAAACTGTCCTGGCTGTGAAATGTCCTGTACAGAGCAGCCTGTTCAGCTGCTCTGTAGCCTCCTCTCCCCAGGCAGGCTTTTGTACCCTTGTGGTAGGTCAGTGTATTTGGAGCTGGACAGTAGCTCAGTTCTGTTCTCCAGCTGCTTTTTCCTTTCTTTCCATGACTCATTCCACTTGGGTCCATCTGAGATGAGATACTTCAGTCAGGCAGCCRGCAAATTGACATTGCAACTTGGTAYGATACTGAAACACACAATTTTAAAATGCGTATCAGTATTTGGCAGGTGACAATTGCAATGATGTCTACATTGCCACCAAAATATGAACATTAGAACACCTTGACCAATTTTAAAAATTATTGAAGTAATAAATACCTTCATTATGTTTTTTCAAACTCATTTCTTGCAAATGACTGATTTGTCTTTAGAAGTAAAATTGCATTGCACTTATTTCTGCATGAATTCCAGAATTACCCAGAGAARGTATAATTTTATAAGATTGACAAGAACAAAAAAAAGTTTACAAGAATGAAACAGTCCATCAGATAAAATTATATTGTATTCTGTTACCTTAGACTTGCAATCTAGATATCTGGTGAATTTAAAGCAAAATGCTAAGTAATTTCAGTTGGGCTTTTCCCATTATTTCATCAGATTTTCGCTTTCCTTTCTTTTCTACTGTCACTTACCTTTAAACATCCACTTTTTATGTTTTGATCAAAGCCAGAAAGATCATTGTTTTTATCTGAAAAAACTAGTACAACATGAATCTCTCCTCTCTTGTCATGATATGCTTATTTGTGATCTACTGTAATAATGTATAAATATGCTTAAGAGAACATTTACTCATGAGGATAAAATTGGCTAAACAGAAATCCCTGGTAATGTGAGAAATAACTTACTTTCACTTAATTTAAGTGCAATGTTGAAATGAAACATTAGTACAAAGAGATTTGTATTTTAAAGATCAAGTTATTGTTCTATTATGGTAATTATAAAACGTTTTCATAGGTCACCAAACTTATGAAGAAAAGAATTGATTGAGTTAGGGAATCAATACAGAAAACTAAGGCTGTTTAAAGTATTCATGATAGACCCCTGAAAATAACAAGTACCTTATTAAGAAGAAGTTCTGTTGCTAGGAGACAGTAACCACAGTGTCAGAATAACATGTTTTTAATTCATATAAGAAATGCTGGTTARCACACCTAGTTAGATAATGAGCAAGGATAGCTAGGTGATGTAAAAGACTGGGTGAAATACTTCGTTTGTGATATATAAAGCCAATAAAAACTGCAGGTCTGTAAAGGCTGCCTTAGAGCAGTGGCCCCAAGAACAGAGTAGTGACCAGGACCTGTTTGAAGCTTGACTGATTCCATATTGTATCAAAACTTGCCAGGACATCTGTGACTAATTRTGCTTGATTGCCATAAGTGGCTGAGACAATAGATCCCTCCCTTGCAAATAAGRGAGTGTGGATGAACAGCATGAAAATTCTTTCAGATATTTACTTGCATTCCATGTTTGTGTCCCTCCATCTGTTTTGGATATTCTTTTGTCAGAAGCTTTGCTGGCAGAATTTTTCATAGAAACAGTAAATATTAAATACATGTAAGTATTTGTGGAAATAGTTTTGGGGCTGTTTCATTCTTTCAAATGTAAAATTATCCTACAATGTTTAACCATTAAGATAACAGGAAGAGACCCCCAGTAAGTGAATTTTTGAACTTACCCAGAATCAGACTGTATGTCTGATTTGTGGTTTCATTGAAAACATAAAAATTATGAGCGGCTCCTAGTTAATTCATAGAGGAGGGGAAATTACAAAATATAAAACTTAATTTGAAGAATTTATTCCCTTACGAAGTCAGCCATTCAACTTGAGCTATATTTTCCTCCCATTCCTCAGAGGATACAGAAGTAGCCAGAAAGGGGRGCATGATTTGCACTTAATCACACCATATTGGGACAAATTTTAGTTTGACTGGATTCTTACCTGAAGGCTACACTAAGCACATCCTGCACTTTGTCTCTGGACTTGTTAGCAGCAGAAACAGGAAAATGCCTGTTGTTCAGTGAATCCCTTTGAAACATTTCTTAGGATTTCAATATGCTTCAGATAATTTCTCAGAATAGATTCTTGCTGCAAAGATATTGCAATATATAATAATATATTAAAATAATCCAGCTTTTGACCTAATTTAATATGTAGAGCTGTTTACAGGCCTAGCAGTAGCCGATAACTGCAACAGATAAGAAAAATGCCCTTAATTTTTGTACATGTACCTAGATAAGCTCTTGTCCATCTAGAAGTACATATGTTTTCCCAATCCTTCATGAAATKCATGTACATATATAATTAATTCATTACTGAAACAAGGAAAGAGTTACAAACTGTAAATTCAGATGTTTCCTTACATAGGTCTGAAATTATGTCACAATATTATTGCCTTGGCCTATTCCCCATCAAGGTTTATCTCATSTACAGTAATCTTTTTAGTCCTCTTTGCAAAGAATACACAGCTGTTTCCTACCTGAGTCTAGTTTTCTGACGCTCCTTTGCCCRTGTGTTTCCTTCTCTTTTCAGATACTCCTTTGTTAATGTCCATGCTTTCTCCTATGCCCAAATTGCTTCAAAGTAAGGAATGGCTCAGGCTTTCTATTTGCAGACCACTTTCATGGTGACAGCTTCTGCTCAGACCTTGCCATGGCTGTATGTTCCTGAAGCCATCAGTTCAGGTTCACATCCTCCCAAAATTAGATGGGAAAGTTTGTTCTTCCCATTGTGTCAATACCCTTAAATATGAGACTCTTCATAGGTGCTCTTGGGTGGCTGAATTGGGGTGCTTAGGRGTGTTTCAAAAATATCCACCCATTCTTAGCTGTTCCAGGTCACGAATGTCATGGGGGGATTTATGTTTTCTCCAATGTGTATAGGGTTTTCAATGTATAGGACTATATTGTAATGAAAGAGCAGTTATACTCAGTTAATGATTTAAGYTAGGTTTGGGAAATAAATCCTTTGATGCATCAAATGGTATGTGTTTATTTCACTAGGGTTTAAAAAATATCTGTGTGTTGACTCTGCCTTTTACCACAAATGCAGGTACATAATGCAGGAAACCAGAATGCATTAACYAGAAGACCAGAAGATACTACATCTAAGTGGACTAGATAAACAACAGAAACATAGTTTGAAAAGCAACAATTAACTGAAAAAGCAGATGTATGGATGTTGCTGGTTTTTGCAAGATGGTTTCTGTATTATTATTAACAATTTTTATTAAATTATACCCAAGTTTGGACAGATAAAAGCAGCATGAAATAGAAATAAAACTGATGTTTCAGAYGGTTTTACTGAAGCCCCAAACATGTGAAAATGTAATTTTATGATGGAATCTTTTTGTGATCATTTGGTTGTCTCCTGTTTTAACTTATTTAAATTGTTGCAGCAAAACTGAGAAGTAAAGCGGGAAAG
Organism: Malurus melanocephalus; assembly: GCF_030028575.1. Taxonomy (NCBI): domain Eukaryota; kingdom Metazoa; phylum Chordata; class Aves; order Passeriformes; family Maluridae; genus Malurus; species Malurus melanocephalus. Next base: position 3,293,568 of record NW_026623238.1, read on the forward strand.
CTTCTGAATGTTTGTTTTCATTATAATGAAATAATTTAAGTATCTCCAWTAAGAGCCATAATATTTTTGGTATTGCTTTTCTTTGGCTTATTAGTTGACTCATACTTTTCTTCCCYTTTTAAACAGGAGTTTCAGCATAAGGTCACTATAGCTGTGAACAAGTTTATAAATAAAGAAATGGTTTTATTTGAAATACAATTTTGGACTAATAGGCCCTTGAATCTCATTTTAAAGAGTTTTTAAAATTTAGCCAAATTAAGAATTTATAAATTTAAATTAATTATGAAAACCAAAAGAGCATGCAACATCAGCAACAGCTTAACCGRAAAGAAGGAATAAAGGAAATGTGTGCTGGTATTCCTGAGTTAAGGGTTATTATGGAAAAYCTGTTATAGATGGGGACCTTTTGAAGCTCAGTCAGGACAAAAGCAAAGCCCTGTATGTACCTGGAAAGAAAGAACTCCAGCAACAGGGTGGGGAACAGCTCTGGTAAAGAGACCTAAGGGTCTTGGTGGACCAGGAGCTGAACAAGCTTGAATAAAAGCAGAGTTAGAAGATTAAAATTGTAACACACTTGTGTATCTGGCAGCATTTAGAACTTAGACCCATGCAATGAAGGAAACATGCAAAGGACTAAGTAATGACCATTTTTAAAAAATGGCTGAATCAGAAGAATATAATCAAAAATACTGTAGATTGAGATTTTTTTTTAGGGTTTTGTGTGGTTTAATCCAGTATCTGCCTGTCATGTGCTGATAGAAGAGTAGCTGAGTACCTAATTTCTCTAGCCTTACTCAATCATATTTGTTTTATCCTTTAAAGGATACTTCAGAAGATATGACCAATGCAAAAAAGCAGTATTTGCAATACAAGGTTTACTGGGCATAATGTGATGCTGATAACTCGGCTGACAGTTTCTTTACTCAGGCTGGTTTGTGTCCTACCACACTGGTACGTATTGAATGGTTGTTTCTACCAGTCAGTATCTACAGTTCTGTGCATTCAATTACCACATTGGACAAGGAATAAGCTGTGATTATGATATATATGATGTGGGAGGTCTTGAAATAAGCTTTCTTCTTGGTGATTGGCACAAGACCCTGAGTGRCTTTAGCGTAGACAGCTGAAAAGTGTATTTCTGAATTGGTTCCACCTTTATTTCAGAGAAACCAGAAGGGTGRTAATTTCATAATTTCTTGAAAGTGTTATCAAGATCTAGAGAAGAATACAGTTMATTTGAATTTGGAAGAGAATCCAACTGAGTGCTTTGCATCAGTAAATTTCAGAGTGCTCTATTAATTTGCCATGCTCAACAGGAAAAAAAACAAATTGAAGGAAGTGCTTGTGTAATGCTCTTAGCACAGTTTTGTRTTTAGCTGAACTTTACTCTTCAGTTCACTGGCTTGCATGGCATTAAGAAGACAAGAAAGGTCAGTCAAATGGCAACTTCAAAAAGGTTCTTAAATTCCAAGGATGGCTCTTGATTTTGGCCTGGCTGGTGAAACCTTAGCTTACTGTCATAGTATGCCAGTAGAAAAGCACTCTACTCTAGATGTAATTGTGTTCTTTTGATTTTTAAATAACATGCAGCGATATAACAAAATTCTCAAGTACCCGCCACAATAAAAAAAGTAGATTTTGTTTATTTGTTACTTAAAGTAACAAGTTTTAACAGGTTCTAAAGGAGAGAGGCTTTGATTTGTGTAAAGCTGTTTATAGTGTGTTTTAAGATTTGGCCTCTCTCTTGATGATATTTAAAGAAGGAATATAATTAATACTTCTTCCTGACTCTAGGGCCAACAGGTCAGTCGTTGCCCAAAAAGGAAAGATGTTATTTGTAGRAGCGMATAGGACCTCTACTTTTTGAAGTTYTGCTTGTACCAAACGGGRTTTCAGTTTGGTAGATAAGGGAGCTGTAATCAAAATCTCAAAAGTGCAGAAATGAAGGACTCTGAACTGCTTACAACTGACCTACGAGTTTCTTTAATCTCTGTGGACCTCCTGCATAGACCCGTAGACAGTTTGGCATACATTTATTCACTATACCCAACTCTTTCACATGAACAGTGTTGAAAATTGTAGTAACACTGGCAAGCTTCCAAAGTTAGCAAATCATTGTAGAAGCACCTTCACTCTTTGAAGAGCAAACAGTAAAGAATAAAGGAGTGTTTCTCAAATGTCCACAGATGGAAATTAGCCCTGATCATTTATGGATGGATGTTAGCAGAATAGTGGCATAAATTAGAAATACCAATGAAATACTATTCAAGTGATTTAATCAAAGACGTCAAGGCCAGCTAGTTCAAGAAAGAAAGTGAAAAGGAATAATTCCAGAGATGACTGCTGATTTAACTTGCTTCAATTAATACACTTCAGTGACCTTGAAGTGCCTCCAATTGATGAATGCAATAGTAATAACCACTGAATCCATCAAAAATAAACATATTCATTGTGGGTGACTTTTGAATTTAGAACAACCAGAACAGAAAGTTAAGCCATTGGCCTAATTTGAGGTACCTCACCATAGCAGAAGACAGCACTCTCATCTCTTGGGTAACATGTGGCTGCGTGCACTAAGAGGAAGCTGCMGTTTCCTCTGCTCTGTAACAATTCAAACAGCTGAATAGCAGGTCCTAACCAGACTAGGTAGTGCCCTTGGAAAATTGTGTGTGAACACCAGGCTTAATTTTTGTTATGCAGTAGATTTATACGTTTCAATGCCTATAGATCACCTGTGAATTGATGCAACTGTGGATGCAAACTGCATCTTAGATCTGATATCCCAGAATTCCACATAATAAAGCAATAGTTTTACTGCTGATTTCAGCAGGGGTATAATATATATATATATATATATATATATATATATATATAATGATAATAACAGCATTGCAATAGTTTGTCAAAAAAAAATTAAAAAGTTAAAGAAAGATAGATGTAGGATAGGATGTTTCATTTGGAAGGGATCTACAAAGATCATTTAGTCCAGCTGCCTGATGGCTTTCAGGGCTAACTGATAGTTATACCTGTTAAGGGCATTGTCCAATTGCCTCTGAAACACTGACAGGCTTGGGCCATCAGCCACCTTTCTGTGACTGAACTGCAATGCAGAATCCTTAAGGATCCCTTATAGTAGCTAAGTGCCCAAAGAATTGCRCCTTAATCATGTGGTTTTATTTTATAGAGAAAGGATGTAGTAACTTTCACTATCTTGTCAGTATTTATAACATAGTTACTGATTTTTATTTGCTGTGAAAGATATATGGGCCTATTTTCTGGGGCAGTTTGGGGGGGAGGGGGCCTTGGGGGAAAGACCCCTCTTTGTCTGTATAGTTCCAACCATCTTAATTTCAATGGGCAAATTCCCACCTTTCTGGTATTCTCTGTTAGAAGCCAATCCCAAGCCTGTCAYCATGACGGTAAGGAACAGAGTCTTCGGAGAGGCAGCATCTCATTTGCAGGGAATTCCTGGATGATTTTTCTTAAATTGGCTCTTCCCCAGGAGTAGCTTAAATGTGGTTATCCATTTAAATAGTTTACTACTGGGAAAACAAAGCTCTATAAAGTACATGATCTCATTTGCAAAAGGGGTCCTGGGGACTGAAAGTGGATATACACGTGCCATGTGTTGCAGCCTCCATCCTCTGCTTTTCCTGCTGTTAGGARATAATTTGAAAATTACCTAAAATAAGAGCAATATATTCCATGGCTGAAAACAGGTTCAGATCAGTCTCCACAGCAGAACCTGGAGTGGTAGCCTTCGGCATTGTTCCTGTAGTCCCCAGAAAAAGAAGGAAGTGAGCAGTTATTGGAAGGAACAGCACAAACTCTTCCCAGGAGGGATGTCTCGAAGGAAAGCCTTGGCTGTGGTGTGTRGGAGCCTCTGGCCATGGTTGTACTACTAAAAGGGATGTTCCCAGGACTGTTCTTTGGCCATAAGAGAATCTGCATATAGCTGCTTGTGTCTGATGATTTATGATGATTTAAAAAGAAGGAAGAAGTCTCTTATCTGTCATGTTCTGAAACAGAGAGGCTGCCTCAAAAATTTCTGGCTGGTTGTGTGTGCCTTGAATCATGCCTATGCCCAGACTATGCCAAGGATTGGTCTAACGGCAGCAGACGTTACTGGCTTACAGTGCAACACCTCAGAGATCCCTTGGAATTATAAAATTGAAGGGGTTTCTTTCCCCTTATGTTGGGTTTGCATGCCTTGTTTTTGTTATCAGGGCAGGAGCCACAGAAGTGGCTTCTGTGAGAAGAAGACGTGTTGCTGGCCAAGGCCGGGCCAATTAGAGATGATGGTAACACCTCTGTGATAACTGATCTAAGAAAAAATCAAAACAAAGTTTGTAGTGCAATTTTAATTCCAGCCAGAGAAGAGTGGAGTGAGAACATGTGAGGAGAACATCTCTGCAGACACCAAGGTTGGTACAGAAGGAGAGAYAGGAGGTGCTCCAGGTGTCCGAGCTGAGATTCCCCTGCAGCCCCTGGTGYAGCCCATGGAGGAGCAGCGGTGCTCCTGCAGCCCATGGAGGGCCATGGGGATGCAGAGATCCACCCACAGCCCGTGGAGAAGTCCCTGTTGGAGCAGCTGGAAGCCTGAGAAGAGGTTGTGACCTCATGGGAGACCTATGGGGAGAGGGGTCCTGCTCCCAGGCTGGAGCAGCCTGTCCTTGGAGGGCTGCACCCTGTGGATGCGTGACCCACACCACAGCAGTTTGGTGAGGACTGTTGCCTGTAGGATGGACTCACGTTGCAGCAGTTTTAGGAAGGATTTTGGTCATGAGATGGAGCCACATCAGAGGAGTTCATGGAGAGCTGTCTCCTGTGTGAGGGACCCCATGGTACAGCAGGGGAGCAACTCCGTGAGCAGCCAGAGAAACCATGGGTGATGAACTGACCAAAACCCTATTCCCTGTCTCTTGTGCTGCTGGGGTAGGAGGGAGGGATGGGRGAAGGTGTTTTTAAGGGCTTATTTTGCTTCTCATTATCCTCCTCCTCCTTTTGTCAGTAATAAATTCATTTCCTATCTCTAGTTGAGCCTGCTTTGCCCATTATGGTATTTGATGAGTGATCTCTCCCGGTCCTTATCTCAACTCATGAGCCTTTCATTAAGTTTTCCCTCTTCTGTCCAGCTGCAGAGGGAAGTGAGTGAGAGGCTTTTGTGGGTGCCTGGCACTGGGCCAGCATCAACCCATGACACCCCCTRATTTAGGGAGAGAATAAACTAAACCCTTGGGTCCAAACCATGAGAGATAAAAGCTCTAGGAAAACAGTGCTGCTTTTCATACCCAACATTTCTGCACTKGGAATGATAGTTTAGAGAATATATTTTGAAAATATGCTCCAAAACCATCACAGGCACAATGAGTTGCCCTGAAAATAACAGCCTTCTTACTAATGACAATAAGCACTGCCCCTTGCTTCCTTGAAAAATCAGGAAATGTTTTAAACACTGTCACAAAGTTTGCTTCCTTGAAAAATCAGGAAATGTTTTAAACACTGTCACAAAGTTTATAACATGCTATTTGTTGGAACGGAACCTGGTATCATCAGTATTTTTAGTTTTATTGTCCAACAGAATTTTAAAAAGTCTCAGAAAAAAATTGCTGTATTTGGGTGTGTTGGGTTTTTAAATRTTTTCTAAAATTTGTTTTCCTCAATCCTCAGGCCCTTGTGTAGTCCAGGTTTGGCTGAAGTCTTTTTTGACGGTTTAAAAGACCTCAGGGACACATTTAAGAGTTTTAACATAAGTATGCATATTTCTTGTATGTATTTCTCTTTTTTTCCCTATCTCTTTTATCATAAACAMAAAAGCTATTTACAGTCCCTGAAGGAAGGAATAAAATTTAAGACTGCAGGTACCACTCCTAGGTTTTTTAAATCCTCTAAAAAACAGTGATTTAGGTTTTCTAAATAGAATAACACTTATTGCATTCAATACATGATCTTTGTTTATTTTTTGAGGGGATAACTTGGAGAAAAGAGCTGAAATTTCACATACTTTTTAAAACCAGCATTTTATCATGTTGCTGTTTGTCTTTTTCTGTGAACAATGGTTTCCATTAGTGCCTTGTACWATTACATATTTTTGATTATTAATGAATTCATAAGAATTTTTTTTACCCTATTTCTATTTTATTGTTCATTCTGGCTTAGAAGGAGGTTTCTTTCTAAAACGACTAAGAGCCCAGTTGCCTGAATCTAATTGTATTCTCTGTTTACTTTAAGCAGAGATTTTAGTTGATCTAAAGTAAAAAAATGTTGTTTTTTTGCTGTAAGCCAAGTGAACAGAAGCTGTGCTTTCCCATTTTTCCCTGTCTTTATTAYCTCATTGTTATTCCTTATTACAAAGTGTCTGCCGTTATTTATTTATTTATTTTGCAGCAGGTTCCTTTCCCTGCACACTTGTTCTAACTGGTAGTAAACCCTTARTGCCACAGTGACCAATGGTAAATCACCGTGTCTGACACCGGGAGACAAAAGAAGCAGGAGGGATCTGTGAAAAATGCCTGCAAGAAGCAAAGCACAGCGTGGATGGAGATGATTCACATCTCTGCAGTGAATCTTCAGTAAAAGGTAGCAGAGCAGAACCAACGACCATTTTCACTCATCTTGAATTCATTTCACCTGATCTCTAAACTATTTCCCTGCTGCCCACCAGAGCTTTGTACCAGGCTGCATGTCTGAGTGCTGCTTTTTTCCTTTTATTTTTTTTTTTATTTCCCAAAAATGTGAGAGTAAAAAAGGCAGCTAACAGAGGGAAAAGCTGCAAGCAAGGGATGCAGGAAAGAAACCGATTTGGACATCTRTCTGTCCATCCCTGGAAACTTTCACAGATTTTTATGCATTCTGATTTAGAATAAGAAGTTTTCCAAAAACAGGTAATGATTCAAGTTCCCAAGTCACTTAAATGCTTTTGGAAATGTTACTGGAAATTGATGCACAYGTACTTAAACAAAGAAATGCTTGCTATTTAACCAAGTCTGCTGGTAATTATCTGTCTATTTTTATAGGTATTTTAGCTGTTTTCTTGAAAAATAAACTTTATTTTTTTTCTAATCTTTTGCAGGCATTTTAATGCCTGTTTGATTTAGTAACTTAGGGCTATCTTATTCCTGTACAAGTCTATGCAAATCTGCTGGTTACTTTTAATAAGCAGAATCAAACCTGTTGCACTTCATCTTGAAAAGCTATAGCAACATGCTTATGAGTCACAGACTCAAAGTAAGTAAATTTAAGCTTGCACAGATAAAATTATATTGAATTGATAGTGACCTCATGGGTTGTTGTGTTATTTTCTAGCACAGACAACTGCAACCATCGTAGAAGCTGATTTTCTTTGTGTTTAACTCAGTAATAGGGTTAGCCCTGCTAGTATGACTGAAAAGACACTGTATTTTCCTKCCATCCTGGCTTTTCTGGTATTCCACCTCATTTCTGCAAGACAAGAGACTTGGGATACAAGTCTGAGAGCTTTCTGATTAACTCCAGCTGAAGTTAGGAAAAATCAACACAAGATTTTGCCGCTATTGAGTTACTGAAACTGAATTCCTCATATGTAGAAATTTCAATTTCATTTCACTGGGGAGTGGATTATGTTGTTAAATTCTTTGGGGAGGTGCCTGCATTTTTTGTAGCTGCTGAAGCTCTGCACTTGTTACCTATTTTGTCCACAGTTCAGAATTTCAATAGTCATCCCCCAGGACCCCTCTTTTCTTAAGGCTGCTGCTCACTTTTGAACTGTGACTGAATTTTGGATCCTTCTAGAAAAATCTTGTTGTAAACTTGGCCGTGTAAAAGTAATGCCATTGTTACTTGTCTGGTAGTACACTAGGTAACTTTTGTTATAAGATTTATTCTAAATACACCGATGAAAGGTTCAAAGGGAGCTGCTAAGGCCTGTGGATCTGAACATTTGCTAAAGAAGCAGCACCCAGAAAGTGACAGACAATGAAGGTTGGAAATCACAGGAAATTAAAGAATRGCACATTTCTTCTTGCACAAACAGAACAGAATCTTTTTGTGTTAAGTAGTCTGCTTTGCAAACATACTCAAGARCCTCTGCGCTTGCATCTTTAAAGAATAAGCCTACCAATATATCTTATGCTCACTGATGCTCTATATTGTAAGGGTTTTTTTTTTTTTASTGAAAAGGCGSTTTTGTCTTGCCTGAGTTATAAAATGATAGCATCAACCTTTTTATTTTGCTACCATCGGTGATGTTCCAGGCCCTAAMACCTAGAGGTGGGTCTCACTGCATGTCTGGTAATTGCAGAGAATAGACAGTGCTCACCCTGCCCTGTCTCGGATCTGCAGCTACAGCTCAAGGTGGCAGACAAAGGGAAAAGAGAGAGCAAACATGTGCATGTGTTTGTGCTCGCGTAGGCAGTGTTAACAGAAGGGAATTAGCTGGCTCAGAGCTTTGATTATCGACTACAGAGAGTTTCAGCTCTGGTCTCTTGTGTGAATCAGTCAGATCCACGATATCCAAAAGTGCTTATCAGCTGATGATTGTTTGATTGCCTGTGGAGTAATTAGTTTGAACTGGGCTCCCCTGGTGAGACTCACCTGGTGTCTCTGCACCCTTTCCAGGTGCTCTGGGGCCAGTWGAGGAGGTGATGCCTCCAGGCAGCCCCAGTTCCCTGTAATCCTCCCTGTGCTGTCGTGAGGGCTGTCTCTGCCGCAGCTCTGCTGATGACTTGCTACTGTAATTGCATCTCGGTTAAAATGAATCAAATAACCCTGAGAGCTGAAATGATCAGTTTTGGCTARCCTGGCTGATTCTGCCAGGGGTGGTGGGGACATGGCCACGCAAACCCTCCTGCCAGCAGGCTGGAGGAGCTGGTGGGCTGCAGCAGGGGGATTGGCAGATGGGGCTGGGATCAGCAATTGATGCAGCCAAAACAGCTTCTTCTGCAATGGGATTGAAGGGGACCTGCAAATACTAATCTGCTTTCTTCGCTCTTTGAAMGCTCCAACCCATTTCCAGGGACTAAATGAAAGTAAGAAATAACCCACTTGGCCTTACTCACCATCCTTTGGTTTTTGTGTTACAGATGCCAGTCAGTTAAGAATGAACCTTGGTCCTCGTGTAAGGACAGCCAAATAACCATTGCTTTCTTTTAAATCAGAAGTTATTTCTTAAATGATGAGAAAGTTTGTAATTCTTTGATCCATGCAAAGTTGCCCATGCAGCAAATACAAACACTTGTCCTGACCAGCCTGATAAACAACAACGCCTGTGGCCATTCCTTACTCCTGGTCAAAGTGAGTGTGAAAACTCCTGGATTCTTCCAGTCCTGCAGCCAGGCTGCMTGACCTGTGTAGAAAAGGACTGTGATTCCAGTAATTTTGACAAGCACTGATTCCACCATTATACATTTTAAAAGAGTGAAAAGTAAAGATTTTGTTTTGGTGCTAACATTTCTTGGGTTGTAATTTTGCATTACTGTTGTGTAAATCATTTACTGTACTAATGGTATGGGAAATTTCTGTGGGAGGGAGCAGCAGCAGCTATCCTAGAGACAGGTGTGAGGTGTGGCCCTGAAGTTTGCATTTCTGGAGCTACTTCTCTGCATGACCTGCAAGTAATAACMTTGTAATGGAAGGTTACAAATACCTTGTAATTGTTGCGTTTTCGCTTCTGCCCCTCTATACCTCAAATAATGACCAAAAATGTGAGTTCATTAAAGTTAAAAGTTTTGCAGCTGGCAAGTTATAAATACACAGAAGAGAAGGWCTGTTATTCAGTCATGTTAAAAAGAAATTGAAAGCTTCTGAATTGGAGCATGGTCACCATTTGGTTAGAATATGTTTTTAAAGAGCATATTCTTATTTTAATTAAATCCTTGATATAATGTTCATTGTTTCCTGTCTAATTATTTGAAGTGCAACATATGTTAACTCTACTAAAACCAACCCACTGTCACAGTGTGTGTGTGTGTGTGTGTGTGTTTTACAGGTATCTCCCCCACCTGTCAACAAGCTGGTCACCTCTAATGACTTGTTTAGTCATCTTGTTCCCATTATTTCAAGTTTAAGTTCTTTTCTGCCAGTAACTGGAAGTATTTTCTCCTGGGTGTCTGCTCTGTGGCAGCACTGGGCTGCAGAGGGCCCAGCTGGGAGGTGCAGGATGAGGGGAGCTCTGGGGCTGGCTCTGTGCTGTTCCAGGAGTGACATCCTGCTCTGG
>NW_026623238.1:3304461-3310942 GCF_030028575.1 Malurus melanocephalus
CCACCCTATGCTGCTGTTTCTTCTCATGGTGCCAAAGCGGGGCAGTTAGGGTTCTGTGGGCTTTACTGTTTGAGGGGTTTCCAGAGAGGGTGAGAGATGATCCCTAAAATCCTTAAGACAGGAGTCGTGGACAGAAGTTGAAAAAGTAAGGAAATCATCTGACTTACAGCTGGACTGATTTTGTCCCAATACGCATTTGCCAAAATCTGGAGATGTTGGTGTGCAGRTGTATTTTCTGAAGAAATGTTGAAGGACAATACCATCTGTCCAGGATCTGTAAAGTTCTTTATTGATTTACTGAAGTCAGTATTATGAAGGTTTTATTTTCAAGTATTTATTTAAAGTTGTATCTACTTGAGAGTGTTCACAATGCTGTATGCTTTCTTTTTTTGTTTACTGTGTCTAGATAAAAGCATGGGCCAACACTTACCAGAGCTGATATATTATTGGTGTTATTTTAGCACAAATGCTTACTGTTCAGCACCTGTACAAGATCAGCCATGACAGCTGATGGTTTAAAATTTATGATRCATCATGTTGCCAATATGATTTCAGCTCCAAAAGCATACAAACTCTACTTTAGTCTTCTTGTCTTTGCACATATAATTTTAAGAAAAGAGAGAACAACTCTGGACTATTCTGACAATTTTATATCTTATTGCATCTCATAATGTGTATTATATACAACAGAGATGGCTGAAAAGTACGGTTCCCTGCAGACTCTGCCCTGACAGATTTGCAGTCTGCTGAATCCTGCAGAGAATTGAGGATSTGCATTACAGTGCCTCATCTCCTGCAGGATGCTGGGAACTTTCAAGTTGTTTTCACTGKGTAATTCCTGCAGTTTTTAAAGTCTGGAAAGAGCAGTGGAAGACTAAGTGACAGATACAAAAAATGCAATTTATGAGCAGTGTTTTCACATCTAGAGTAATACACATTGTAAATCAGATCATTGTCTAGTTTGCTAATACATGGCACATTGAGCTGCGATGTAAAGCTAGAGCAGAGCACTTAGCACATCTGGAATGCTATTACTTAATTGAATGCATATCACGTGCCACAAAAGCAGACATAATATGGATAAAGACAAAAGTGGAATAGGATGATGTGATGAAGAAAGGCACAATGCTTTTTGCTTTGACACCAGATGATGAAGTGGCTGCAATCCATACATTTCAACCCTTGTAATTCACATATTTCATGCCAGCAATGKTATTTATTAATTTGTCTTCAGCATTAAAAGTGTTAATATTACAAATTGTAAATAATATATTCATATGAAAAATTGTATATTTTAAATCAGCGGTGAATTTACCCCAACACTGCAGTAAAAAAAATGTAGCCTCAGCATTTAAAATGAAAATTAGTAATGAAGGGAAGAAATTTTGGTGTCAGACTTGGTAGGGCAAAGCCAAGCAATTTTGTAAATTTAATCCCTCCTTCACAAAGATTACCTAAGGTAACTATTAGTAATTTGATATTTACTATTTAATGAGCTTGGATTTAAGCAAATAAATTTTCATCTTTGTGTTTATCCTTGTCAAAGAATAAACTGATGTATTATGCAAATAGCATCATTTCTGGTAAACCCACCAGCTTCCTTCAGCACGCTGACTTGTCTGTGCATTCCCGTGTTGACACCTTCATTTTGAATATCCCTCTAATCCCTTATTTATTGATTTATAGCTGTCTCAKCAAGAAAACACTTCCTTTCAGCTTATTTAACTTCTGTTGACTACAAGATGTTGGTAAAAAAAGCTCCTTCCCAAGGCAGCTTTGGCCTTGCTGTGCTTGGGTTCACGGCTTGCTCAAGGATTTGCTTGAATGCTCTTGGTACTGTGAGAGAAAATCAGGTTTAAACCTCAGCCAAACCACCCCTGTCATGTGGAGTGAGCAAACCATGAAAATTTCTGTGTGATGTAAGGAAACAAGCACAATAAAGGAGCAAAAATTATTCTGGTGACTAGAGCACATGCAGAGAAAACAAATATATCTGAACCTTTGTGTAGAAGTAGGAGCATTTCAGACCCCTCTGAATCTGAGGGGTGGGATTGCTGTAAGCCATTACCTTGTGTCAGAATTTAACCCCAGGCCCACACAGCCACTCAGTCACTCATCTGATGGGATGGAGGGAGAGAATCCGAATAGTAAAAGTGAGAAAACTCATAGGCTGAGCTAGACAGTGCAGTAGCTAAAGCAAAAGACAGTCACAAGCAAAGCAAAACAAGGGAATTCGTTCACCATTTCCTATGGGCAGGTGTTCAATTGCCTGTCAKGGTTTGACCCTGACCTAATGCCCGGCACCCAAAACACTCGCTGTCCCTGCCACAGCCAGGCAAAGGAGGGAAAAAAATTAAACAAAGKGGTCACGAATCAAGATAAGGGCAGGGAGAAAACTCTCCAAGGGCAAAACAGGCTCAACTTTAAGTGAATTTATCACTAACAGAGTCAGAGGAGGATAATGAAAAGTAAAATGAGCYGTTCAAACACCATTCTTTCCCCCAACCCCTCCCTCATTCCCACTGATAATGCAGGGAACAGGGCGTGGGAGGTTTGGTCAGTTCATCACTGAGCTCTTCTTCTACTGCTGAGAGGAGCAGTGCCATGGGGTTACTCCCACGGGAGATAGTTCTCTGTGAAATTCTCCAGGCTGGGTCCAATCTCACAGTCAGACAGCCCTCCCAAAGCTGCTGTGCCGTGGGTCACTCGTCCATGGGTGCAGTCCCCAAGGCCAGGCTGCTCCAGCCTGGGAGCAGGGCCCCCTCTCTCCATGGGTCTGTCCCTGGATCACAGCCCCCTCCAGGATCCACCCTGTCCATCGTGGGCACCTCTCCATGGGCTGTGGGTGGATCTCTGATCCCCCATGGGCCCCATGGGCTGCAGGGCCCCGCTGCTCCTCCATTCTCCTCACCACAGGCTGCAGAGGAATCTCAGCTCCGGTGCCTGAGCAGCTCCTGCCCCTCCTTCTGCACTGCCCTTGGTGTCTCTGTGTTGTTTCCCTCACATGTTCTCACCTCTTCCTCTTCTCTGGCTAGGAAAAAACTGCAAGCACACTTTGTTTTGATTTCTTCTTAACCATGTTATCACAGAGGTGTAACCAACCTCTCTAACTGGCCCAGCCTTGGCCAGTGCCAGGACCCTCTTCATAATCATCAGGGATTGTCTCTGCTGGACATGGTGGAAGCTTCCAGCAGCTTCTCACAGATGCCATCTCTGTGCCCCCCTTGCTGCCAAAACCCAGGTTATTCAAAACCAACACACCACCCCAAAGAAAGCAGGATTCCATCATGCATAATGGGGATTTGAGAAGATAAATGCCACCAATCCAAATATCCCCCTCACCTTCCTCCTACTTCCCCCACCTTCACATGCTGATCATGACATGTATGGTGTGGACACTCCTTGGGTCAGTTGGGTCAGCTGTCCTGGCTGTGTTCCCTCCCACTCCTTTTGCACGCACCGTGTTCTCGCAGGTGTGKTGGGGTGAGGAGTAGAAAGTTCTCGACTCGCTGTGAGCCCAGCAATACCCAAAAAAATCTCTGTTGTCGAAGCTGTTTTGCTCACAAATACAAAACATAGCTTCTTAATAGCTACTGTGAAGAAAATTAACTCTCTCCCAACCAAAACCAGCTTGACTTGCCACCTCCCATCTCTGGTTGTCTTTTCATACTGCTCCCTGAAATCCAGGCAAGAACTTTTCATTTATATACCATATTGTAAACTCCCTAACACAGTTTTAGGAAGTGGAATAAATAATGCAGCAGTATTAASACAGCATAAATAGTAGCGTTTGCATGATTCTTTCTTTAGAAGCATGCACTGATTTGTCATTATGATTATTTTCTTGTTTGAAAAGGATGATAATAATATAACAAAAATAATACTWAAGCAGTAAAAAATTAGGGCTTCTGACTTAAGTACTCCTCTATCCAGAAGCTTCTGGAAAGCAGATGCAAGTGTCCATTAACCATGTACACAACAGAAAGGGATGGGTCTAAATTATTTATGTGGTGTGCTCAGTGGGAGGCAGATAAGCAAGCACAGGCAGCGGTTGCTGCTGTGGGATGGTGCTGAGCTTGTCACTGGCCCTRGTGTGAAGAAATGCTGCATGGAGGGGTTTTAGATGAGCCTGTGCATGAGGGTCGAGGACCATGTATTTGTTGTGAATGTTTATAATTTCTCTGATAATGGATTGTCATGTACAGCACAGGGAACAGAGAAAAACTCTCATCTCTCCTTCCATTGAATAGCAAGTCACCTTATCCGGTGATGTACAAGGCAATGTAATTGCATCTCAAATGTGTGGTGCATTTTTGTTTAGAAGGTTAGCRCAAAATTGATTTATGAAACAATTTTCCCTGTTTCATGTCAGAGAGGCCATTTTCTGGTGAATAATTAGATGTGGGTTTCTCCTGTATGGTGACACACACCTTCGTGAAGCTAGGCATAGTTGCTKCTTTTCATTAAATAAATCTCAGAGGAAATTTTGTCTAGTTGCTCATGAGAATTTTTTTTCCTGTGACATCACTTCAAAGATTGATTCAGGTTGGTTTTGGAAGAGTAATTTTTTGAATTGTGTTTACCTGTGTTCACAATGACATTGAGTAAACAATGATCTTGTGMTACCCTGCAGGTAACATCCCCTTTTCATCTCAAAATCATAATCYTAGGTCAACATATATGAGAATGCCTGTACAGTATAATTACACTTGACATGGAAAAAAATTGTCTTCCTGGTCCTCAAACTACCCTCTGGGCTTTCAGTTTGGTAGTGAGCACCTCAGGGAAAAAATATTCTCCTGACCTGGTGCCTTTATTTTATCACAGTCACCTATCAGAGGCAGTCACAGTTTATGCATACTGATTGAAGAGTTTTTCATCCTTTTATGTAGATTTTTAGGTCATTTTCCAAACTTTGGTACCTTAAGTTGTATACATAAATGATGGCTTGTTTTTTTCTAGGTATCCATTTTAATCATGTAAATACTGGATTAGATTCAGATGCCCAGTACATTTAAACTCCTAAATTTGAAATAGTGGTCTGCCTTTTATTAGACATTGATTTGAATGATTTTTTTTTTTTAGCAAATTATAGGGTTTCCAATGAGTTTCCTTAAAATGCAATTCAAATCTCATCAAGTTTAAAAAGAAAAGTTGAACATTAAATGAGCTGTTTACTTTTTATAGCATTATATTTAATCTGGGAATACAGCAAACAAAAAATTACAGAATGTATTTGCTATGTTAYTGGCATATTAACACCAAATTAAAAAAATAGTATTTTTATGAATTTGTTAGATCAAGTGATTTTAAGTATACTATAAAGAAGGAAATCATAATTCATTGAATAAGCTGATGCTGGAACTCCAATTTTAAGCAACTGTGGTGATTCTRCAAATCTAAGATCATTGTTTCAAACAAGTTTCCTTTTAATTTGTAGATACTTTAACTTTACTTCCTCCTTTCCTTACTGTAGACAGAAAATGCACATTTTTTTGCAGGGAAAAAAATACTCCATTCCTGATYAAATTTCAACTCTAATTTCTGAATCTGGATTTCTTTAGGGGAAGTAATCTTTACAGTATTTTAGCACAAATGAAACTTACTTTATCTGTGATGATTTGTTTACTATTTGTTGGGACTTGCCTTTAACACTTGAAGATTTTTTTTTTTTTTTTTTGCAAGCTTAATATTAGGATTCTTTGGAAGAGAGGAAGAGGAGAAGGAGGTTTTGTTCCAGAATATTTTGTGTAGTCGCACCATGGATTCATTTCAGTTGATTTTATAATTATGCAGTTTCTCTAATAAAAGCACTGTACATATTGGATTGAATGCCCAAAATTGTATTTCTTTCTATTGTTGTTGTTCTGTGTTAGGCAGAATCTTTTGTAGGAATTATGAAAAATATACCTTTTCRAAACATGTGGAGATGAAGGAACTATATAAAGTCTGACAAGTATATGAAATATTAACAGAAAATTCTGCTATGGATATGAGGGCTTCTGTAAACCCAGAACACGTGCAGAGTAAGATCTGTAAAAGGATGAGAAGTTTAAAACTCTTCAGGCAGATGATTTCTGGCAACGTAGTCCAGAATTTAAACTTCTGTGACCTTCTACCAAGCCTTAGATAACAAAGGCAGATTAGAAATAGTACTAACTGCGGTCATAAAATTCATYCACCCAGACTGTAATCTTCCTTAAAATAGAAGTTACAGCCTTCCTGGGAGGACCATTCCTAAAGATTAACAGAGCATTCACYACTTGTGGGGGAAAAAATGGGCCTAAAATTGGAAGGCGTCGTTTTACAAAGCAGACATGGCAGGACAGAGACAGCGAGTTGTGGTGGAGGAAGCAAGGCCACCCCTGGCATCTCAGAGGAAGTCATTAAGAGGAACTTAGTGTGGGRGAAAAAATCGCTCCCAGCAAGGACATCACTGAGAAACCGTCTGGTCCCTGCACTGGCTGGCTCTGCTGAGTGG
>NW_026623238.1:3311182-3312216 GCF_030028575.1 Malurus melanocephalus
GAGGATGGGAAAGCCAGCAGCCATCCCCAAAACAAATGGATAAACTCTGGCTAGCATGTGGGAAAAACTAGGATTCAGATGAATAATCTCATGATCATGCAATATGGCAAAAATTTAAAAGAGAAGCAGAGAGAGTGGAACTTACCTGTTTGTGAAGCTTGTAATTGTACAAATTCTAGTACAATCTTTCATTGCAAGTTTCTCCTTGCTCTGTTTGCCATCCGTTGTCCACTGTGGTTTTGCATGTGTTGATATCGACAGCCATGTGGATAAGGACATGGTTAAGATCAATATATTTGTGGTGCCATTAACAGACATTATAGCATAGAGAGGGTTAATMATTTATTCATACTTTGAATAGTTCTCAATGGACATTTTACAACCTACAGGGAAAACAGGCTCTGTAAGATCAACATGTAAATGTTATAACTGAAGTGGGAAGGTTTGGAGAGGGAAGAAAGTGTAATTTTCTCATATATTTGTTCATTAAAAAGTATATTTCCCTGACAAATGAAATACCTGGCTGCCATGGTGTCCTCAGTCTCAGAGCTATTAACAGACTGATAGGCATTGCAGCAGACTGACTTCAGTAGAGTGTAGAAGAAGATTGCTCATAGATTRCCTCCAAGAATATTCTAGATTGTATTGTGTTCTGGATTACTCTGCTGGAGGATGATGAATAGGCTATGTACTCAATTCCATTACATCTCACCACTGTGTGCTACAACCTGTATGCATTTCTGACATTGTTGTGAAATTTACTTTGCAAATGGCCCTAATTTGCTGACCTACTCACTGCAGAATTGTTCAAAAACAAAATGACAAATCCTGCAAGATGGGATAGTRTTTTTTATCATTCTGATGTCCTTACAGAAGTGGTTTAGCTGTGAAAACTCCCCTTAGAGAAAGTACATAAGCCTAATGGTGTTCATCCCTTCTGAGGGCCATAACTGACACAACCCCGCTGTTGTGGGTGCCTGGCACTTGGCCACGGTCCAACCCATGCTGCAGAGTCCTCCTAAAACTGCTGTGCC
>NW_026623238.1:3313941-3362810 GCF_030028575.1 Malurus melanocephalus
TGTTTCAAAGCAGGCTCAACTTGTGCTTTCTATCTCTCTAGTTTCAATACAACTAGTCTATTTTTATACAAGAGCTTAAACTGAGTTATATTCACGTTTTTTGCATATGTCCTGCAGCATTCTATTCCTAAGACTCACAGTCTTCAGAAGGGGTTGCTGTACCCCTAATGAAAGAACCTGTCCCAATATTTTTTAACATGACGGTTTAATATACCCCAGACTTTTCTAAGGTCTATAAGAGGATTTTGAGGAATTTTTGGAAGTCCTCCTCATCCTCCTATGATACAATCAAAAGTATCCATAGAGACAGTTCTGGAGTTGTGGTATTAGATTCCCTGTTCCATCCTCAGAGATACTCAAAAGCCATCTTAACTTGGTCAAGGGCAAACAGCTCTAGGTGACCTTTCATGAATGGAGGGTTGGACCAAATGACCTCCAGAAGTCCTTCTAACCTGAAATTAAGATGTGTGTGGATATACATTTCATGAGAATACTCTTATTTTTGTCCATCAAATATGATTATTTGTGATTGTCATCACTACAGAATCCAATCCGTGAGAAAATCCTGGATTTTCTTCTAACACGTAACCAGAGTCAGCTTTGTACTTTTTTGAGCTTTCAGTTGCAACTACGTACTGTAGGTGTACATTTTATTAAAGCTGGCATTCTTACAGATTTCTATGCTCACAGGATACTGGGTTTTGACCTCTTTTTCTACAACTTGACTTTCTGGATTTCTTGTATATCACCACATCCTTTAGGAAAGATTTCTATTTCTGAATCTCAGTGCAGTTGTTTTTGCCCTTCTTACTGCTCCTTTCTTAGTTTCAGTCATCTCCAGCCTTTAGTATTCAAATGTTTGTGACCCTTTCCTGTCTTCCTTGAAGTCATGTTTGAATTCCTTGAAGGAAGGCAAAGTTCTGTCAGGGACTTCTCATGAGACTGGCATTTTTCCCCCTCTCCCAGTATTACTTGGCTGCTCTAACGCTGTGAGAGTAATGTACTTATAATAAAGCAAAGCTGTTTTACATTCTGTAAAACTAGAGTGATACTTGAAGCCATCTAGTTCAAAGATCAATGATATCGTCATAGATTTTCAGGGAAAAACAAGTGAAATAAGAAAAGGCCAAAGTATTTATAGACTATAAATATATCTATCTACATCTACCTATCTATAGATATATCTATGCATATCTATATAAATCTGTATCTATAGGTATCTACATCTATATATATCTGTGGTATCTTTATAGGCTTTCATACCATTATTGCTGCTTTTCTCGTTAAAAAAATAGTATCATGCGCGACTCATTACAGCACCTTTCCTGCACACACACACACATATTAAAAATTATTGAATCTGCTAGGAACACCCAAAATTGCCATATTTAGACAATCAAACTTCTTTCTATCACTTTGAGTGTAGAATATCCTTCTCTGGTTAAAACCTGCTGCTTGTTTCCACATACACATTTAGTTGGACCACAGTTACTCAACTAGTGATGAAAGCTATGAGTTAAGTGGTTGGATTTTTTTCCTTTTTTCTTTGGAGAATAGGATTTGTAACATAGGTCAGAGAACAGTTTACAATAGCTTTTATGCAAAATTTCACATATGCAAGAGTAAATAAAGGAAGTCAGCCGTTCCCTTCCTTCAGTCTTTTCACTTAAATCTGGATTTATCTGCATATAAATATATAGAATATTTTCTGTAATTGCTCTGCCAGAGCTGATGACTTGTCAGTAGATAATAATGTATTTAACACTTAAATAATTCCTTCATACATATTATTAGAAAGCATTTTATAAATACAGTCCCACCAATGACTGTTTTACAGATAGAGAAAGGAGAGGGATATTAATTGATCTGTTAAGAGCTAAGCAATGGATAAAACTGATTAAGACATAGGACTGTAGGATAAAATTCTTATGTGCTCTACATCAACAAGAAGTTTGCTGTTCATTTTATGAAGCAACAATTTTATTCCGAGTGTCCTACCTTCTTATCTATTGCATAGCCTAGCACAGATTGCCTCTACCAATACTTGAAGTGATTCATTTGACATAGGGAGTTAAAACCATAAAATAATGCTTTGGTTCGAATTTTTATCACAGTATGGACTGCTATGCTTGTGCATGAGATCTCTCTCACTTAAGCTATTTGCTGCTATTCTTCTGTTGTCAACGAAGAAAAGGTGCAACTCTAGAATATGCTTCTTTCCAACTATTTGAAGACAAAGATGTGTTATCAGTTCAAACAGGCCCAGCTGTCAGAAGAAACAGTCTTGGGAGTCTTCCCCCCTCTTCATGTGTTCACCACGAAGTGTGAGATGCATGCTCGGTGAGTGGATCCGAGCTAAAACTAAGCTTGGGTGAAAATGGCTGGTTTTCAGCCAGATCAGCTCCCTGAACAATTTACCATGTATTCGTACAAATGTTGGTGTCAGCACAAGAGACAAATCTGTGCAGGGCTGGGAATAGGGCATGTGAGCAAAAACAGTGCAGGCCTGGTTTGTTTCCCTGGTAGCACCAGGTTAAAACATCTGCTCAACACCAGTCTTAGCCACCTGTGCTGGTTTTGGCTGGAGGAGAATTAATTTTTCTTCATACGAGGCTGTGTTTTGGATTTGTGACCAAAATAGTGTTAAAAATTCAGCGATGATTTTGTTACTGATGAGCAGCACTTACACAGACTCTGGAGCTTTCCTGCTTCTCCCCTCACCCCACCAGAGAGGGGCTGGGAGTGTAAAAGGAGTTGGAGGGGTCATGGCTGGGACAGGTGACCCCAGCTGGCCCAAGGGACATCCCACACCAGATGATGTCATGTTCAGGATATAGAGCTGGGAAAGGGGAGCACATTCAGAGTGATGGATTTTGAGTTCCCAAGTCACTGTTCRTGTGATGGGGCCCTGCTTTCCTGGACATGCTTGAACACCAGCCTGCCCACGGGAAGTGGTGATTGAATTTCTTGCATTTCTTTGCTTGCATGCACAGCTTTTCCTTACCTACTGAACTCTCTTAATCTCAACTCACTCTTTTTCTCACTTTTACCCTTCTGAGTCTGTCCCCCATCCTCCTGGGTTGGGAGAGAGCGGCTGTGTGRGGCTGAGATGAYAGCTGAGGTTAAACCATGACACCACCTACCACATTAAGCAAGATTAATCTCACCTAGAGTTCATGCACAATCACGACTACCAGGCATTAACCTTGTCAGCTGAAGTCTAGTGTGATGTTAGTACAACAGGCTTTTTTAAACTCCACCTCCATGAAGGACTCTGTCATGGTTAAATAACAATTAGAGAAATGCTGTTATTGCAAGTGGAGATGCTGAATTCACTGTTTATTTGTAACATCTTACATGCAAAGATGTTGTTAATTTCCAGATATCCTAATTACAGAAATTTTTAAAGTGATAAAATTGAAAAAGACTGAACAGGTYCACCCTATGCTCTGATTTTTATAGTTGATCTAGTTACAATTCTCTTAGATACTTGTTTATTTTAGTGAGAAGGCAAGCCCAGAAGGATTAAACCTTGCCTGCAGCTTTGTTTTTGTGCAAAAGTCAATTATGGCTGGCTAAATATCCCTGAGGTAAACATGTGTGAGGTTGATAATGTGGTTGGAATAGCAACAGCAGTTGTAAAGGAGACACTGGTGTTCATGGAGTTAACACATTCCATATTGCTATCATGCAATAAATTATAGACACTTCCAGTCAGGGACCATCAATCAATTTTTGTTAACTTTCAGGATTTTTTCTTCCTGATAGAGCTAATATTATATCTAAATATTCTGTGTGCTGTATCTGTAAATTTCATTCCATTTGCCTAAGGAAACCTGTATGAAAAATGTGACTTAAAAACTGTTATTTACCTGGTGCCACTGGATTGATTGTGGAATAGGTCAAATCCTGCCATCCTTAATGAGGAAAATATTGAATAATGGCTTAAGTAAATATTATCTGAATTCAATGACTGTTGAAGTGTCATGTATTAAATATTCAAAGGAAAATGGGTCATAGTTTTCCACCCAACCACCGTGACTCCTAACCAACCATGCTCAYGCTTACCATTTCCTTCTGTATTTGGGCAGTCAACAAGTTGCAGTTCAACAGAGAGTGCTACAAACATCACATATCACAACATTTTGCAACCTCATAGTAAAATAATTCACCTGGAAATTACAGGTTCCTTGCAATTAGAGAAAGGAACTGAAAGTGTGTTCTCACAGGCAAGCAGAGCACTTTAAACACTGATGCTGGATTAAGGGAGGCAGAACTGGYGTCAAGGGAATTCTTGAAAAAAGGCTGATTTTACGCCAGGAGGTGGTAAAGGCACCATGACATGCAGACATAGAGAGAAAGAATAACATTCCTTCATTGGGGCTTCCCAAAACTCTGCAGCATTAGCCAGCTTGAAGTGACTCCTGACTAGGACATTGGCCCAACAAATCCCAATGTGGCATTCCAGGCTCTTTCCAAGCATTGTTTTGGAGCCCAATGCCAAACTTTGGTCTATGACTTTCCAGGAGTGATAGGCACCTAACTTCTCTTCCCCTCTAGTCTTCTCGATATATTTTGTTGCCTAGTCTATAAAATGGAAATAATCTTATCTCTTGGGATGTTGTGAATAGAAGATTGCAAGACCCTTAATTACCGATGTGAGCCATGGTTAAAATAACCAAACATTATTATATTGGTTATTTTGGTTAAAATAACCAAACATTCTGCACTTGTTTGCTATACCAGATAGCAAACAAGTGCAGAAGAAACTTGCACTTTAAGATATTTCTGGATGTATTAGACCACTTTTGTTAAACGGGTTAGCCTGACAAAGAACCGGTAAGAGTAATGGATAGGTAAGTTTAAAACAGAGATAACCTGAAGCCCACATGCTGTRGGAAATTAATTCCCTACGTCCTCTAAAAGTGTTTTGCATTTATTTACAAGACTGTTTGCTTTTCTCTCCCCTCTGCCCTTTCAGAAATTTTATGTTAGACAAAAAGGAAATYGGTGACCGATATGAAAAGATATTTGACCACGTGTTTATCTCACAGACATAGTAAATAGTATGTTACCTCTCAAACATGGTTTTACTGACTAGGAGTCTGAGTTACTCATTCAAAGATCAAATGCGGAATAAAAACAAAAATTAAAAGGCACAAATTTTCTAAGTTATTCAGGTGCAAAATCTCTGCAAAATTATTTCAATGAGAAGTAGGAACTGGAGTGCTTTCAAGAATATAGAGTTTCACTTTCCACTAAATTACACTGGTGTACCTCTATTGTCATTACCATATTTTACTTGTTTAATAGRCTACAAAAGCCCAATTTGGCTGGCATTATTCATGTGATGATGAAATATATTTATACCTGTTGATTCAAAGGTGTTTCAATTCTATGACAAAAGCATGATGAGCATGTGATAAAGAATATCAAATTTTGAGATACAAGAGCATAAAGACTTCCTGTGAAGAGCTGGAATCCCCATCAGTGGAACGAAGTTATTTCTCTGAAATAAATTATAGAAGTGGAACAAAACAAACCTTTTGCATTGTGAAAGATTTCATTTGGAAAAATGTAAGGATGCAAAATCAAAACCATAAGTAGTCTTTTCAATCTTAATACAACCCCCTTCACTGTATGTAATGCCAAAGTGTCTTTAATTACAAGATCTCATATAATTTGTGTCACAGTCACTGCCTAATTCACCACGCTGAATAGCTGGTACCCAAAAATGAGTAGTAATTTGATATTTACTTYAGTCTTCTTTGTTTGAGGTGTGACCTGCCCTTCTGTTCCCAAGATTTAAATCTAATCCTGAATGTAGAATACTGACCTTGTCAGGGTAGAAATACTTTCTGTGGTAGTCTTGCCATCATGTCCTACTGCTTCTTATCTGCTTATTAACATAACTTCAGTGTGTTCCTTTGTTAAAGGGTGTCTACAGGTGTTTCCTGTTTCACAGATGGAAGAACTAAAGAAAAGAAAGACTGCTGTTGGTTCCCAAGCTTGCTTAAAAAAAGGTAGGAGATTTTTTTTTCATAATTTGCATTCATAATTTCATTATTTGTTTTCWTAATTTGTGTGTGCTGGTAGCAAATATTCCCTGGGCTGTTGGGAGTAACCAGCCCTAAGTAGTTACCTTTTCTTTTAAACAGATTACATGGACCATGGGGAGGCCATAAAATGAAGAGCATGCAATCATCTAGGAAAAGTCTGATTCAAGGGACCTCTGAGACTGTACACTGACAGTGTAACACAAAAACTCCATAGCAGAAGTAGCGGTAAAATTTAGCTCTTCAAGGTAATGCTTGCAAAATTATTTTTCTTTTTTTGAACTCGCTTTTCCCACTCATTACACAGATTTTGCATTCTGCTCTGAATGATGTGAGTGGGAATCTGATTCACCCTACAGCCCTCTGAATTGGTAGAGGTGCTACTGGTGGGAAGAAAGGGTTAAAATTTTCATAACATGAAATTCTTAGAATTTGTGATTTAACTACATAATATCATGTTGGGTTTTTCAAATGTCTGTTAAAAAGCACAGTTTGTGTGGAATTGTTTTATCCAAAACAGGCAATATGAGCAGTGCAACAGTCAGGAAACAGCATGCAGATGGCAGTAACAGACTCTTGCCACACGTCTGGGGCTGACAGGAGATGATTTTCAGTGGGCTTCACAGATAGTTGTTAATGGCAGAACAATGCTTGTAACTTTTAACTTGGTTATTTTAGGCTGCCCTTGTCTTTCTTTAACCACTCTGTCCTTGGTGTTGAAAAGAAAACCTAGGTGTCATCCCACACAAGCTCTGCCTAAGACATCGTATATCAGGCTTGATCAAATCTTTATTTCATGTGCTCATATTTTCAAGACATGAAATACAGTAGACTAAAAAGATCATTCCTCTCTTGTTGAATCTAATACTTTCAATACAAGTCCCTAAATAAAAAAGTCCACAAACTGAAATGAATTCCTGTATTTCATCTTTCTCTTTGTTTACTCTGATTACGTAGGTTATAAAATTGAATCTTTTTTTTTTTTTTTTTTTTTTTTTTTTTTTTTTTTTTTTTTTTTTTTTTTTTTTATTTTTTTTTTTTTTTTTATAAGACCCCTTTCTTGTCAGTGAAAACATGCCACCTTTTCCATTTTGGTAAGTGTTCATTTGGGGTGTTCAAAAAGATCTGTGCCTAATTTAACTCATTTTAAGAAGTTTATGCTGAGCTGCACTTATAACATGTGTTCTAGCTCTCATGTTATTTAATATGGATRTAAAAACATATTCCATCTTCTGCCTTTATATGCTAGGACAACAGACAGCAGCTGATAAATATGCAGATCTAAATGCAATTTCTTTAATTGAGTTGAAACATTTCTGTCAGAGGCATAAAGGGAAGACTTGTGATTTTCATGCAAGTAAATATTATAGGGCTGTCTTTTTTTGGTTTCTTTTTTTCCTCCCTCAAATGTCTGTGGCTCTAACATACCATAAGGGAAAAGCTACTGTTTTAGCAACCTAAGGGGTTGCTTCTGGTAGTGGTGGTTGCCCTTGATGAAGAATATATTTGGAAAGGATTTGAATGACCTTGTACTTTCGAGCCAGGCTGGTGCTATTAATATGTTTTTGCTGAGAAACTCCTAAAGAGGCAATTATATTGTCTGTTGCTGCAAATACAAGAGCACTATAGGAAAACSCAAAAGTTGTCATTGCACAAAAATAATGCAACTTGTACTTGCAATATTATTGCATTAGAACTGTCAAGATTTTTATGGTTTTTTGCTGCCATAAGGTTTCAAACATGCATGTAGGTCTTCTGTGCTCTCTTTCAGAACAGCAGTGCACGTGTGACTGCTGAGCTACAGTCAGGGCAGGTCTCCTTGGAGAGGATGTATCACAGATCTGTGAACACTTTCCATTTGGGCTCAGCACTCAAAACCCCAAGCTCCAAAAACCCTTTCCTGAATATGCACAGACAGTAGAAGAAAAATACGTGCTTCAAACTCCATGTTCACACAGGTGGAATTTGTTAGGCTGCGTGCTTTGGCAGTGACCAAAAAAAACCAAAAAAAAAAAAAAAAAAGAAAGAAAGGAGAGAATAAAGGACACCAGGAAAAGGCTGACAACTGCTAAAAAAGACAAAACACCACACAAGGAAGAGCAAGGCAAAGGGGGTGGATGAATTTTGTAGGGCTTTATTGAAGGATGGATTTTTTCTGTCTCTTCTTTACTCTGTACCTCCATCCTCCCTGTCTTGTGTTTATTTCCTTTTGTGTTTCCAACATGAGGTGGCAGATAGCGAGGGTTTTTTCTATGATAATTTACTTGTTTAGCCCAAAAAGCACTTCTGTGTCTTTCCTGGTTGACCTGGTAAACCAATTTATGCTTGTTAGTTGTACTGAACTCCATGCTTGTTGATCTGTGGTTACATACTCTCAGACCCTAATGTCTGACCGAAAGCAAGGACACACATTTTATTTCTGATCTACCTGTAATTTGTGGGTTCAACTCTTAACATTTATATTCCATYAATATTGTCTTTTCTGGACTGAATGAATATGAAATCTAATCTGTGCTCTCCAGAGGAAATCACTGTAACACTTGAACATGTTACTGTTGAAGGTATTTGGGTCAAATATTGATTTTTTTTCCCAGTATGCCAGTATCAATCAGTGTATTTTAATTCATTTCAAAATACAAGGAACCAAGAGTTCATGGAAATGAGTCATACCAAGATGGTCTCATTTTCTCAGGGCTGCAATCTCTCAGTCTGCTGATGCAGTGGGCAACAGAGATAATTCAGTAGTTTAAGGAACAGCTAGGCTGCTGGGTTGAGATAGCCTGTATTTATACCCATTCTGATAAAACCCAGAAGCAATCAGTTAAGTGAAGTCTCTCCAGAGGAGCATGATCAAGGTTGCTGTCAATGAGTGGTGTTAAAACCCAAGGGATTGGGATGGGGTGGTTGGGGGAGGGAACTGATTTAGTAGGGTATTTTTATGGTGCACAGTAAAAAAGGTTGTTGTCAGAGATTCCTAATCTAGAATATCTCGAGCGGTGAGCCTCAAAAATGGACTGGCCATGGCAAACTGCATTTGTAAATAGAGAATGAAAACAAGCAATGCTGCCTGGATGTGCATTCCTTGCCAGACATTTAATACTTCAGTAGAATTGTGGAATTCACAGTTGTGGCAGATTCCTCTGGACATGGAGCAGAATTCCAGATGATTTGTGTATATTTATTTTTGGGATTTCTGGATAATACAGGGAGATGGTTGGCCATGTGTGAATATATTTCATTGATTAGCTTACAAAGGAGAAATTGGGGAAATATGCCCCCAAATTGGGAAGTATGCCCTCAAATTGTGGATAGGCAAATTTGAAAGTTGCCTCTAAGATGCAATGGTTTGGTCTGAAAGAGGCCAAAGGAACCCCTGTGTTGGCTCACATAAATCCTGTGAATTTGTGTATTTGTAGTTTCTGTAACTGAAATAGATTTTCTAGGGTCCAATGTCCTGTATCCCCAGTGCAGGGAKTCTAATAATCCTGGAAGCAGATTGATTTTCAATAAGTAGAGTTCAGATTATGAAATCCCTTCTCTTATTAAYAAACACCAGCTCCTGCAGAAGGATCCACTAAGATTAGTGGAATTACTGCAGTCTTGACTAATTTTAGTGAAACTTCCACAGTCTTGATCCACCAGTAGGCAGGTGGTTAGATTTAATTGTGTTTGAAAAGGAATGGAGCCATACCAAAGTACAGAAGGGRAGAAATACCACTGGCTCCTATGGAWATGCCTTTACAGTAGGTGAAATCCACATTCTTATCTGAGATTACCTGGAATCCCACCCTGCTATTCACATCCCCTTAAATCTTTGCCTGTCTGTCCACTGAAAATTGACATTTTTGTTGAGCTGCAGCTACAGGATAAAGTCTTTGCTGTGCTTTAAGAGCTGTTCTAGCCTGTTCTAGTTTGCAGTGAACATGTGAGTGAAACTCATTTTGTTTCCCCAATTCTATTTTATATCTGAGAATTTCTCACCTTTTTCCTTCCTCCTGCACCAAAGACTGCATGCATATGTGTTTGTGTGTGGTTACCATTTAAATCCTCATTTCAGATGCTCTGCCTCATATCTGACCAGCAGAATCTGTCTCAGCMCAGAAATTTAAAAAGAAAAAAATCTGTTTGCGGTTGGCGATTGCTGACCAGAACACTGTGAAGTCAGCCATGCTGATATTCATAGGTAGAGGATGTGAATGAATATTTCCACCTCTGAAGGAAAGACAAAATTGGTCTGAGCAATAGGCACACATAAGTACATCTTGAAGCATCTTATCTATGCCATCTAATTTAGAAAGCTGAGTTGGAAGCCTGAGTCGTCAAGTAAAAAATCCAGAAGGAGATGAGCAGCAAATGAGGCAGARGAGGGAAGAAAGAAAAGAGTGACAGGGAGGACAAGGGGAAAGAAAAAGCTTTTTGATTAAAGTAATTGATGTGATTCTGAGTATTTCATACCAAAATGTTTTGAATTGTCCTCTGGACCATCTTCTACAGGAGGCCAAGATTCCTAATTCACAAAGTAGGGACCTRAGCAAAATTTGTCACTGTGCATGCTACACAGGCTATAAGACACCTCCAAAAAGGCCAGCAGGCTTTTTAATAGCAACTCCTTATCTATTGACACATGACCCTGACATGGTTCTTGCTGTACAAATTAATTTTTCACTCCAAGGAGAAGATTTCATTCCTCCCCACTGACTTTCTAATGGTCATTGTTCTTGTGGTCTTGCTGTTTTGTAATAATGAAAACAAGAGCAAAGTGTCCTTTCAGTGCATGCACGCAAGTCTACAGTTATTGCTTCATTTAGTGTCACTTCAACTTCTGTGTCCAGCTCTCTCATTGTGATATTCTTGTTTTGTCTCTGTGCACCCTCAAAGCAAAGCTGAGTGTTTTGCTAATCCATATATTCACTGAGAGGAATATCTGTGAATACTAAAGGGGCTCCAGTTTAGTTCAGGCCAAAAGAAACAATGGTTGGTGTAAATTGTGAAAACCACAGCGATGGACAAGTCTGGCAGGTGACCATCCATCATCAATGTCATAAATGCTAGAAAAACTACTGTGCTGTTATGTGCTGGGGCACCTCAGATGAAATTGCAGGGGTTTTCCCTTTGTGGGGGCTTTCCCTTTGAGTCTCATCCAATCTCTGCCATGTACAACCCAAGACAGATTCACACRTGTGAGAAATTTAAGATTGGAAGTACAAGTTTACTCTAGCTCCATCTGATATCATTGTGAAGCTTGTGTTCTATTTCCTTTGCATTTTTCTAAATCCATTTTCTGAGCAGACTCTTTTGCTGTTGTACTCACAACACTGTCCCAGATAATTAAAAAATCATGAAAACTKTTATAAATGAAAATGTCCCTTGATGTCAGCAACTTTATATCCTTCTGTTTTCTACTMTGTAGCCACAACACACAGTTCTGTTGCTTGCAATTTCTATTCCTTAGTTCAACACCCTGTTCATGTGGAAATTTTCTTTTCTTTTTTTTTCTCCCTAATTTGTGCTTGATAATATTTTGTTTATTTTATTTAGAAGGAACTGAAAGCAAGCAATAAGTTTTTTTGGTTGAAAGAAGGTTCCAGTAACTCCAGTAGCTACTAGCCTTGGTCATTTCATGGCAAGCTGCCAAGCAAGCAAGACATGAAATATCTCTCTGTCATGTAGATAGCTGATTTCTTAATGGGAGTTTGTAAAAATCACTTCTACTCCAGAACTGATCTGATTTCCCTGCTGCACCAACCTTTTCTCCTTCTTCAACTCCTCATCATTTCTTCCTAATAGTTTTATTTCATTGGCTTTCTGAGGCATGGGCCAAGTGACAGTCTTTCTGTGTACCTTCTCCACATGTCAAATGGTCTTACACATTTTAACTTCTAGGTCCTTATTTGCAATTCTTAAGTAAGGTCAGGTAAGTTTGCAGCACTATTTCTGCATGGCTTTACCCTAACTGGTTAGTCAAATCACACCCCTACAATTCAATGAAAAGTAAGTGAATTCTTTATTTCTGTTCACTTGACCTTGCTCCCTGTTGAAATACAGAGTCCCTTTAATTTCTACCAGGAGTGCATATTTTGTCATAGGAACCATGCAATTTAATCCATAAGGAACTTAAGCTCCAGAAAAGTCACTGAGCCTCCAGAAAATAGAATGTGCAAGATAAATGAGTTGGAAAAATAGTGGGGAGGTAAGGGGGGTGGTTGCCACCTCCTGCTGAGCAGTGCTGCACACCAGAGTCAGAATTGCCCTCTGAAGGTTTAGTGACCGTTCAGTGGGAGCAAGCTCCAGTGCCAGCACTCGGCCCGGGATGTGTGAGGCTCATGCTCACTTCTCCCCTGCTCCTCATGCCCCTTTCATAAGGAGAATATTGATTCCCTGTTTCTGAACAAAGGTCTGTAGCTGGGAGAGARCATGGTCTCCCTGGCTGAGTAACAGCTGGGGAAAAGAGGAATAGACCATATGCTGGGAGAGCAGCCGCCAGAACTCTGGGACAAAGCTGTGGACCAYTGCCAAGCCTTGCAGCTAAAGCCACGGCAGCCAAAATGAGGGGTGGAGGGAGACTGTTCAGAAACACTGCCAGGGACTCTGCACTGGGTTACTTKTAGGGGCTGCAATGTGTAAATCCTGAATGAGGCAGAAAATCTGCTTGTTTTCAGAAAGGTCCCTAAAAAGGGAAGTAATTTACCCAGGTGGCCCTGAGTATCTGTTAAAACTTTCCTAGTTCCCTTATGCTTTCCCCTTTTTCCACCTGCCTGATCAAAGCCTAGACCATTGTACAATTTTCTCTGAGGGAATCCATGGCTTCTTATTTCTTTGTTTCACCTTTCCCACCTTTGCTTCCCTTTCTCTAGTAGCAAGTTTTACTGTTTCTCTGTCATCTGGGTCACTGGCAGGATGAGATCTGCTAAGGGGTGCATCATCAACCACTGTAACAATTCTGCAGCCTCTRGAAAAGGAGCTTAGTTTGTGAAGACTTCCATGCCAAACAAATCAATTGGCAGTATTTTCACTCTGAAACTTTTCCCCTTCTACCTGTAAATTGATTATATATGTCAGTCTCTTCCAGGCCCAGAGAGGATGCCCTTGGTGGTCATGTATAATTTTATTGGAAGTGRACTGGAGAGCTATAAACGATGAACTCACTGAGGCTCTGTGAGTAAGGTAGTAGAGTCAGCAACTCTCAGGGAAAAAAAAAGGAGACTCAGACATGGACCTGAACAGCAAGTCCACAAGCTGTGGGTCACAGCCAGTTTTTACATGAAATATCAGTGTGAACTGGGATAGTTGGGAGCTGCTGGCCCCTTCTATACTTTGTGCTAAGTTTATATTGAGTATTATACACCTGCTCAGTCTTACTCTGTGCAGGTGTAAGTCAGTGACCAAATTGATCAGTAGGGAAACAGAATCTTGGCTAAGTTTTGTTTTTTTTTAAAAATGTGGAAGTTTTAAAGTAGGGCATCTCTTTATAAAAGAATATGTTGATATATGTTTAAAAACCACACCTCAATTTTCCAGTAAGAATCACATTCATTATAGTTTTAATTAAATTTATTTAATCACAATCTTCTGAAACTTTTTACTTGAAAACAATGTACCTGCTTAGACCCATTTAAGCAAAAATAGTGAAAGAGTTCACAGTGATTGATTGTGACTGATTTAAGTGCAATCTAATTGCCTACAATGCTGATACTTATTTGTCTAACAAACGTAAATGAAAGCAATTGGGAAAAAGTCCTTATGCGGCATTTTACACCTTTTTGGTTCTTCCCCTGTAATTATTCATTTTACATTCTAGATATCCAGTTTAGTGTTACTTGTCATATATTGGCTTATAATGTTTAAGGGGAAAAATAAATGAGAATATACTTCTGGAATGGCAGTGATATGTACCAAATTTCCTTTTAAATATGCGCAACAAAATGGATTGTTAAAAATAATCCCCTGAGGATGGTGCCTCTTTTGTCAGTTTTCTACCAGAGTGCATCCTGCTCTCTGACAGAAAATTGCTCATTAATCTCCAAGGAATGACCAGTTTTTCAAAACAGTCACTCAGCTATGCTGCCACTGTTAATTTTTAAGCATTATGGATGCCATTAATTGCCTGATGTGGTTGATAACAACAGTAATCCCTTTTGAATGGGACATTAACTCCAAAACAAGTCATTAGTTTTTGTCCACATACTGTAATTAACACTTACCTTCCAGGAATTCACAGAAATTGCAAAGGCCACATGTCACTGGAGGTTTGGCAGCTCTGTCTAATATTTATATTTAGTCTTAAGATATTATGGTAGGGTGGGTGTTTTTGGTAATCACACTTTTACTAGCAACAATTTGCATTCTGGGTGGTGTACACAGTAAAGGTAAGGAATCTGATCCGCAATTTCAGCCTGACTAGATTTTTCCCTTCCTTTTTTCCCTCCAGCTCTTTTTTTTTTTTTTTTTTTTGCTTCCTAAAATAGGAGAAAGGAGTGTATGTCTCAAATTGCTTCTTCTCAGATGTGTGAGATAGCACCATGTCTGGTCACCCAGCAGGGATGCACTGAGCCAGCTTTTTGAGCAGAGCAGAGGTGCTCACTGAGTGTCTGTAAAGGGAAGCTTAAGGATTGGTTGGGATGGGAAAGATAAGAGACAACATATTTTTATTATCTCATTCACAGCATACTTTGTCCTTGCAACCTCTGCTCATGTCCACTACATCTCACTCCAGTGGGTGCTGAAATGAGTGGTGAAAAAAAGGGAATGGTTGAGCATTATGGAAAGGAAGGAACTATTAGAACTGGAGCTACTTAGATGTGAATTTTGTCAAGCAAGTTCCTTAYTTAAGCTTTAACGGAGACATGGAGGGTTTGGTTTGTAGTGTCTGTTCCTCACTGTGACATTTTTCTTGGTAAAAGGGGCAGAATTACGGGTGATTGTGCATRTATGTGCACATATGTGCTTCTAATTCATTATGGTATGACTTTTGACTCAATTCATTCAATGTTATAGCATAGGACTGAACTCAGTGTGTTGAAGTAAACATACATGGGCAGAAGAGGGGAAGAGCATAAAATAGATTTGGTTTTGCATTTAAAAAATCAGTTATTTCTTTGCTTTGTGTTTAAAAAACATAACAAAATGCAGGCAGAAAACCAAAACAAACTCAACAAATCTCGCCTGCAATATAAACCTCTAGTAAGTATATTTAGTTGAGATTTTTTAAAGCACTACATGATTTAAGATATATGTTGTCCCAGAAAACCTGAGAAGTTTGTGCTCCTAGGCTGCTAAAGCATATTTGATATGCCTGTTTATATTGGATTCTTTATATTGGATTCACTGGTAGCTTAGCTCAAATTGAAGCAGAGCTTTGGTTTATCATTCCTCCAGGACTATAATGTCAGCTRCTGACACCATCTCCAATATTTTCTGTTTCAGGAATGTGCTTTTTCAGAGCAGTGCCTGGTGGTAGCAAAGGGCACTTCCCAGTGGCAGCTTCTGCTGCTTGAGAAATTGGTAACCTGGAGATGCTCATAAGACTTGCCTGCTTTGCTCTGAGATAGTAAACACTCAGGCAGAATTACACACAATAATATTCCCTGCAGACACTCCAAGGAAGGCACTGGAATTTCCAAAACCTGCAGCAAAAATGTAGCTTACTAAAACACAGCTTATCTAACTCTCCTTTATCTAGTTGTTGCCATACTCTGGCTTTTGGGTCTTTTTCAGTCTGTCCCACTGCTCCCCCCAACCATTTGCCTAAAAYCAAAGGAGTTCTGCACACTTGGAATGTGCAGAAAAGGCAGGTTTGAAGTCTCACTACGCATAGTTTCTCCTTAGGGTCATTTGTGCAATAATCTTGGGGTGATATGGTTGTCCRGCAATGCTTTATATTTATTCTCTCTACATGTGGAAGTTATACAAAATTTACAGTTCCCCCTTTCTGAATACATTTTGCCTCTTCCAGTTTTTGAATGTTGTGCATTATTTTGACCCATAGACTTCTAAGCTTTTTTTTTGTCAACTGGGCCCATATTCTTTTTGTTATTSTTTAAAAATATTTTGAACCATAAAAATGGCAGAGGTGAAGAATGTTAACAACTTAGTGCATACAGTTAAAAGAGAGAATGCTTTTCACATAGAAGGATGTTGAACTTCAGACTTCATTTATCCAATTTTCTAGGGGTTTCTGATAGCTTTTTCTRTGATAGCCACTTTGACTTGCATACAGGTGACATGCACTCTAAATTAACCTGGAAAAGATTTAAACTATGTGTATTTAAAGCTATACAGCCAAAAGTAACAGGGTTTGATAAGAATTTATCTTAAGTAGATGGCCGGCCCAGGAAGACCATTTTCACATGGTGATGATGAGAATTGAATATTGACTATTGTTATTGAATATTAAGGTAAAGTTTGTTGACTATAGAGTCAATATAAAGATTAAAAATGTGCAGATACACCTTTGCAACTGAAAGTAATTCTGAGGTTTCTTTGAGGAAGGTGCTCAGCTCTAAATAAAATCTTAATGGGATTATTTTCAGATTAATTAACAAGCTCATGAAAAGAGACCTTGTTTATTTTATGGATTTACAGGCAGTTTATTTAAAATAATCTTTTTATAAGTGGGCCAGTAAATCATACTAAACCATGAAAGAAATATTCATTTTCTTGCTTCTTCTTTTATTCTGGAAAAGACATGTGTCTCATTGTCTTGGGCAAATGAATTTAGGGTTTTTTCCAGAAAAGGGTTTTTTTGCAGCTTGCAAAAGGGACAGTTAAGGGTATTTGATAAGATATCCATTCCATCTTTTTTTTAGAAATATGTTGGGAAAAAGTTTGAAGTAAAAAAAAAAATTGAAACAATTGTSACTGAAGTCAGGAAAAACCTGAGTGGATGTAATGAAACTGGATAGACAACATTTTCTTTAGGGATGGTGGAAGGTACCAAAACAAGTCTTTCTCATCCAGTGGCTGCTGAGCCTTTAGGTAAATAAATGGAGGATGTGAACAGAGTTTTTCTAAATATTGCCCCTCAATAAATTTTGGAATTTTTTAGCAGGTGCCTGAAAACAAAGCTTTTTATTTTGATTCCAAAAGGACATTTTGTGTTGAACGAAGGAACATTTTCTACCTGCCCTGGTTAAATAATAGAAAAATATGCTGTTGAAGTTGATCTGAGTTTGTTTTATGTTTCAGTTTGCAACTAAAAGGGTTTGTTATTCATTTGTTTTTTACGGACTATCACTTTTTTTTGTGGATGCAAGTTGCAAAGCCATCCACGGGTTTACAGAGTTATTCTGGACATATTTGCATATCCATGCATAACCCTYGAAAAATAACAGTTGAGATAACTGAAACAGCAATGGCTGAGCCCGTGCTTGCCTACATTGTCYGGCTTTCCTGTCTTTGGTTTTAGAGAAGCTGAGGAGATGTTAAGACAAATACATGGTTCCAATTTTCCTTCTTAGTTCTATGGATGTGTGCACCAGCATCCCTAGGTTCCTTGCATATTCTCTGAGGTAGCAAACAGGATAGTTTCTGTTTCGACTTGGGAATTGTTCTTTCTCATTTTTAAGGGCAGTCAGCATCAGCAAGTGATGTGAAGGTAGGGGGATTTTAGAGGAAGAGCAGTGACAGCACAAGGAACATCAGTCAGTGTGGAACCTGCGATGGGACAATTGCAGAGCGATTGTAACTCAAGGTTTCAGTAGCTTAACGTGCAAGTCTGTCAAGAACATACTTTTCCAAGTCCACAAGCAAGGATTTTGGGAGTCTGGCAGAAGATAGCCTGTGGTGAAAGGCTGGAGGGAGTAGTCTGCTTCATTAGGTCAGCTTGATTAAAGAAGTTTTTATCAGTTTGTTCTGCCAAAGAAAATGGAATGAACAGAACAGGTACAAGTTTCTGCAGAAGTGGAGAGTTGTGGGGTTGGGGGGCTGTGGATTTAATGGGAGAGCTGAGGCTGCCACAGCGCACTCCCTGTAAGTCCACATCTGTAAGGTTTGATAGTTCCACTGACCATGGCAGGAGCTCAGAACCTGCATCACCTTTCAGGATTTGTCTTGCAGCAGCTAGGTTGAGTATATGAGAGCATGAGCTCAGAGCTGCAATCTTCACAAGTCTGACTTGACACAAGAAAGCACCTGCCCACGTATTTAGATCACGCTGGAGTTAAGGGGATTTGAATCCAGGTTTAAAATTAATCACATACTTAGACGTGTTGCTGGAGAGGAATGAACTGAAGTGTTTGCTGAATTGGGGCCCAGAATCAGTAAAAAGGCCCTTTTTACCATTTTTGTTCTTTTAGAATTGGCTATTCTTGTAGGATGGGTAGCCACCATTCACAGTTACGAGAGAAGGGGCGGCAGTTCAGCAGCCAAACCACACACCTTCAGCCCCCGGCATCAAACACTGAACTGAAACACTGAAAAGAGCAAGGGGATGGCCCCCTCTTTCCTAACCCCTGACTAGATCATTAGGGTGGTAATATTATTTGAGCCTAATGTATCTYGAGGAAATGGTTTCATTGTTATCCAGTGGAGCGCCATCACAATGCAGTGGTGACTGAGCTGTAATGAGGAACTGTAAGATTTCAATGGCAAAAGGGATTCATTGCTAGTCCATGACCTCACGATGAAATCATTACAGTGAAGTCAAAGATATGAAGTTATTATGGGAAAACTATTTCAGAGCAAGTCTATAAGGACCTTTCTGACAGTGCCAT
This sequence comes from Malurus melanocephalus, assembly GCF_030028575.1. Taxonomy (NCBI): domain Eukaryota; kingdom Metazoa; phylum Chordata; class Aves; order Passeriformes; family Maluridae; genus Malurus; species Malurus melanocephalus. The sequence goes on from NW_026623238.1 coordinate 3,332,708, forward strand.
TATGAAACCATTACAATGTAAGGTTATGATGGTAAAAYGGTTTCAGTGAAACCTTACTATGGTTTAAAAACAGACTAAATGGTGTCAGTGAAAGTTATCCTGCCTTCTAAAACCTAAAGTTAAGCAGACCTCTGTTTCTAAACAATAACATGTAATTCTGACTTCCATTTTCTCTGATAAGGGTGGCTGTGAMATGCATCCAAAATGAATAAAAATTTCACTACCACTTCAGTCTAGGATTTTGAGTGACGTCTAAAACTGACTGTCAAAGAAAATAATATATTTCAAAACTGAGTAAAAACCCCCCACCTAAGACTGGCATCTCATCAGTAAGATGGCTACTGTTTATCTACTGGCTATTGTAGCCTAATCTAAYAATTTGTTAAACCACTGGTGGTGAAATGGAATAAAATACACATTTAAACATTGGTCTGTATTTTCCAACTCACTATGAGATAATTAGAGTAATACTTCCACAGAGTAACATGCCTCTGAAGTATCTCTATTTTTATCACATGGAAATTAAAATCTTTCTTGTTGGTCCTGTTTAGTTTTCAATTAATAAATACATATGAGGTGTTCAAAGGGTTCAGTTTGGGATGGTCTGATAGCACATGGACTTGGATGTGGGACTCCATGAAACTCGYGGTATTTAAGTGTCCACTGGCCATTCAGGAAGGAATGTTCTGGGCCACGAGAACAGAAACTGTATCCTAAGATCAAGAACATTTTAATTGAAATTAAAGATTTCTGAAAAATGTTCCATGTTTGAAAAATCTGTTTTTTCCCCCCTCCCACTCTACATCAAGATAAAAGAGGAAAAAAGAAAAATCCATGTAAACTTTACGTATGCTGGAGTATTGCTTCAATACCAGTCACTTAAGTGGGAATTTTCTTTTCACTCCTAGCTCAATATGCATGTAAAATAATCTGGCAAACTCTCATAGAAGTCCATTATTTGKTCCATTATTTTCATTACCAAACAAYACTGTCAGGTGTGAATTCCTGTGAACAGTAGCTGGTGTGCCTTTCTAAGACAGCTTGAGGGATGGTCATCTGGGTTTTATGTGCCCTTGTCTGTGGAGACTATCACCCCTCAGCACACATTTTTKGATAGAGGGGTCAGGATTCTCTTTAGATACTGAGGAATCCCATACCTTTGCAAAAACTATGGTTGWAAACCTTGAACAAGAAGTTTTCTCTTGAAAAGCAGTCTCAGTGGTTTACAGCAATCTGAATTACACTTTTTGCATCTCCTTTACAAAGAACTTTAATGGATGCTTGCTGTTCTTTTTTTTGAACATGTGCCGCTTCTACACAGTGACAGCAACAAGTTAGATTAGCAAATGAAAAATGAGCTCTATATTTCCCATTTCAGATAAACTAGAAATTATAGATTTTWAAAATTATTTTGGTATTAAAAGCTACAACTCAGCTATCAGTTCATCAGTGAAATAAATATCATCATATACACAAAAGGATGTATTTTTTCTTCTGGTGTGTTGTAAACCAGGAATAAATAAGGTCTCCTACATTTGGTAAGGAAAGCTCTGCAATACTTYAGAAACATGTAATATCCCAACATCAGGTGTCTCAAGTTCTGCCGTGCTCATTCTTTTCAATTTCTTAATAAATTCAAAACCTGTTTGGTGTCCTTTGAACAACACCATCTATCTCTGTTATCTGTGGTAATAAGGAGGTCATTCTGCAACATGGTATAAATGGGATATTACAGTTACTGTGGAGCACATGGCAGAGAGTGCTCTGAATACTCTGAATATTGCCARCTTAGGTCTGCATTGAGAGCATTGAGCTTGAGGTGATCGTTCTTCCTGGGCTCAGTGATTCCTGTGGATTAATTGGATGCCCGTACCACAGTCCAGGGAGGGTGGACTGCCTCAGACACTGCTCAGCACAGAGCAGTGYAAAGCTTCTTGCAGCCTCCAAGATAATGTGAAAGGCCAGATGGAGCAAAATAGAGCATGGATGGGCTGATCACCTCTTCAGGTCATGCTGCTATCAACAGGTCATAGCTCTTGCCTGAGAGCAGATGCCTGAGACCTGCAAAGATGCTTTTCAGACACTTTGCCCTCCTCACCCTCTGTGGGAAGTAACCTTAGAGAAGTGGSACTTGCCAAGGGAATGAAGCCTTGGTTTCAGTTTCAGCTCAGACTAGAGAATTCAGATCCCATATCTTCTCCTGTCTCTGAAGAACGCTGAGTAACACTGTGCAATACCTGTATGGTCTCTCCATGCTCTCCCCTGGGCTCCTGCAGTGGTTTGCAGCTGGCAGGGCTTGTGGGGGACAATAAGGAAGGTGGACATCAGGCTGTGGATTCTAATCTGCCTGTAGATTGCAGATGATGGAGATGCATCATCATCTGATGGTTCATACTTCTGAGATTACTCAGTGTATCGCTACACTGCCTTTGCTGCATCCAGCTGGTGGCCTAATGGCAAAAATTATTAGTCTTTTATATTTTGTTATGCTTTTTTACTATTGTAGGTTCATCCATCACTCCTTGTTCTGCTTCCATGGTGACTTGTGTTTGTTTAATCAGCAAATTTGATGATCATTGTTCTCCATTTTTTTCCCCTCTAAAAGCCATTAATTAAGATAATAAATAGGACCTGTCTCACTAAATACATTTACCTTTAGAAAAGTCTGTGATCACTCTCTTTTTGACTTGGTAGCATCCCTTTTAAATGAACTAGGAAGAAAATGCAGATGAAGTAAAATCATTGTAATAACCAGCTTTACAGACTTCATAACCATCTGTACATATATATCTCAATTTAAAGAACAATTTCCCACATGGTACTGAAATCCATACATGCTAGATAACTACTTTGTTTGAGAGCAAGAACATTGTAACTATTTTGAAAAATAGTAGATTCCATTCCTGTTACCATTATTTTTCTATCAATTTCTTTATTGATGACTTAATGGAACATTGTCTTAATGCCATKCTTGACCATTGTAATTTGACTAATATTTTTATATGACAAGCAATATAAATATAACTAATGATTACTTTATAAAGGTTGGCTTTAAAGTGGGTAAGAAAGGCAGTGATTGCTATATAATGTGAGAAATCACTAAAAAAAGTTTAAAAAAGAAATAATAATAAATCGATGGGTCAGTTCTTAAAGCAGTTGATATAGTTTAGTACAATTTACAGCCATAGCTGTTCAAATGCCGAGACCCATAAGCATACATTACTAGAAGAGAATTGCAGAATGTTTTGGGTTGGTAGGGACTTTAATGATTATTTAGTTCCARCCCCTCTGCTGTGGACAGGGACACATTTTACTAGACCAGGTTGCTCAGGGTCACATCCAACCTGATGAACACTTGAGCACTTCCAGGGATGAGGCACCCACAACTTCTCTGGGCCACCTGTTGCAATGTCTCACCACCCACTGAGTAAAGGCTTTTGTTCTAATGTCTAATCTAAACTTAATGTCTAATTTAAACCTACTCYCTTTCACTTTGAAGCTATTCCCCTTGTTCTGTCACTACATGTCCATGTAAAATATCCCTTCCCCCTTTTCTTATAGGCTTTATCTGACAGAACTTTAGACTTTCCAGGTTTCAAAAGTCTTGATTCTTTGGTGGGGTTTGATTTTTTTTTTGTTTTTTGGGGGTTTTTTTTGTTTGTTAGTTTGTTTCGTTGGTTTCTTTTTCATAATTATTGTTACTTAGCTACAACTTCAGGGAGTTTGTTATCTCTGTCTCTCTCTAACACATGTGCTGGATACGCTTTCCTGTGTCTCCTGCAGTCCTACTGGATTGGTGGACCTTTTCTTGGTGCACCACAGATTACTTCCAGCTTAGACACCTGAGTTTCTGTCAAGGCCTGCAGAGTCAGGATGAAGGGGTATACTGAAGGATTTGGAGGTGTGCTGAGTCACCACAGTTTAGGAATGTGCTTTAGATATACAGAGAAAGTTTAAAGCCTTAGATAATGGAAATTGAGCATTATGAATTCTCTYTGTATTCTTACTTGCTTTGCTATAATCTTAATACATGAATAACTTGCTCAATGACAGCCAGTATTCAAAGCTGCCATTTGTGGCTCATCTGCAGTAGACTTTTTTCTCTCAATTCTCAAGAAGCAGCAGTAGAAGAAAAAGTAAAAAAAAAAAGAAAAAATAGGTTGTAGCTCATAACAGATACACGAGGAGAATCTCACCTTTACGAACATGAAAAGGACCATCAACCAGTTAGCTATTGGTTAATAAAAAGTTACATTATTTGTTGAACACAAATCTATACAATTTTGAAAAGCGTCACTAAACTGGATTAAGGAGCCATCATTGTGTTAATGCTATGAATGGCTTTTGAGGAAGAGAAAGAGCATACACTGGATTCTCAGAGCCACAAKCATACATCACACACATGATACACATCAGAAATGGTACACAACATTCACTTCATACACCTCTTCAAGTCACATCCTGATCTGACATGTATCAAATGTTTCCCTATATATTTTAATGTCCATATTGCACACTAATAGAGTGATTCTAAATTCATTTGCAATTTAAATTAACAAAGGGAGAAAAAWCTCTTTGCTTTATACATAAGTTTTTCGTGCTTTTGGTATGGCAGTGATTCAGAAACACATCTCTTTAATATTAAATTTACACTGGAAAAGAATTATTTAAATATATGAACATTTCTCTTGCCATATCACAATAATGCCACAGTATTGTTTAGCTAATTCTTGTCTGAATATTAGTTTGTGTAGAGAACTGATGGATTATAGGGATGTTTCAGAAAGTCCTTAGTCGTAGCACAGTTCTATATGGGTATTTCCTTTTCCAATTTCCCAACTCCTTTTCTCTTCCCAAAGGATCAAGAGGGTRTTCTCTAGAATACCAGGACAGCAAATACTCTCTTCCAGAACTGAGCTGTGCATAAATTCTTTGAAAGAAGCTGTTGCATAGATAATGTGGATTGCACTGTTTAACAGAATCACAGAGTCAGTCAGGTTGGAAGGGACCACAGTGGGTCCAACCTCCCTGCTCMAGGGGGATAAAAGGATTCAAAGAGCACAACTGCCWGCCTCAAACAYGRTWWAGGCCACAGAAGGGTCTCAYTGTGAGTTGTCTGGAATAGCAGCARSTACAGATAGGATTTCTTTCTGYTTCTCCCAATTCCTGCAGTAAAACCCGAAGTGTCAACAGCAACTACTTGCAGCTTTGTTCTCCATTATTCTAGCTCTTCTTGAAAAATCTAAAAAAAAATCTAATCTCTATGGATGCTATCTAGGAGAAGTGAAAACTGAAGAATTACGGAAACCAAAGAGATATTTCTCACTCCTACATTTGCAATCTTCCTTCTCAAATTCCTCTGATTTATCTCTATCTATATTTCCTTCCTCATCTCTTTTTACAAGCTGAAGTATTTTATTTTTAAAAAATCCTCCTCTGAAAGACTTTCCTTATGGTAATTTTCTGTTGTCCTACACTCTTTTACAGACTCTAACTTCTTTCTTGGGATGACCAGTACAGGGTCCAGTCATCAAAATGTGGGCACATTGCATATCAGTACCATGGTTTTATGATGTTTCCTATTTTTCTTGCTACACCTTTTCAGTTCATTCCCTTCTTAATAGAAGCTTCTTTATTTGATTACTTCAGGCCACTGAGCTGTCAGAGAACTATCCTAACTTCTTTTTACAAAATGCAGTATTTCATTCAGGAACTTGTTGCTACAGCATAGCAGATACCACAAATTTACATGGATTAAAAAAATAATTAAATCCATGACAGAAAAATTAATCAATGGCTATTAAACAGCAGAAAGAATGTTGTTGGTTCAGGAATTTCAGGTATCACAGGGTCAAGAGATGGGAGAATATGGTGGGAAAGGACCATTAACTTCTCTTTMTTGCTTCTCTCTAAACTTTTGCTTTTGGCCTCAGTCAGGCAGTACTTTGTGTAACGTCCTGGCTGGCTCAGACAGGTCATTGTTATGTCATTTTCTCAAGAGCTGTAGTCAACGTGTAGACCCTCAACATATTACTGCTGGTTTTCCCATGCTGATTTTGCATTTGTCAGTGTTGCAGTTCAGCTGACAACACATTTACTGAAGACTGGAGACCTTTTGAAAGCCTCTGCTGCAGGGTTAGTGAAGCTATCTCATCCTGAAGTTTTGTCTCATCCTTCTGTTTTGTCACTATCTGTGATCTCATGCAGGCCATTTWCAGGTGTATTGTGTAACACAGGATCCATTGCAGCTCCCTGGGAGCCTGCCTACCCACCCAATTCCTGCAGTGGGTAACTGGCCTTTTATCCTTGATCATTGCTCCCTGTCATTTCAAAAATAATACACGTATGCAAGGTATGTGGCAGTTTAGTTTCTTTAAGAGGCTCTGCTAATGGGTGTCTTCAGGTCCTTTTGTATAATTTCGATCYACCTGCTCATTGCTCCTTCAAGCAACTTTAGCTGGTTTGTGAGAAATGACTCCCAGTACAAAAGTCARTTAGATACTTACCTGTTGTAATGGAACATGTGCTCTCAACATTCTATGCTAACTTTTCAGTGTAACCAGTTTACCTAGCATGAAAATCTGCATGTGCAGTTTCCACTTCCCCTGAGATCTCTGAAAAAAATTAGTATCATGTTTGAGCACCAAAGGTAATGTAGATTTCAAATTACAACTCAGAGTTTGAAGAAGGCATGAATGGGTCCAATCTGGGCTGGCTCTTCTGTGCCTCCCTCTGCTGACCTTTAGCCTTGAAGTGATGTTTTAGCATATTCCCCCTGCAGAGAAGGGCTGAAAAATGGAAAACTTTTCTATAATGAACAGTAATACAAACCATTAATCCAACCAGTCTTTTAAGGTCTTGGTTTTTTTTACCTTTCCCTGACACTTTGTTGATGATCGGGTGACTGTTGGCAAGGATTCTACTTCTGCATTGGGAAAGAGGTATTTTTTCATGTCYTTTATGCCTTTAACAGGTTGCACCTTTAATATTTTTGGCTTTCCTTTGGCCATTTTACCTTTATATGTCAAATTTATTCTATTCAGGTGACTGCTGGAAAGTTTGCTTTAGAGAGTGAGGACAGCAAATGATGTCTGGGCTGCTTCACTGCCTAAACGGTGTGTACAAAGGAATGGCAGTGTTGGGGTGTGCAGTTGTCCTGGCCACCCTTGGAGGATGTTCCAATGATGGTTGTCTTAACAGCTGCAAGTGACTTATTTCTTCACCATGCTGCTGTGTATTGCTGTTCTCCAGCAGACCCCACACCAGCCCTGCATATGATGTAACACATGAACACGGTGCATGATGAATACTGAAACCACATTTGGAAGCTGTGCCTGGTTCAAGAATTTTAAGCTATTAATCTTTTCTGTAGAATTAAGCTTATTTGTCCTTAGTKTCTACAAACCTGCTGCTCTGTCTGTGGCCATTGAAGAAACATAGCTCCTTACTACTACAGAACTGAAATAGTTTTTAACCCCTTGAAATCTAGAGGATGTTGTGACTTTTACTCAAAAATCTGTTATTGGATTGTCCCCTGTCATGAATTATTTCTTGGCACACAAAAGGCAGGATCTTTTATGGGACTGTGTTTTCTGGATCAGGGAACATCTTTTATGGGTAATTAGATATCACTTAATAAGAATCATTGCAAATGCATTATTGTAACACCCTCTACTCCATCCTTTTGACCTTACTTACATCATGCATATTTATTCTTTCTGCTGATACAGATATTAGCCTCCTATCTTGCATTAGATTCATATATTCATCCACTGCCTGGGAAAACAGAGAGAGAGAGGAAAAGAGTGATGCAGGAGAGAGGGGCTTTTAGTATTCTGTAGCTGAGCTGTCTGATGTAATATGTGAGAGGATATAGGTGCCAGTAATGTKCAAAGAGCTTGAAAAATGACCAGACAGCGCCAAGCCCACAGTGCCTGTTGTCAGGAGGGCTAACAGTGTAATAAATCAACCTGTCTTRTGTCAAGGGTCACACAGTGCGATGTTCAAAGCTGTTTGGCCAGCCTCATCCAGACAGGCATATGCTATTCATTTTCGAGCTGTTAGGGCTAGAACCATCCTAAAGCAGTATCTGCCCTGTGCTACTTGGGGCTTAAAGTCAAGGATCCAAAGGTGAAAGTGTCTGGGAGAAAGGAATGAAGAGCTGCTTAGTTTCAGGTCTTATTCTTCTCCTGTAATTATTTTTATTCGGCAATACTGGGAAGAGAATGGAAATCTGCTTGTCAGATGGGTTCTTCCCATGCCTCTTGTGTAGGACAGTGGCACTTCACCTGTTCCAGTTGGATGAGCCATAGAGGCCCACAGTGGCAGATGGGAACAGCAGTCACTGTCTTTCTCTGTTCACTTGACYATACACTTACAGAAAATGGACAGAACACGTCCTGTTTCGAGTAAACGGATATCAAGCAAAATACAATTAAATGATCCATTCCAATCCCATTTACTGCACATTTTGGCAGTTGTGTTGCTTTCTTGTAGGTCTCATTCCTGCTGTGCTTTTCAGCTCCATTGTGTGTTGTTTGGATTGAGTGGAGAGAGGACAATCTGCTGATATCCCTGAGGTAGGAGGAGCATCTTCCCAAACGTCTTCTCCTACCCCAGTATTTGTAGAGCTGGATAGGTACAGGCAAGCTGCAGTAGGCTTTTCAGGCTAGTCTGAAAATTCCCATGTTCAGGAGCTTTAATTAGGCTYACTAGCTGGGAATATGCAGGGAGAAAGGTTAAGGCAGCAAATCAGGCTAATTACAGGCTGGAAGTCCCAGGAGTTCAGGTCAAGTGATCTTCTGTGGCCCTAATCTCTGAGAAAGAAGCTGTTAATGCTGTGCTGCAGGGCTGCAGGTTTTCAAGCCAGGCACGTGGTGACTTCCCAAAGGGACATTCTGCCCTGGGTACCCACGAGGCAGGTCAAACCACAAACCTGGGTAAGCTGGGTCACAAATTAGTATTTCCCCTCAGTGCTCTTGGGTGGTGATGGCAGTAGATTCTCGGTCTCTGCTGAAGCACTCAGATCCCCAGTCCATAAATCCATCTGTCAGGGGCTCATCAGGCTCCTACCCTGCACCCCAACCCCTCTCTATGCAGCTGGGGTACTGAAACATCCAGCTGTCAGAAGCAAATTGATGTGAATACAAATGACGTGGAGAAAAAACKGCTGGCACCCAACTTATGTATCAAACAATTTACAACCTGAAACAAAGTTTAGAAGAGCAGTTAGGTGAGAGGTTCAAGGATTCTTATCAGGTATAGCATGGAGGCAGGTTCAGTGGGAATCTGACTTGGTATAAACAGACAAAAACTCCTGCAATACAATGTCAAACAACCTCCCAAAMGCAAAACATAACTCCAAAACCAAAGACCATTCCCCAAAACCTTTTTAAAAATTTGGTTTATGCAAGGTGTAGAGGGAAGATTCAGCAGGAGAGGTTTGACTAGGAATTTGATTTGTTTTCTTTCAGAACTTTTCTCAAAGATTTGTAAACTCCAATGTTTGAAAGTTAATTTCATTCAGAGGAATAGCTATGGTTATAATGTAAGTCTTAATTGAATATAGGTTTTTTAATCATTTCACGCATCTTATGTGGACTTTATTTCCACTRAGCATTTCAACAATTTTTTTTGGAGAAAATTACTATGCCCACCTAAGCCCCCAATAACACACTGGTTATGTTCTTCTCAGACTGGAGCAAGTGTAATTAATTCTTTGTTTTTCTTGACATACCAAATCATGGAATGTCTTTTACAAATTAAGATTAAAAGTTGTTGAAGTACTGGACTGGCAGTAGTGCTGGTGTCCCACACTCAGGCACTGTGCAACAAAGTCAGCTTTTATTAGCTTTTTTTCCATATCTGCAGAGACCACCATAATGCTTGATGCCTTTGGAAATGGCTTTGAGAAACTTAYAAGAAGTCATTTGTATAAATAAGCGAGTCAAGTCATTATTGGCAAAGCTAACTGGAGTATCAAGTTGCAAAACAAAAGACAAAAAGTAGATTTGAACAATWCATGCCCATATGTACACATCTAGGGTTATTAATTTTTCAATTTATGATTCCAACGATACTGTCAATGTTAAATGCTTTTGTAAAATTCTGTCTACATATTACAATAGGAAACTTTGTAATGATGAAGCATTAGAATCAGGAATATTACTCTCACTGCAGTGTTTTAGACAGTGCAATTATAAAAATAGAACAACAGAGTGTTAAACCAGAGCAAGTCAACAAACAGTGAAGACAGAGGGCAGAAAGGACCACTTGATGTGACAAAAAAWATATATTCTTGTCTGTAGCAGTTAAATCAGTGCTCTTAAAAGCAGCATTGAACTATGTGTTATCATGCAAGACTGACCAAGGGCACCATCGCAGAGACTGAAGCATATACTGAATTAGAAGGAGTTGGGAAAATAAAAGGAAAGAAAAATGTCCAAAGAGTGACACTGTTTTTTTTCCAATGAGTAATTGAGAAGATATTTTGAAACAATTTTGTCCTTCCAGTGTTTACTGTAGAAAGGACCTTAAAAATCATCCAGTTCCAATGCTCCTGCCATGGGCAGGGACACCTATTGCTAGGCCAGATTGACCAAAGCCCCATCCAACCTGGCCTTGAACACTTCCAGGGATGGGGCATCCACAGTTTCTCTTAGCCCAATGTCCCAATGCCTCAGGACCCTTGGTTTGAAAAGTGAGGGTGTCGATATTTGATGTGTGTGTGTTTGACACTAAAGCTGGCTTGAAAGTCCCCAAGATCCATGACCCATTTATTGCCCCCTTTGACATGTTAGAAAATGCTTACAGTTCTGTGACCAAACTGCGTAACTCCAAAGGTTTGGAGTCAAAATAGCCATTCAAATCCACCAAAACTAAAAATCAAACATTTGGGTGAKTAATGTGTAATGTTGGGTACCAGACATGAGCTTTGTTGCTGGAACACAATATAGTAACTAGAACATCAAAGGTGTTCAAGCTTCCACTTGTGTAGCCGTGTTGCCAGTTTTTGGTAGGACTAACCCCATGTACCCTGACATTTATGGATTTATTCCCATCATGTAGTAAGTCCTGTATACAGGGAAAATATATCTACTATAGCAAATTTTCACTTGATGGGTAAGTAATTATCTCAGTAGAAAGGATTCTTCCTATTGTTTCATCTCATGTCAGCCTGCTGTTAATTTCATAGAATGAAAACAATTTTTGTTTATTTCTACATACAGGTACCAAAAAAATTCAAAATTCAGTAAATGCTTGCTGTTTCATTAATTTAGATTTTTACTCTTCTTTTTTTTTTTTTTTTTTTTTTTTTTTAAGAGAAGAATGTGCATCTTCAACCTGCTACAAAATATTTAGATGTTGCAGGGGAAGACAACTTTTGATTTCCAAAGTATTCTCAACTTTTACTAAGGCTAGTATAATAATCCAGTATTTAGAATAAACCTGATGGCTATCAGGTTTGTGTTTGTTTAAGCTGTGATTACTTAAATTATTGTAAAGAAGAGTCTGAATGCTTCTTAATCAAGTRTAGTGCATTAGTATTGGCACTTGTTGGTGTAGTAACTGTGGGTAGTGCTTTATGGATCTACAAGAAGGCATCAAGCAACCTAAAATCAAGCGTGGACTCTGCAGCACCTTGTATACAATCAGGAAGGAAACTCAAGGCTCTGTGAGGCCCTGCCATCACCTACATGCTTTCTACCTGACCTAGGGAAGCAGCAGGATGTGGTCTWCTGGATTTTCCTGCCCTTCTGTCCCACAAAGAAGACACCTCAGTTGCTCAAAGGGAACCAGCCCAGTGTGGGGCAGAAGGGCCATCTGTATGTCCCTGTGGGAAGGGCATGCACTGGCCTGGGGAAGCCTGGAACCATCTCTGCTGTTCAAACTGCGAGCATGTCCACCTTCGTCTGCTGCACAGTCTCTTGTTCTCTGGCTGCTCCTCAAGCAGTCTTGCTAAAAGCACTCTCTGCTCTTTCTAAACCAAGGGGAAGCAGACATCCTGCTCTGCCTGAAGGTGAGCAGCTGACCTGAAGATCTCAGAGGTTTATTGGAACAGATGATGCTGGGTTTGCCGCTCCCAAAGCGCTGCAGAGCGGYGCAGCCCCMGCGCCCGGCAGCGCCCGGCCCCAGCACGTGGATTTACAATTCCACATTTGGGGCTGCAGGGCCTGGGGGATGGTGATGTGTCCTTGGATCACCAAGCTGGGCTCTGTGAAGGACAACAAAACCAGAAATGTTTCTGAGGAATCCGTTCGTCCAGAGCTTGGGTAAATGAGCCATGGTTAGGCCTCTCTCCTGGAAACAAGTGTCCAGTACTTCTCCTTGACAGAATTCAGCTGGGCTTACCCTTAGRATTAGGAAACAGAAAAATCTATAAGAGAAAATGCTAAAAGATGGTATCTTGTAAATTTGTTGAAAGTTTGAGAGATTAATAATTTTATATGCATATTTCTCACATGGAAAAGTTTATATCAACTTAAAAACTTTACTAAACAGTTAAAACCTCCTGGAATATCAAAAACATATTTAAAATATTTAATACTGGTGCATGYTAATTGACATGTAACTTCCCTCCATATCTTATTTTTTGGAAAATAKTAGATTTTGAATTTTTATCTTTTTTCTGGGAKTTTTTTTTTTMARRRKKGRAWRKKGYTTTTTTGCTAAAATCTCTCATCAAAAGCAGTTGTTTCTATTGGTTACACTTTCCCARGCAGCGAAAGACCAGTTGTGAGCTGCCAATTACCACAACAGTGCCCCATGCCATCCCCATCCTTCAGCTTCTGAACTCACTGAAAGCTACACACAGTGCTCTGTGCATCAGCTGAAGGGATGATGCAGGTACAGCTTTTGTGAGCATCCCTTTCAGAGRGTGATAATTGCTTCATGGCAGCTTTTGAGGTGTCAACATTGTTTTCAGTTGGCATGGGAACAAAACCAGAACTTCCTCCTGAATGTTTTTCAGAAATAATTGGTTTGGGATGAAAAATCATGGATTTTSAAACTGGACTGCATGCCTTCTCTGCTTTTGCCTTCAGAAGTGACCAAAAGCCTTGAATCTTGAATACCTCCCTGATTAAAGCTTCATGTAAACAGATATGTTTTCTGCAAAATTTTTGGCTCTGACAAAGCAGCRYATTTTGATGAGACTTCATTTAATSAAAATGTTCTGACCAGCTCCAGACRCATGCTTTAGAGATGCATAGATAGTTTCAATTGCCTAGAAWGAGCCACCTAGTAGACAGAGAGGGTTTGCCAAAAGCAATTATATTTTATCTCAGTTTGCTTTCAAACCATTTGTGACTATCCAAGATCAGGCTTTGGTAAAACAAACAGATGTGGTCCAAACTGCAGCAAGAAGCTAAACTATAAGAGATAAATACACCTATATGTTGTGTTACAGTGAAAATTAWTACTGTGCTGCTAGAGAATTCCATYCACATCTTTAGCAAATAAAAAAGAGAGAGGATTATGGGATATTATATTCTGAGGAGCAATGTAACCAGCGAGGCAGAACTTGATCCACAATTGCCAAGTTACAAGCTGATAATACAGCATCAATTCTGAACGATACCGATCAGGGATGGTGCTTCATAATCTAAGCAATTGCTTCAAACAGTTCCACAAAGTTCCAAGATCTACTGTATCGAAGGCAGCAGAAAGATCCATCAGCAGGAGCACTRTAATTTAACTTGAACCAGCAACTGGTGATAAATCACTTGTGACCTTAAGTAAAGCAATCCTAGGACAGTGGTAGTCCCTGGAGCCAGGCTTAAAACTCTCATATAATCCATTCCCAGATAAAATTGCTGGTAGTAAAAGGGCAACCACTTGCTTCATCTTTCCTCACATCCCAAAAAAGAGTGCTTGTCCAGTTGTCATTAGGTAGAACAGAAAATCTGCAATGTAAGAGAGGGGAAGCCTTCCCCACTAACAAAGAGCAGCTGCAAATTTCAGCGGCTCAGGACTCACAGAAGGCAAAGAATCATTAACCGTGTTAGCTACAAACGAAGCAAAGCRCTGAAAGAGTGTCCGCAAGCAGCCATATGGGCCAAGAGTCAAACCCAGGAGAAATGGAGCATGATTGCTTTCCCAGCTGCGTGATCCCAGCAAGGAGCAAATACAAATGTATGACACTTGCAGATACAGGCACTGGGAGCGTAATTGCCAGCCCTAGCGCTGAACAGTCGCAGCTGATTAGAAATTCRCTCTGTACTTGCTGAATTCCTCACAGGAGGCAGCTGAAGGATTGTGCACGAGGAGTGATTTKTGGGGCAAAATGTGATCAATAGCACAAAATAAGGTTTTAGGTCTGGTTTTTCTCATTAATAACAGAACAAGAGAAAGTARATCTGGCTGGATCAAATGCAGTGTGCTAAGCGTGCAACAGCTTGGTGCTTCAGGAGACTAATTTCTGAACAAAACAGTCATTGAAATAATTCCACAAGSTGCTGGCTTTGCCTTAGTCAAGTCCTGTCATCACTAAGGCAGGTAAAGCACACAAACTGAGAACAAACCAGCAGCTTCACAGACTTGTTTGGTTTTTAAATGGAAAGAAATAGCAAGAGGGGACAAAAAAAGAGATTTGCACAAGATGGTGAGGTAGGTACATYTTATGCAATTAATGAAATAAATGTTGGATCTCTCATTTAGCCTGGCTGTTTTTGCAGACTTTGGTGGGCTGTTCAGAGCACAGAATAATCCCAGGAGAGGTAAATATGAAATACACAGGACAAATGATACATTTTAATCACTATAAAGCATGTACAGATATCCATACAGGTCTAACTAGATTCTGCCTTTAATGCAGGTTGTCTTCTAGAAGAATCATTATAATACACTTTTTCTAGCTGGTTATCCAGTTTCAGTAGCTCACTGCCGCACTTAGACTAATTGTTGARGCACAACAGCACACTGTTCCACTAAATATAGTGGAAATGTAGCAAAGAAACAGAGAATAAAAGAAAATACCAGCACTCCTAAGGAATCACCAGTCTTATACAGGCTGCATCTCCACTGTAACTTTTAATGATCCAGGGCTGGAACTCCATTAGTGTTTAATAAATAATGATGATTATGCCCTACCTGCACAGTGCACACRAAGCTCCCATTGATGTTGATGTGAGTTCTTGGCACAGACTGATGGCAGGGTACTCCTGTGACAGAGATGAATTTTCCATTAGAACAAAATGAGTAAGACCTGTCTCAGTCAGCAGAATTCACAGCAACAACAGACATTCCTCAGGGGCTCAGTGAAAGATGCCCATCCTGGGTGGTTGAAAGCAAATTGGGTGGGATGCAGTGAGGCAGGCTTGGACAGCCACAAAACCAATTTGGGATGCGGTAAAATCGCCCTGATGTAAAAAATACATATATATATATATATATAATGCAATTATATCCATATTTAATTTGTATCATGTGGAAATCTTTGCTTTCTTTCTTACCATGCCATAGGGGAAATTGGTATTTTCTTTTCTATGAAGGTAAAGGATAAAATTAGTATTGGGAGAGGAAGAGAGAAGATGAGGATGCATTGAGCAATCTTTAAAAAACAGCTTTTATTTAGAGTAATCAAAGAAAAATTAAATGCTATTTTGGCAAACAACAGGAAATCATTACCCACACAGAAATTTGGACCATGAGTCAGACAATTCAATTGCATTTTTTCTTTGAAGATTTTGTAAAAAATGCAGAGATGAGAAAACTATATGAAGCTAGCTGTGTGCGAGACAGGGAGGCGGCTAACCACAACAGGGGCACAGAGAGAAAGGTCTCACAGTGTGGTCTTGAGGAAAAAATGAGAAAGGAAAGCTTTTGGCAAGGGGTTGGCTCAAAATACCTGAATCTGTAAGTCAAGAAAAGCCTCTCTGATATTTTGGCAATAATTTTGTTGTGGAATAGGCATGGAATTCCTGTAAATAAAGAYGAGTGCCCAATTTTGTTATCAGCTGTTCCTCTTGGACGTCTGCATATTTTGCTTGGCCATTTAATTAAAAAGTAGTTACATTTTCTACCAGTTTCTAAGGTGATCAGTGAAGAAAAAAAAAGAAAAGAGAAAATATAAGAGACCACAAGTAACTCAATTGCCTTTTTCAAGTGTGTTTAATAACAATAGACTGTTGCTAAGTGAGCAAGTGTATTTTCAGGAGGAGAACCATAATTATTAGAACATATGCCTTAGCAAATCGGGTGGAAAGGATTAATCTGGTAAGGGGAATACCTATGCTCCAGTCTTTACATTATGCTAATGATCCCAACAAAAAAAAAAAAAAAATCACAGCTTAGAACAGGCAACTAAAAGAGTACAGGAAACCATCATCTGCTTCAGTGAAAAATAAAAGCCAAAAATAGTTATAAGCAAGAGGGATGACAAATTTTGTCTTTCAGTGAAATAAATAAAATATATCAGATTTTGTTTTGTCTACGTTCTGGTGTTATGTACAGGTAATCTACCACATGGGGTCAGGATTATTGGCTGTTCCCAATATATATATTGCTTTATAATAATAATTTCTGAATGTGTAGAGATATCTATTTAGYAAGTGTGCATTTATAAAATGTGAAACTGACAGTTCACATCTCATTAAAATTGTGCAAATTAGGCACCCAAAACCCAGACTGGCATTTCAAAACTCTGGTTCACCTTTCTGTGAGTGCTACTAGAATATTGTGCTTTTTATTTAATAATATTTTTAGGTTTTACTTCTCTAAAAAGTGATCCCAAAAATTTGTTTTACTCTCATTATAGCTTTTACATGGCATAGTGCAAAGAATGTAAATATTTCTTGAGCTACTTAGTGGTGCAAATGGAAATGTGAAAATATTTATTGCTGAAACAAAAGTATGATCTGTATTGCTTAATTATGATAATCTAGGGAAATTGTTCTTGCATAATTCCATATAAAGTAGTAGGAGAAAAAAATAACTAGCTGCTCTTTTCTACTGCTTGCCCTTAATAAGGCCAGGTAAGATTCTATAAACTGAAATTTTCATGTCAAATTTCTTGCTTAAGCTATGTTTTGGAAAAAGCATAGTACTTTAAAATGCAATCGCTATTGCTTGTGCTGGGACAACCACTGCTGAAATTCTGGGAGAAGTTATAGATTTCAGTGTAATGTCATTTAAAATAGTCTCTGAAGCTGTAAGGATTTTCATTTATGTATTTGTGCTTTTCTTCTTCTTTTTTTTTTTTTTTTTTTTTTTTTTTTTCACTTTGGAGTCATTAATCTGTTTTTTTAGAAGCTCGAAAGTTTTAACCAGAACCTAAGTTATTTCTGTCCTTCTGGTTGTGAAGATATCTTCTTAATATAAATAATTACTGCAACTAAGTTTATAGAGCATGGAACCCCTGGGGCTCTGGAACTCATTATGTTTTGTGTAAATATGTATAGATT
The DNA here is from genome assembly GCF_030028575.1 of Malurus melanocephalus. Taxonomy (NCBI): domain Eukaryota; kingdom Metazoa; phylum Chordata; class Aves; order Passeriformes; family Maluridae; genus Malurus; species Malurus melanocephalus. Next base: position 3,350,110 of record NW_026623238.1, read on the forward strand.
AGGCTTGCCTGACGTGAAATTTTGAAATGTGCGCATTTAATTTCAATTCCTGCTCTGGAACAATCAATGGGAGAAAATAAATTATTATGGCCTATAGAATTTGCAAGATGTTCTGTTAGGCTTACATGGCAGGAGGACTGGCAGTTCTAAGGCTTTAAAGGACTTTTGGGGGAAAAGAACCACACTTTAAGAATAGCTAAAAAGATGTAGCTTGGTTTTCTGTGGTGCTCTGTTTGGTTTTGCCTCGCTGAATATCTCTGTGGAGATAYAGAATGTTCTGGAGCACTCCTGAGAGCTCCTGAGAGTCAGAGACACTGCTTTGGTGTCCAAATGACACCTGAGCTCCTGCTGGTCCCTGTTGTGGGGACAGACTTGTGTCTCTCTCCTGTTCCTGGCTGTGTGCTTCTGAGATGTGTGGAGGAATTCACATCCTTGATGCCTCCAAGGTGCRTTAGAGGCAGCTGCAAAACAACTCCCAAGTTACTGAGGGGAGGTGGAACAAAGCAATACCAACCAGGTTAACTTTATTTCCTTAGAAGGGTCTTGAATACAAGCCTTGGGGAGCAGCTGGGGCAGCTGGGATTCTTCAGCCTGGAGAAAAGGAGGCTCAGCAGGGACCATCTCACTCTCTGACTACCTGAAAGGTGGCTGTAGCAAGGTAAGAGTTGGTTTCCTCTTCAAGGTAATAGAAGGGACCAAAAAAAGGGGTCTCAAGTTGCACCAGGAGAAGTTTAAGTTRGATACTGAGAATTTTTTTCACTGAAAGGGTTGTCAAGTACTGGAACARTCTGCCCAGGGAAGTGGAGGAGTCTCAATCCCCAGAGACATTTAAGGCATATAGATGTCACATTTAGGGACATRGTTTAGAGGAGGATTTGGCAGTGCTGGGTTAATGGTTGGAATCAAGGATCTTAGAGGACTTTCCAACCTAAATGATTCTATGATTTTAAAATCAGTTGAATTGAGTACTTTTCCAGTCCCAAAGAGAAATTCTGAGTATGAGCTCCCTAAGGAAAACTTACATTTCCTCTTCCCAGCTTCATCTCTCTCCTGGTGCTGTCTCACAGTCACTTCAAGCCAGGTTGAAACCAGGATGCTTCAAAGAGCCCTTTCTTCCCCCTGCTGCTTTCCTTGCCTTGGCTCAGATATTTCTTTTGGGGTGTGTTCTCAGAACAGGCCACCAACACACTGCAGACGAACAGTGAGCTCATGATGGTTTTTTGCCCTACAAGCTATTTTCCTTTGTTTTAAAAATGTCTCATTTTGTTTCAGTAGTTCTCTGGTGATGGAAGGGAGAGCCAGGATAAAGATGAACATGTCTTCAGTGCTCTGTATCTCACTGAACACTGAGTTCACTGGCTGCTGACAACTGATGGTGCCTCTCCCCAAGTCCTCACTCCCTCCCTCCAGAGTGAGCAAGTGGATTTTGGTGATTTTGACACAAAATACAGCCTAAGTACAGCCTTTCCCCAGATCCTTGTGGAATGCATTTTATCCCTGTGATGGGTGTGCTATGTGACACCATCTGAGGAAGATTTCAGAGACGATTTAGTTACACCACAGCTCGGTGTGTATGTGATTTGGATATTGTTTGTATTTAAAGTTACACTACTGTACCATTTTTATGCTTTTACCTCAAGACAACTAGTGGGGATTCATTGCATGAGATAAAAAACAGAGCTTTTTCAGTGAAGACACATTCAGAGTTGACTGAACTTTCATGCTTTGTTTGCACAGAATGTTTGTGTCATCCCAGAACAGTTGTGTTTTCTGCCTGATTTTCTGTCTGTGCTGGAGRAAAGAGAAAGGTAATTCCACTTTGCTCTTGTTTTTATTATTTTTATTTTTTWAAAAAAGCTAAATAAAAGAGCTAAGCTCTGTTTTCTGGCCTTTGTTTTTGTTTCACTGCGTGTCTTTTCACACCTGCTCTGTCATGCCATCTTTCCTTTCTTCTTGCTCCCCTTGTCTCTGGATGATYCCTGTTCCTCCAGTGGCAGCTCCTTGCAGCAGGAGGGGGGCAGCCACAGCTCTCCCTGTGGGCTCTGTCTGCAGCTCTGGGGCCTCTGTGTGTGTCTCTGCTGCTGCACAGGGACAGCRGGAATATTTTGGGCAGTGTCACAGAGCTGCAGGGGGTTTACTCTGCAGGCAGAGGCCTYGCCTAAAATCACGAGATAAATGACATTTCTCTGAAAGGAAGCACAGTCACCATCTTTCAGTTCCACCATCTGATTTTAGTCACATGGCTTGCAATGAAACTATAAATAATATTAACTGTTTCTTTTGCTTCATTTGTATTTATTTATTACATATTTATTTATTACATATTTATTTATTACATATTTATTTATTACATATTTATTACAGAAACTCTTGTTACTTTCTAGCAGTAATTCTACAGCTATGTTTGCCATAGCGACTCCCCTGTAACATTACTGCAATTATAATAAATTATTGAAGCAGAAGCCTAAATATGTACCTAGACTACTCTTTCAATTTTAATTCAAATTTAAATATTTTATATAGTTTTCCTATAGATTCTTCATTGATGGCTAGTAATTGCACCATCACAGAAAATATAGTTTTGTTTTGAAAGATGCTTTTGGAAATTGTACCAGCATTGTTAATTATTCAAGGCGAAGAAACAAGTTAAGACTGYCTGTCTTCGACATGTCAACAGGATAAAAGAGAAACATTTTTTGTATCTGGATGGGTATATTAAGCCCAGTCATAAATTTGGTAGAGCAAAGAATGTAAAGTTAGAGGCATGCCTGAGACACTCAATGAACATCTGGTCTTCAATGTAGAGATGCGTTTCTGCAGTTAGAGTTGTTTTATTGACTGGCCGGATTTGAAGATGGAATAAGAACAGACARAAGGAACAGAACCAAAATAATTGGTGCCACTCCCAGTCCTAACCCCTATCTCTCTCTTTTCTGGTCAGACCATATTTTTGTTTTCCTTTGATATGCCTTGTCCTTTTCTGTAAGGACTTGGACTTGATGGTCCTGATGGATCCCTTCCAACTCAGTAATTTTTAATGATAACATTAGTCATAAAGTACTAATCATAAAGCGAAGGGCAGTGATAGCGTTGTACAAGCAGATTGTATAAATCAAAGAGAAGGGGGTCTTGCATGTTAAAAAGGTATTTGTTTTCCTTTTTTTTCTTTTTGATTTTTTCTGTTTTTTTTTTTTTCATTTTAAGAACCTGCACCAGCTGAGTAATACATTTTGTTAACAGTTATCCAGCAAAGAGGGTCAATTTCCACTGTAGGTTTCAGATGGGAAATAGCAGGTTTCTGCTCGCCTCCTCTCTCCAAGCTTCTGTTGTTTTATAAGCAGCAAGCTCCCAGTAAGATTTTAAAATAAAAAAAAATTAATTGCCTTGTACTAAACTACAGAATTAAGCTTCATGCTAAAATAATAATTAAAACATGTAATGAAGAACACAATTTTTATGAAGACATGAATTCAGAAAGTTGTCATGAATTTTCTAGATGCAGTCTAATAAAGAAAAAGAACACTATTGCTTAAATTTTGTTATCTGTCACAGAAATAATATTTATTAATAATAAAAATTTTCTTTTTAATTAGCTAATGTTTTGTGTATAARTTGATAGTTAGTCGAGTAACAAATACAAGATTTTTAACACCTCTTCATAGAAAACTGTGCACAAGACTTAGGTATGTATTGAAGAATGCATGGCTATGATAGATCATTATTTGTCAACTAAACTGCTATTCTAATGACTGGTTACTTAACTGCATACATGAAACTATTTTTAGTTGAACTCCTTGCTGATATCAAGTCTCTTCATTTTACACCTCTTTCTTTACTAAATGCCATGGAAATTATAGAATTCAATTCCCATTCAAAGAGTGGGAAAAAAGCTTTGCAGTTTGGTGAAACTTCAAAACTTTTTTTTTTATTTCACAAGATAAAGCCACAACTTTTTGAAGATGAGAGGGAGGATATGAGATTAGAGTGTTCCAGTGAAGAAGCTTGACTGCAAGAGAACTAGACTCCTGATGTGGGTCTTTCTAAGGGGACTTCAGTTTCTGTGGCTGCTATAAGTACAAGGCTCTTCTTTTTCCTGTCTGTCTGTCTGTCTGTCTCACTTTGATCAGAAATTCTGTCCTGGAGCAAATAAACCTTTCTCAATGAAAGTTTCATCTGAACCTCTGTGAAAAGTTGCAATTTTAATACACTGGCTTTTTTTGGCASAGTTGACTAGCTCTACCTATGATTACTTACACATAAAATCAAGTATCCCCTGCAGTAAAGAGCTGAGTAATCACATAGTTGTTAGCTAAGACTTTATTTCATTATATTTTGATGTATWAATTCTTAATAAACTGGAACTTATAAGTGATGTATTGCTTAATAAAACTCAAACCTGAAATTTAACACGTTTGTGTGAACCAGGCTATGGGTAATCCCCAAGCTAAAGCTACTTAAATTTGTGCTATACTGGATCTACCTTATTTTCACACAGWGTGTGTGACTGAGTTAAAGAAGAAAAAATTCCACGACAAAGGCAGCCAGCAATACTGTGATGGCAGTGCAACTTTTGTTCCTTTGCTGTTAGCACTCTGTATACAGTGGTCCTTTAATGTTCAGTTCCARAATTGGATAGCACATTTTCTGGGAGGATTTTCATGCTCATCAATCGTAAAGTTGACCTTAGCACCTGAAGGTGCCCCGTCATTTGTTTATAGACAAGCTCACAAAGGTATTACAATGCTTAGCTGTGAAAGCTAAATCTCAACTATTGTGATATGTAAAATCCAAGATAAATAAAGTGGTTAATATGAGATTAAGAAAAGGCTCTGATGGAATCAAAGGGAAGTGCCTCACCTCATTTGCGTATGAGAGGATGATGGCAGAATCAAACTGTATCTTGTTCATTAACACCTATATTTGTAATAAACCCTTTAATCCTGGAAAATAGCTTTTAAAATTATTTTAGTGAGAGATGATATAAAAACTAAGCAGACTCTTTCTCTATATATTGTACATATCTTAATTCAGAGGATGCTTAGGCCAACACTGCAGGAGGCTTTTTGAAAAACAGTTGCTCAGAGAGTCAATCTGGCTGCAGTCTTATGGCAAAAAGATATTTAATACATTCCATTTTTCGTTTAACCCTTSTCTTTGTCTTTTGTTTTCCCTACAGAACATCAGTCTTGCACAAGTAAATGGCRTGGGGAAATCCCATACCAATACCATCTGCTTAAAGATGTACTGTATATTATTTTTAAAAGTACAGGCAGATAGAAGCAACTCTTTGAAAGAAAGAGCTTTCTCTTTCACTGCACATTTCTTTTCACGACTACTGTGATTCCTGTGCAAAGACTGGATTTGCAAGAGAGCTGTACCTTTATACAAATTCAGTTTTTCAGTTCATCAAGAGCAAAAATCACTGTGAAAATAAGTGAACACTTAAATGGGTTTAGATTTCAGTGTTCATAGATCCTAAAAGTCATCCCYAGTGCAATGACCTTTCCCTAATAATTGTGTAGCTATGCAGTTTGCTTAATCTTATGTGCATCATAATAAATTGGAGCATATACTGCAACCACAAGCATAATAAACATCAGCAGCAAAATAAATTTCYCACAGCTTTCCCTGAAGTACCATTCACCTTTTTCCCTCAGACCCAAAAAATGCACTTTCCCATCACAACYAATCTTTCCAAACCCAGAAGCTGTCAACAGAGAGCTCTGACTGCAAACTTTGCTGAAAATTTCCTGGTGCCCCAGTTGCAATGGGTGATAGYCCTCCACAGGCTTCCCAGGGAAATGTGATCATTTCTTGCCCATCTTTGWGTTCTCAGCACCATCCAATTAACARTGGACCCCGAYCAGTAAGGGTATCCAGCAGTGAATATTATTGGGAACCCAACTGAGCACCTGCTGGTAAGGTTTGCCTGTTTCCCTCTGCACTCTAAATACTCTCATTGTTTATTCATGGAGTCAAAGATTAAAGCCAGAGAGGGCCAGTGTGATCATCTAACCTCTAATCAGAAACTTTTTCATTTTTTCAACCTTCTCCCTCACTTGCCARCATTAGATGTGGATGCAGAATGCAGTTTACAGTGACCCATTTAGAATCCCATCACATCTCAGTCCCCCTGGGCTTGCTCYGGTATCCTGGTTGCTTGTTCAGTGGTATCTGCAGTGAGTTTTGTAGGACAAGTGTCTGCTGTCCAGTCCATTTCTGAGCTCTGTCCCAACACATTAACTCAGCTCTATCTCAGAGGGCAACTCAGCTGTTTAAAGGATGTAGAGGTATCAGAATCGACCAWCTTCATTGACATTTGTGTAAATTGTTCAGGCTTATATCTGAAAACTCGCAAAAAATGGCATTTTGAGTTTTTCAGACACATTGTGTCCTCTCTCTTTCCTCATTTCCTTTTTGTCTGTGTCTTTTAATTTGTTGTTTGTTTGTTTGTTTTGGGGGGGTGTGTTTGCAATAGAACAATTTCACTGTCAATGTCAAAAGTGAAATATATTTCAGMGGAGTCTAGGTTTTCATAGTGGTGAGTATCCACAGTAACGCAAGTGACAAAGCTTGAAGAGGAAACGGCTGAAGAATAATTAAATGGGTTCAAAATGAGCACTCTGGCTGGCAAATAATTTTTCCTAGCTTGACTARTTACTACTGGAACAATGTGCTTTTAACACACATCTGGCACTTTGATGTGGACTGGTTTGTATCTGGATGATTCTGAAATGGGGCTGTTGGCAGTCCCTTATGTAGGTTGAACTGCTAWACTGTGTGTTTAATTCTGGCAGGTCAAAGCTTCTCCTGAATGATTCCATGTGCATGTATAGATAGACAGGAGCTACTGATGAGTATGGCATCTTAAACTAAAGACACGGAATAKCCATCATACCTGAATTTCATTTCATTTGTGGGTCAAGGCAGAAAAGAAAATATMTTCATAGTTGATAGCTGTCAATCAGACAAGTTCAGGAAAAGGGGCCTTTCCAGACACAGCCCATGGGAAGCCTGTGTGGAACAGACACCCACTGTGACCCTTGGAGGGCTCCATGCCTGCACAGAGAGGTGTGCCCTGAAAAAGCCACACCCCATGGGTAGCCCACACTGCAACAGGCAGTGGAGAGCAGCAGTTTCCTTCAGGATCTGTGGCCCATGGAGGCTCTACACTGGAGCAGTCCATCCCTGAAGGATTACACCCAATGGAAAGAACCCACACTGGCASAGTCTTTGAAGAACYGCAGCCCATGGGAAGGACCCACGATGGAGGTCATGCAGGACTGTCTCCTMTGGGAAGGACCCCACACTGGAGAAGGGGAAGAGAACAAGCAGGAAGGACCTCAGAGGGGAGTGTTATGAACTGACCTCAGATTCATTTCCCATCCCTCCTTGGTGGAGGAGGTAGGATTGTTATGAGTACAATTGAGAGYAGTGATAGAGTGGCTTGATGGGTGCYAGGAGGGCAGCCAAGGKCAACCCACCACAGTCAAAAAGGTTTTGAATGCAGAGAGAGCTTCATAAGCAAAGTCACATTTGGTACCAAAATGGCAAAGCTGCCTTCCTTTGCCAAAGCACACCAAATGATTTGCTGTGCTGCTCTCCAGCTGCTGGAGCCTCAGGAGTGCGACTCTGACACAGCAGTGCCACACAAGTCAGGCCTTGGCAGGTGACATTCCTGCTAAACTCATGGCTCTCACTGGCTTYCTGAGTCTCCTGGCAGAATTTTGCCTAGTGATCAGCATATATAACTGGGAGTCAGGTTACCTAGGGTTTTATTTTGAGCTTGGGCATTGGCTTGGTGGGTGAGGTGACCTTTAGTGAGACATCCTAGGTTGTTCTGCCTCTTTGTTGTAAAATAGGAAAAAAATCAGTAGGGATGTGAAACATAATTCATTATTCTTTGTAAAGCATTTGCTGATTTGCAGAACACAAGTGTTCTACTTTAGAAAAATTCTTATCCTTGCCTTATATTAAAAATGTCTTATTCTTGCCTTTATAATAAAAACGGAGATAAAACAAATAGTACAGCAAGTTATAGTGAAAAATAACTTGGTTCTTGCCCAGYCTGCATTGCAATTTCTAGACATCTCCTAAAACAGTGAAAAACATTAAGAAGAGAGATGATACTTTTCTCCCTCTCTTGATTTTCAAAGTATTTTTGAAGCTGTAATATAAAGGGATGCTATGTAGAATCTTACCAAATCTTATCACAGAATTAAACACACAAAGGCTAATTGAAGCATATTAGCAATCGATGAGGCTTCAAATAAGAGGCTCTCTTAGAATATTGAAGCAGAATTTTCAGTTCAGCAATTGCTTAGTAACACAGTTTTTCTCYTTTTTACTGTATCCCAGTGCTTGGATATTTTATTTGGTGACTTGGTAGTTTCATCATGACTGTATCATGYTTTCAAATATTATTAAAACAAGGTCTGACCAGGAAATAGATAAACATTCTAATAATGTCCTGTTTTTTGAGGTCAAGGTGACTTTTAATCTTTTCTCCCACTGAAATAATTCTTTTCTTTTTATGAGCAGGTATTTGAGGTATAACACAAAGTTGTTACCCTTCTGCCACCTGAGAGTCAGAGGCTGAATCCATCTGAGTCTGGGGTTGCTTCGTTCCTTCTGTAAGTCCTGAATAATGACTTGTCAGCAAAAATGTCTTCTCCKGCTATCATTTATTCTTTTTACAGTGTTATTTCTTTTCTCTCTACAGATTTTGCATTGCTTGGTGTGTAGTGGATCTTTTTTGTCATCAGCAGATGGAWAACAAAAGAATGGAGAAAGCTGCTGTGAATAGCAGTTGCAGAATTCAGCATATGAGTATCAAATGTGGCTTGATAAGCCACAAGGAGAACTTATAAGTGATAAAGGGGTAAATCAAGAGATTTATTTTCTACCTCTTCTTTCTTTTTCCTGGAACAATGAATAGAAAGATCAATGTATTAGCACTTGAACTATTTTGTAGGTCAGACAGAGCAATGTTTATTCTTACATACTCATGGATAAACTGCATGCAGTGTACTGTGGCATTAATGTGAAGAACTCTGAAATAATGTAGGACCTTGGATAAATATTAGGTTCTTCTTTTACATAAGATGGAAATATACATGCTTTAAAAAAAWAGTAGGAAAACATGCAGATACATCATAAACTAGTCAAAACCCTGTGAATGCCAAGCAGCATAAGTCTTTAATTTTAAACTGGCATTATAGCACTAAAAAAWTAAGTTTGTAAAAGCCAGTTTAAATACAAGACTTCAGTAAATACTCTTCTTTTTCTGTGCTTTTCTAGTCTGAGTTTCTTGTGGTGCATTTGTATTCATACATCTRTCACTTTATTAATGAGTTTTCTTCTATAAATTGACCCTGACTGGTATTGTAAAATATAGCTTAAACCAAGTGTGGCTTTGAGACCAAGCAGATTATTAAAATATGAAAGCATATACATTGGATCATATGAATATCTTTCTTGCCAATATTTCAAGACTAAATACTTTTTGTCTGAAAGGCAACCTTTAATGAACAAACTTATGGTCTGAAATGTACAAAGCTCCCTCTGGATCTTATTTTTCACTGGCTTCCATCTTTAAGTCACACATCTGCAAAAAGAATTTAAAATGACATCACTTAACCTAATAYCCTTTTAAAATCATTTTTCTTAGATACAGATAAGGGGTTAAGGTACAAAAAGGGTACATAGGAAAACTGCATCCCTTGTCTTCTCTGTGAAATATAAACATGAGATGGTGGTAGAAATTAATGTGTTTTGTGTAACCAGCAAGCTCAATTCTTGGWGGGAAAGTTTGAAAAAGCAAAATAAACTCGGTGGATAACTGTAAGAAAGAATGTATCTGACTAATCATTTACATGCTCAAAAGAAACCCACACACAAAGTGCAGGAGATTATTGCAAAAATACCCACGTGCCTGACTAGGGGGTTGCRCTGACTTTGTTAGGATTTTACCCAAGGTCCTTATGTTTTTCATTCTGTCACTCCAATATAAAACCTGTAAAATAATTATTTGATTGCACACTAGTGAACAGAAAATCAGTGTCTYTCATTAGTATTTATGTTGCTGAGAGAAAATTCTTAATTATGTTTAAACACATACATGTACACCCATAGACAAATTGTGTTTTTATCATACAAGCCTCAGTAAGCTACTCAGCAACTAAGTACCATATAAGTTGCTTGAGATATTGTGACCAGATGGTTCACGGGGCTAGTAATGGATTATAGTGCTTTCCAGCTCCAGATTGCCAGTTCAAATCTGGGTCAGGTTGACACTGTCTGAAAATTATTACTGTTWGGTGGCTTATGTGAAATAAGTTGGAGACCTCAATACACTTCCTAAAGGCTGGGTTAATATAACACAAATGTCACCAGATGATTGTTGGTTTCAGGGCTCAAGTTGAAGCAYGCTGAAGTCAGTGGAAAAACTTCCATTGATTTCAGTGGGCATTGAATTAGATGTTAATTATGGAGAATGACTGCTTTGTGCTCTCAGAAGTGGTTATTTACAAGGGGGTGAAGGATGCCCATGAACTGCTCCTGGGAGACATGCAGTGCTGCCAGCAAGGATAAAGCAGGAGATGCTTATCTGTCCTTGTACTCATGAAGGATGAGTACACAAGGATGGGCCAAGTCTTTACTGAAACACACTAATCTCCCTGAATTTAGGTAAGAGTGGGCTTATTCTGGCAGAAGTGATAGACAGTCAAAACCTCTCTGAAAATTTACATTATCATTCTTTTGTTAAGCTTGGTGCTGTTCAACAGGTTACATAAATAGCTTCTATATTTTTTGCAGATCACCTTCTCTCACCTAAGGATACTTTTGGTTTTGCTTGAGAGCAGAACTCCTTTGAACTCCCCAGAGGATGGCCTGGCTTCAGTCTAAAGTGCCTTTTGTCACCATCCAGGCTCCATTAGTGCAGCAATGAATGAGAAGTGACTCGATCCTTGGGGATAAGTGTCATCACAGGGAAGAAATATTAGATATTAAAAACTCTTTAGTTTAACTGACTGGAAATTTAAACCAGACAGGTTAAAGTGGGAAATGAGACACAGTGTTATCACAGTGGTTGATTAGCCAGTGGATCAAACCAGTAGGAAAAATGGAGGAATTGCYATTTCTATCGCATCTAGTTCAGATACATGTTCAGAAGACACACATTAATCAGGTGTGCCACTGGAGGATGTCCAATAAAGCTGTTTGCATTGTGATAGTAATGGCRTATTATTGCCATGGGAACTACAAACAAAATCAAACTGAGCTGGTCTGGTGAATTGCATGTATTTAACCCCCTTCTGCTCTCTTTTGAGCTTGGCTTCTAGTCCTTCTCCAGGAGCACTCAAGTACAACTCTGGTTGAGTACTTTCTGTACTCCTTAAATGAAATTAATTCAAATTTAAAAATCAGCTCTTGGCTGTACAGCTGAGAACAAACTGTCTAACTCATTTGATATCCTTTTATGATAAGATCACRTGTCTAGTGAATGGAAGAAATTGTGGGATGTAGTTTTTCTGGATTTTGCTAAGGCTTTTGATACTGTGCCTCACAGACTCCTTCTGTAAAAGCTGTCCAGCTGTAAAGCAGGAAGGAATGTAGTGCTCTGCAGAGACAACTGGCTGTGGAGCAGGGTTTAAGGGTTGTAATGTACACCCAGATGGTGGCTGGCAACCAGCAGTGCTCCTCAGAGTTCAGTTCCAGAGCCAGTTCTGTTCTATACTTTTATTATGACCTCAGTTGAATGCACAATTAGCAAATTTGCTGCTGATACCAAACTGTGAGATGTTGTTGACTCTCTCAAGGAATGAGAAGCCTTGTAGAGACATCTGAAGAGACTGGAGCATTGCAGGATCATTAATGGCATGTCATTTAACAAGAAAAAATGCCAGATCCTGCATGTGGTGTGGCATARTGACAGGCTCAGGTATAACCTGAGGGAGGAGTGGCWGGAGAGCAGCCCTGCAGAAAGGGATCCGGGGTGCTGSTGACAGCAGCTCTGTGTGAGTCAGCAGTGCCCCGGCTGCCAGGAGGGCAAAGCCCATCCTGGGATGCACCAAACACAGCATCACCAGCCGGTCAAAGAGGTGACTGTGSTCAGGGTTGGTGCAGTCTCACCTYGRGCACTGGTGGAGATCTGGGCTCCACCATTTAAGWTGTGAAGGTCCTTGGATGCATCTCCAGAGGASAGCAAAGCTGGTGAAAGGGCTGGAAGGAGAGTCCTGTAAGGAGTGGCTGAGATCTTTTCTTTGTCCAGTTTGGAGATCAGGAGGCTTAGAGGAGACCTCTACAGCTTCCTGAGGAAAGGGAGTGGAGAGGGGTGTGCTGAGCTCTTCTTCTGGTATCCGGTGACRGGACGTGTGGGATTGGTTCAAAGCTGCATCAGGGGAGGTTCAGATTTGACATGAGGAGGCATTTCTTTACAGCTTGGGAGGGTGGGAAAACACTGGAAATGTTGAGGAGCCTGTCAATGTCTAAAAGGCATTTGGACCATGCCCTTAATAATATGCTTTTGCTGTTAGCCCTGATCAGGCCTGAAGTGGCATCACAGCTGGACTAGATCACTGTTGTGAGTCCTCTTCAAAAGGGCCTATCCTATCCTATCCTATCCTATCCTATCCTATCCTATCCTATCCTATCCTATCCTATCCTATCCTATCCTATCCTATCCTATCCTATCCTAT